>NC_138769.1:305167229-305497229 GCF_965119305.1 Pelophylax lessonae | reverse complement strand
GTTCAGGGTTTGCTCCCCCAATTTTTTGCTTGTTTATTATGTATTCGGTCTGACCAGACTTATGGGGTTGAGCATCCCATCCCCCACACACACCTGTACTCTATTGGTGTCCTCTATCAAGTAGATATAGGAGGAGTCCCCTGCAGTGCATTAGCACACCTTCCCAGCAAGGAGTGTTGTCTCCAAGGGTAAGAGAGGCTGGATTCACCCCTTTTTTATGGATAGTGTAGGACCCACCGATAATGGGGTACTTTGACGCAGTGGTGGGCTTGAGCACGATATGGCCATATGGTGGAACTAAATCCCCATTTTTATTTATGGATTGTCTCCATATTTGATAGTCATTTCTTTTGCATGGTTGCGCTATTCTTTTTTAATATACATGTTGCTTGGTCCATAGCTGCACCGGCTTTAGATATACATGTTCAGGGTTTGCTCCCCCAATTTTTTGCTTGTTTATTATGTATTCGGTCTGACCAGACTTATGAGGTTGAGCATCCCATCCCCCACACACACCTGTACTCTATTGGTGTCCTCTATCAAGTAGATATAGGAGGAGTCCCCTGCAGTGCATTAGCACACCTTCCCAGCAAGGAGTGTTGTCTCCAAGGGTAAGAGAGGCTGGATTCACCCCTTTTTTTATGGATAGTGTAGGACCCACCGATAATGGGGTACTTTGACGCAGTGGTGGGCTTGAGCACGATATGGCCATATGTTGGAACTAAATCCCCATTTTTATTTATGGATTGTCTCCATATTTGATAGTCATTTCTTCTGCATGGTTGCGCTATTCTTTTTTAATAAAATATTTACAAAAATGTGAGGGGTGTACTCACTTTTGGGAGATACTGTATATACATATATATATATATATATATATACATACACACACACACACACACACACACACACACACACACACATCCCCAAAAAAAATAGGATATAATCAAAAAGTTAATGCATTTTAGTAATGCAAGTAAATTCAATTCAAAAAGTCATATTTTATATAGATGCGTTAGACACAGAGTGATATATTTCAAGCATTTCTTTTTTTAATTATTAACTCTTTTAATTTTGATAATTATGGCTTACAGCTAGTAAAAACCCAAAATTCAGTATCTCAGAAAATTAGAATATTACATAAGACCACTAAAAAAAAAGATTTTTAATTCAGAAATGTTGGCTTACTGAAAAGTATGTCCATGTACGGTATAAAGCTGGTCAGTAGAGGGAAGCATGAAGTGCTCTGGACTTTCCTGTTAGAGGGCTGCGCTGACTTGATAGAACACAGTGGACCAACACAAGCAGATGACATGGTGCCCCAAATCATCACTGACTGTGGAAATTTCATACTAGACCTCATGGATTCTGTGCCTCTCCACTCTTCCTTCAAACTCTGGGACCTGTATTTTCAACTGAAATGCAAAATTTTCCACAGTCCGTGATGATTTAGGGAGCCAATTCATCTGCTGGTGTTTAGGTCAGGCGAGTTTGCTGGCCAATCATGTAAAGGGAAACCATGGTCATTAAACCAGATATTGGTACTTTTGGCAGTGTGGGCAGGTGCCAAGTCCTGGTGGAAAATAAAATCAGCATTTACATAACGCTGGTAAGCCGAGGGAAGCATGAAGTGCTCTATAATTTCCTGGTAGAGGGTTGCGATGACTTTGGGTTTGATAAAACACAGTGGACCAACACCAACACCAGCAGATGACATAGCTCCCCAAATCATCACTGACTGTGGAAGCTAAACACTGGACCTCATTCAACTTGGATTCTGTGCCTCTCCACTCTTGCTTCAGACTCCGGGACCTTGATTTCCAAATGAAATGCAAAATGTCAATGATGATTTGGGGAGCCATGTCATCTGCTGGTGTTGGTCCACTGTGTTTTATCAAGTCCAAAGTTAGCACAGCCCTCTACCAGGGAATTCTAGAGCACTTCATGCTTCCCTCAGCTGACCAGCTTTTTGGAGATGTTGATTTCATTTTCCAGCAGGACTTGGCACCTGTCCACACTGCCAAAAGTACCAATACCTGGTTTAATGATCATGGTATAACTGTGCTTCATTGGTCAGCAAACTCGCCTAACCTAAACCCCATAAAGAATCTTTGGGGTATTGTCAAAAGGAAGACGAGAGACACCAGACCCAACAATGCAGATGAGTGGAACACTGCTATCAAACCAACCTGGGCTTCCACAACACCTCAGCAGTGCCACAGCCTGATCATCGCTGCAATGATACAGTAATTCACGGAGCCTTGACCAAGTATTGAGTGCATACTATACTGTGCATGGACATACTTTTCTGTAAGCCAACATTCCTTTTTTTAAAAAAAAAAAATTTTTTTTTTTTGGCCTTATGTAATATTCAAATTTTCTTAGATACTGAATTTTGGGTTTTCTCTGGCTGTAAGCCATAAACATAAAAATTAAAAGAAAGAAATGCCTGAAATATATCACTCTCTGTGTGTAACACATCTATATAAAATATAGGAGTTTCAATTTTTGAATTGAATTACTGAAATAAATTAACTTTGAACGATATTCTAATTTTATGAGATGCACCAGTATATGTATCATATTGAACTACCTCTAGTGGTAAAAAATACATACTATTATCCAGACTACCTTTTTACACACGGATCCAAAAGCCTGTCAGTGGTCCACTTAGGGTCTGTAAATAGGTTATGGTTCTATTTCTTCCAACCACAATCCAATATGAGCGCTACGAGCACTAAGAATTCTAAGGTTGCCTAATACCTTTACATAAACAGGGAAAGGCTCTAGAAAATTTTTCAGACAGCTTTACCAGAGAAACACAACGGTACAATTCTAATAATATTTAATAATACATATAGTTAGATATCCATTTGTTCTACCAGAGATCTTTTCAGGGATCACACTTCTATCACACTCTATCATACATCCTTCTTTATTCCTATTTTGCCCTCTTTGTGTAATTAGCAGTCCTTTAAAAGACGAGTTCTTTCGCCATGTGTGGCAATATGTAAAATCAAATGAAATGTCCCAATTAAAATTCTGTCCGGCACTGAGTAAATAAAGCACAATAATAATACTCATTACTATCACAACTGTGGCCATTTAACAAAGCTAAAGTGGCTTCACTGGATCCACTAATACACTAAAGTGGTTAAATGTAAAATGCTATTGTCATCTGCTGCAAAAAGGGTTGACACTAGAATTACGGAATATTATTGACTGGTAGTGGCCAACATTTATGTATGGCTAAACACTGCCATCTAGTGCATTCAGAATGTCAAAGCAACTTCTAATGCTACCAAAAACAAGACTTTTGTGTAGATAAAATAAAAGGCAGCTGATAAGACATAGAAATACAAGTAATTAACATTTTATAGCAGTTTTAGTCCGCAGTGCATTTTGGAATTCAGGAAGAGAGCCTAGGAGGAGGAAAGTGCATAAGTAAGACAGGATTCTAATAAGAGATAATGTAACTCAGGTAAGCCTGTAAAATCTCTGTATACAGGAAGTTGCTTGGGGAAGTGGGGGGGGGGGGGGGGATAAGGATTTTCTGGAATTTCAATAGTTTAATGAAGTAAAAATGCAAATTACAAGGGATGAGGTTTGGATGCATGGTGAATGCTGTTGGTTCGAGATTTACAGCGTCTACAAATGTATTTGAAAATCCATTGGGCCACTTTTATTTAACCAGAAGCAATGCATGGCCTTTTAGCCATGGCCAGCCTTTCTAAATTACCTAACCCCCTTGATATGAAAGAGGGAGCAAGGATATTGTCAGTGTATTGGAAGCTGCTGTAGAGGAAAAAGAAGAGGGAAAGATGAGAAACTGCATAGGGAGACATGAGTAAACCAGTTATGAAACAAATTTTATTTCTGATTGCCTGCTCTTTGATCAAATATTATAGTATTTTAATATTATATTCATTTTTTTTTTATTTGAGGCTGACTATCTGTTCTCAGTGCTGTCTTTTTTTTTTTTGCAACCTACCACTGCAATATTTGAAAGAAAATACTTAAACCATCACCATATTTTATCTTGCACATTCATCACATCCCCCTATCCTAAAAATTGAGCAAAGACTGGTTAGAATTAATCTCTGATTAAAACTGTCCTGCCACTGGTTAATTTTGCTTCTGATCTGCGATCTCTTAAAAGAGAAGTATACCTAAAAAAAACATTTACTCACCTAGGTGGAGGCAGCATTGATCTGACGCTGCATCTGTTCCCAGCTGGGTCTGCAGTGAGATCTGACCGATCAAGCACCGCTGATCATTCAGTTCTCCCCCGCAGCTCTGAGCACAAAGCCAGCTTCATTGGCTCTCTTCATCCCCCCGAGCACTCACTGGAGCACTGGAATGTGCAGGGGGGCATGAGGGGCAGATCGCTGTGCGGCTGAGCCAGGTTTCGGTCCAGGCATCTGGGTGGATCCTGACCATATGGTCAGGATCTTTCCTGAGCCAGGACTGGATGAGAGACGTCAGCCGATAGCAGACTTAAGTTCCCTGTACAGTCAAATGAGCTTTGGCCATACTTCCCCTTTAATCCTTGTTGTAAACCATGTGCCCGTGCCCTGTGTCTCCAGAACATTTCGGCCAATCTTGCTCATTAAAATGGTCATGTCACTGAACAATTGCACACTTCTGAATCATCTGGAGTCTTCTAATTCTTGTAGTAAAGCACGTGCCTGTGAATTGTCTCTAGTACATTTTAGCCTAGTCTTGCTCATTAAAACTGTCCTGCCACTGGACAACATTACATTGCTTTATCATACTTCGAATTCCTCCTGTATTGAATTGTATTGTAACTGTATTGTCTTCCCACATATTGTAAAGCGCTGCGCAAACTGTTGGCGCTATATAAATCCTGTATAATGATAATAATACTGTATATAGTCACTTAATTTTTGTAGTGAAACAACTGCCTATGCATAATCGGTGTTCTCCTAAAGCGGTATTAAACCCAAAAGTAAACATTTATTATAATGCAGATTATCAATTCTTAGATGTGATGGCTGCATTAGGTTTGTGTTTTAGGCATTCTTTCCTTTGTTTTCACCTGCCAGTAAGTCTGTTGTTTTTAAAAAAAAACAAGCTCTCTTGCAGATGTAGCAGTTACAGGGAGAAGAAAAACCACTGACAGGGGTACTTACAATGATCAGCTTTTATTATTTATGTAAAACCTTTATCCCCAAAAGAAAAAAAAATCTGTTTGCTCTAACTGATTATAAAGTGTTTTGTTTCAATGTGTTAGTGCGTTTAAATCTAGTACATCTAAAACACCAATCCCCCCAGACAATGCTGCTATCCAAATGTGCCCCCTGTCCTCATTCATACAGCGTAGGGGCACTCTAATACAGGAGGTATATTACTGGACAGATCACCTGGTGAAAACAGAGAGGGGAAAAAAGAAAACTAATGCAGCCACCACATTTAATGATTGGTAAGCTACAATAAAATACATATTTGGTTAAGGTTTTTTTTACCGCGTCAATTCTTATTGAGTGCTTAATAGAAGTATGCCAATGGCAGATTAGATTTGCATCAGCAAGAACAGGGAAAACCTCACTGTAAAAAAAAAAAAAAAATAGTAAGTACACAGCCAAGTACGTGCTGCCAGTATTTAATGTCGCTGAGGCTGTCAGTGAAAATTGTACTATTCCGTAATATGTAAAACATTAAAAAATGCCCCAAGTCTATAATTTAAAAGGATTTTTGTTTTTCCACGTTTCCCTAGAAGCCCTATGAAATGGATCCTCTCTCTGCTTGTTTTTTATTTTTCATTTGGCATTGGTGCATTCTCCCCATGCCACTTCCCTGCTTTCCATGGGTTTCTTTTTGCCTATTAGTTCTTACAATTCACCCGTCTCGGCTTCAATGGGATTCAGGGCTTTTCAGGATCGCTTAATTTTAAACAGGATATGCAATGCCCTCAGCAAATCGAACTCAGGCAAATATGCTCATCTTTACAGATCACATATCAGAATGTTTAGAATGCACAATGGAGGTTCCAGAAAAAAAGAAAAAAAAAAAAAGAAAAGTCTAAAAATATAGGAGCAATATTTTTTTTTTTTTTAAATTTATAAAGTATTTTTTTTTTTTTAACCACTTTACCACTAGAGCATTTTGCTGTCTTACGTCTGGGCCACTTTTTGCGATTCGGCGCTGTGTGACTTTAACTGACAATTGCGCGGTCATGCGACGCCGTACCCAAACAAAATTTACGTCCTTTTTTTCCCACAAACAGAGCTTTCTTTTGGTGGTATTTGATCACCTGTGCGATTTTTACTTTTTGCGCTATAAACAAAAAAAGAGCGTTTATTTTGAAAAAATAACAATATTTTTAACATTTTTTTATATGAAATTCCCCCCAAAAAAGATGTAAAAACCAATTTTTTTTTTAAATTTTTGGCCAATTTGTTTTCTGCTACCCATGTTTGGTAAAAAAAATTGCAATAAGCGTATTTTGATTGGTTTGCGCAAAAGTTATTGCGTTTACTATCAAAGGGAAAGATTTCTGTCATTTTTGGTGTTTTTTTTTTTAACGAGTAATGGCGGCGATCTGCGATTTTTTTTGCGGGACTGCGACATTGCTGCGGACAGATCGGACCCTTGACTGACATTTTTGACACTTTTGGGGGTACCAGTGACATTACTGCAGTAATCAGTGTTATAAATATGCACTGTTACTGTAAAAATGACACTGGCAGGGAAGGGGTTAATTTTATTGGAGAGGGAGGGGTTAATGTATGCCTGGTGCTTACTGACGTGTGGGGGGGGAGGTGACTGTGTGAGACAGGGACAGATCGGATGTCCAGCTATGCTGAACACTCCGATCTGTCACTCCCTGTCACTGAGGAGATCCGCCCGCTCTGTTTACACAGGCGGGCGGATCTCCAAACTAGATTCCCCGACGATCGGGGCAGAGCAGCGGCGATCGCCGCTGCTCCTCCCCTGGCCCGACTCCCGCTGCGAATGAAAACAGCGGGAGCGCGCCTCCGGCGGCGCGCGAGCGCCGCCTACAGGGCGAGGAGTCTGGCGACGTAGGTCTACGTCGTCAGACGGGAACGAGCCACTTTGCCGCAGTAGTACTCCGGTACATAGCGGTAAAGTGGTTAATTAGCTCCTGTTAGTTTGAAACTATTAAAAAAAAAAAAAAGTTTTTTTGGGTAACTCTTTCCAAGTTAGGTACACAGTCACTGACAATAATGCAAAAACAGAGATGGCCCAGCAGAAAGATTAGAAATCTTTCTTCAAGACTGTATTTTGCACTTTTTTGCAATTTTGCACTGCAATTTTACAATTTTTTCTGCAATTTTTCTCTGCAATTTTACTGCAATTGTGAAATTTTGCACTGAATAATATGTGGGTTGTAATGCATGTTAGATTGCTTACCACGCATTTATATAGTATGTGTCACATAGGGATTGATTTACTAAAACTGGAGAGTGCAAACTATGGTGCAGCTGGGCATTGTAGCCAATCAGCTTTTAACTTCAGCTTGTTCAATTAGGCCTTGAAAAAAAACCTGGAAGCTGATTGGTTTCTGTGCAGAGCTGCAAAAGAATTTGCAAGCTCCAGTTTTAGTAAATCAACCCCATAGTCTTAGTGAGAAGAGATTTACTTTTAAGGCATTACCGTTTACACTATATTACCAAAAGTATTGGGACACCTGCCTTTACACGCACATGAACTTTAATGACATCCCAGTCTTTCTCTGAAGGGTTCAATATTGAGTTGGCTCACCCTTTGCAGCTATAACAGCTTCTACTCTTCTGGGAAGGCTGTCCACAAAGTTTAGAAATGTGTGTCTATGGGAATGTTTGATCATTCTTCCAGAAGCACATTTGTGAGGTCAGGCACTGATGTGGACGAGAAGGTCTGGCTCGCAGTCTCTGCTCTAATTTATCCCAAAGGTGTTCTATCGGGTTGAGGTCAGCACAAACAAGGTCCGTAAAGACATGGATGAGTGAGTTTGTGGTGGCGGAACTTGACTGGCCTGCACAGAGTTCTGACCTCAACCCAATAGAACACCTTTGGGATAAATTAGAGCAGACTGTGAGCCAGGCCTTCTCATCAACATCAGTGCCTGACCTCACACATGCGCTTCTGGAAGAATGGTCAAACATTCCCATAGACACACTCCTAAACCTTGTGGACAGCCTTCCCAGAAGAGTTGAAGCTGTTATAGATGCAAAGGGTGGGCCAACTCAATATTTAACTCTACGGACTAAGACTGGGATGCCAATAAAGTTCACATGTGTAAAGGCAATATTTTTGATAGTTTAGTGTATTTTTTTGTATTGCATATACGGTACTTTAAAAAATGCTCTTAGAACACGGCTGGCAACATTTTAACAAACTGAACCAAAACATGAATATGAAAGGTCCATTCAGATGATTGGTACATAATCTATTATATGCAAAACATGTGTTTAAAGCTGAACTCTAGCCAGATATTAAAGAGGAAGTTAAACCAGTACTTTTTTTTTTTTGTTCCCCTGAAAAGTAAAGGCATAATGTGCTAGTATGCATCGCATATTAGCACATTATATGACAATTACCTCCAAACGAAGCCATCTTCATCCGTCTTCCTTCTGGATCTGTGGACTGCAACTATGCTACTGGCCGGGAGCCGCGTGACGTCACTGGTTATGGCACAGGGCTTCCTTCAGAGCGCATGCGCTGATGAGGTCATCAGCGTGCTATACAATAAATATCTCCTAAACAGTGCAAGTTTAGGAGATATTTACTGTACCTATAGGTAAGCTCGATTATAGGCTTACCTATAGGTAAAACTTACAGAGGGGGGTTTACAACCACTTTAAAATCCCACATTCATGCACCTCTATAATCACCAATACATCATTAAATCTTTTTAATTCAAGCAGCATAAGTACCTAAATTTGACCTTATATTGGCCTCCTGCAGACTCTGTACAGCAGAGTTAGAGTGTGAGAAGAAAAAGCAGCATAACGGACCAATCAGGTCATGTGCTGGCAAGAGCTTATCACTGTGCTGCTTCTACTTTCACTGTCCCGTCACAGGCTGGGGCGAGACCAGGGTGATCTGGGCTTACAGGAAATTGGTTAAAACAGACTGAGGACATTTAGCTGCAGAAAAAAAACAGTATTGTGGGGAAACCTCTGGATTGAAAAAAATGTATATAAAAGATGGTTTTGTTATTTTATCCTTTAATGGGCATTTCAGGTTTATCTTATTTTTGGCTGGAGTTCTGCTTTATATTTGGCAGTAAAAGATAATAATGCACTGTAAATCCAATAATTTTGGGTCAATCTCAATATGGTTACAGCCTATTTAAAAGTTGGGGTTTTTTTTGGATTTTTTTATGTTTAATTTTTCAGCGTTGTAATAGGATATCATATTTGTGCATAATTTTATGTATTAAATACAACTTTTTAAGCTGACCACTAGAGGAAGCCACCAGAGACTTAGTGCAGTTATCCGGTCTCAGATCAGCTAAATAAGAAGAAGTCACTTCCTACTTAGCTTGATGGCTCTGCCTTCGACATGTTTCATCACCAGCCATGTGACTTCCTTTAGGACATGATCCTTGAGGAAGTCACGTGACTGGTGACGAAACATGTCGGAGGTGGGGGTCATCAAGCTAAGAAAGAAGTGGTTTCCTGTTATCTATGTACTGTGCTGCTGATATCTTGGATTCTTAAAGGGTGCAATGTGATTGAACCCTGGCAAGCTGTATTATCTATGTGCACAGATTCAAGTGCACAATAAAATGTGAGTGTTTTAAGGTATTTTTAAAACAGAAAAACACTATA
Organism: Pelophylax lessonae; assembly: GCF_965119305.1. Taxonomy (NCBI): domain Eukaryota; kingdom Metazoa; phylum Chordata; class Amphibia; order Anura; family Ranidae; genus Pelophylax; species Pelophylax lessonae. The sequence goes on along the minus strand of NC_138769.1, from coordinate 305,487,429 downwards.
ATGGTTTATTTATAATTGTTTGTGAGCCATAATCCATACTCTGAGGAGCAGTGATCCCATAAGTGCATGGTTACCTGTCGAGGAGAGTTGGAGGATCTGAGGAGCAGATAGCCACAGGATAAGACCCCTGGAAGGGGAAAGCACTTACGGACCTGTGAATAGGTCTAAGATTAAAGTGAGAGCATTCACTGACTGATGGTGGATCTCAAGGCATTTATTTTAAGTTGGGGCTCGCTGTGGACACATGCAGCTTTCTGGATTCATGTAATGGACGTTTTGCTGAAAGTTTATAATTTTTGCTTCACTCTTTTCCCAAAATGAAGACTTTTTAGTTGGATGTTTTTTGTTTGTTTACATTGCCACATTGAATTTATTATGTTTTAGTTAATATTATGATGTGAATTGTTGTACTTACAGTTAATTTGTAATGCAAATACCTAAAGGAGGGGTTTCCACCATCCATGCTAACTTTTATTTTCATTTTGATGTGTATTACATGTGAAGTCACGTATCACTTGCATTATAGCACTTGAAGTTAATTTGCATTGCAAATATTTACAGAAGGGGTTTCCACCATCCCTGTTAAGTTTCATTTTTTATGTTTTATTTTTAGTTTGATATGTATTACATGTGAAGTTACATATCACAGAGACTGGTGTTGTGATAAGAATGACGTTTATTGAGCATAGCATACATTAGAGGGTTCCGCCATTATTGCTAAGTTATTGATTAGTAGGGTAGCGCTGTACATTTTTGGGTTTTTGTTTTTTTTGTGTGGGAGCACATAACAGTGCTTAGAAGCCTTTTACTCACAATTTTTTATTTTTACCTCCAGTACTTCATTGTAAACCTATAATAAATATAATACCTATTATAAATAAGGAGTGCATTGTTTCTAATTAGATTGCAAACACATAGTTTTGCATTGTAAGTAGGAGTAAAGCAGGCCATGAACGAATCATTTTTCTTTCCTTTCAACTGTGAGGCTCAATGCCTCAATTTCCCGATCAATACATTCTAGGCTGATGGTGGAATGCCTACTGCAAGGAGGTTTCCTGGCTGGCAGAACACAATGGTTACTGCTAGTGGCTATAGCCGGCGACAGTAATCGCATGCCAAAAATCTGACAAGCTGGTTGTACCCAAATCAATCAATGAATTGACTTGGGTACAATCGGTCTGCCGGTACATGGATTAATATTCAGCCAGTTAAGCAATTTTGATCCAAGTAAGGCCGGCTTAATCAAGCACACTCACTGTTTAGCACCACAAATCAGGAAGCAGTGCCTGCATATATAATGATCAAAAAAGGTGAGTCTATACACGTATATCACTGCAAAATTATACATAGAAACAAGATTTTTAAACCATTTCCACACATCGATAACATTTGTACATTAAGGGTATCTCTTTATATCATGATCAAAAAAAAAATTTTAAAATGTTTGCTTCTCAAGCGATTGAGTTTTCTAGGAGTTTTCCTATATTTTGATATAAGAAATGCTGGATCCAGTCAAAATTATACATTGAATTCAAATTGTTACATGGGGTTCTTTACACAGACAACATTCATAAATTGGCTGAACAGTCGGAGATAGGAGATCATAAAGAAAATAGAACAGTGCAGATGAGAATACATTTATCAACTGATAACTAAACTATCAAAGCTTGGTTTGGAATACATGAGTATACCATTAGCTAGCATCACGCTAGTCAAAGTAGGAGGAAAGTATAAAAAAAATAAAAGGAACTTTCTCATCGACAAAAAAAAAAGAAAAAAAAAAAAGAAGGTTTTTACATGTATCTGGATCCAAGCAACAGCTTAACTTAACCACTTAAGCCCCGGAAGATTTTCCCCCTTCCTGACCAGGGCCTATTTTGCGATTCGGCACTGCGTGACTTTAACGGACAATTGCGCGGTCGTGCGACGCTGTACCTAAACAAATTTGGCGTCCTTTTTTTCCCACAAACAGAGCTTTCTTTTGGTGGTATTTGATCACCTGTGCGATTTTTTGATCATGCGCTATAAACAAAAAAAGAGCGTAAATTTTGCAAAAATAGCAATATTTTTCACATTTTTTTATATGAAATTCCCCCCAAATAAAATGTAAAAATCTAAATTTTTTAACATTTTCGGCCAATTTGTTTGATGCTACCTATGTTTGGTATAAAAAAAAAAATCGCAAAAAGCGTATTTTGATTGGTTTGCGCAAAAGTTATCATAGTTACATAGTTACATAGTAGGTGAGGTTGAATAAAGACAATAGTCCATCCAGTTCAACCTGTGTAGGTGTGTGTGACTGTAATCATCTAACATAGCCCTTTATCTCCTGATCCTTGAGATGTAAGTCTAAGAGTCTTTTGAAAGTCACCATACTACCCGCAGAAACCACCTCTTGTGGTAGACAATTCCACAATCTTGTAGCCCTAACAGTAAAGAACCCCCCACGTTGCCTGAGGTTAAAACGCTTCTCCTCTAATCGCATTGTATGTCCTCGAGTCCTCATGCAATTCCTTCGAATGAACAGCTTTTTTTCTAAGCTGAGATCCCCATTAAGATATTTATAAATTGCTATCATGTCCCCTCTCAGACGTCTCTTCTCCAGGGAAAATAAATCGAGCGATTGCAGCCGCTCTTCATAGGTAAGGTCCTCCAATCCCCTAATTAGTTTAGTTGCCCTTCTCTGGACTCTCTCCAGCTCCAACACATCCCTCCTGAGGACTGGCGACCAGAACTGGACAGAATACTCCAGATGCGGTCGGACCAGAGTTTTATAAAGTGGAAGGATTATAGTCTTATCTCTGGAATGCATCCCTTTCTTTATGCATGCTAATATTCTGTTGGCTTTGGACGCTGCCGCTTGGCATTGCATGCTGTTGCCTAATCTATCATCAACCAAGACTCCCAGATCTTTCTCCATTTTTGAGTCCCCCAAGGGTTCCCCTCCTAACATGTATTGTGTTTTTATGTTTTTGGTCCCCAAGTGCAAAACCTTACACTTCTCCACATTAAACCTCATTTGCCATGTCGTTGCCCACTCCGTAATTTTGTCCAGGTCATTCTGTAGGATATCTGCTTCATGCTGTGCAGTTATTGCCCTGGCCAATTTTGTGTCATCTGCAAAAATTGATAACGAACTACTGATCCCGATCTCAATGCTGTTTATGAATAAATTGAACAAGGTTGGTCCCAGGACTGAGCCCTGGGGCACCCCGCTTACTACCTCAGCCCAGTCTGAGTATGCGCTGTTTATTACCACCCTTTGGACACGGCCTTTTAGCCAGTTCCGTATCCAAGAGCAAACCCTGCTGTCGATACCTGCAGACCTTATTTTATAAATTAAGCGCTTGTGGGAAACTGTATCAAACGCCTTAGCGAAATCCAAGTACACCACATCCACTGGTCTGCCCCTATCTAGCTCACAGCTCACTTCCTCGTAGAATGCTAAGAGATTGGTTTGACAAGAACGCCCATTTGTAAACCCGTGTTGGTTACTACTGATGATGTTGTTGTCTTTAGCATACTCTACGATATGCTAAAGACAAAGGGAAAGATTTTTGTCATTTTTGTTGTTTTTTTTTAACGCGTAATGGCGGCGATCTGCGATTTTTTTGCGGTACTGCGACATTGCGGCGGAGAGATCAGACCCTTGACTGACATTTTTGACACTTTTGGGGTTACCAGTGACATTTCTACAGTAATCAGTGCTATACATATGCACTGTTACTGTAAAAATACACTGGCAGTGAAGGGGTTAACTTTTTTGAGAGGGAGGGGCTGTGTGTGTCCCTAGGGGCGTGATTCTAACTGTGATTGGCTGTGGCTTGAGATGTATGAACAGTGATCAAAGGTTCTACATAGTAGAACCGTATGATCATCATTCATACACCGGGGAGAATGACAGGCGGCTTGTTTATACTAGCCGCCTGACTTTTTCCCTCTCCCCCGACGATCGTAGAGTGACCGGCGGACATCGGGTCCGCCGGTCACATGCGCGGGGGGGTCCGTGACCACGCGGGAGCGCGCCTCCGGCGGCGCGCGCTCGCTCCCTAGACCCTCACAGGCTAGCGACTTAGACCTACGTCACTTTGCCTGTGAGGGGCTGACCGCCGACGTAAATAGTCGTGCAGCGGTCGGCAAGTGGTTAAAGTAAACTTGAACCCTTATGTTGTAAAACAACCCATAAGGTTTAAAATAGAACTAAAAGGAAAAACATTTGTGTGTGGATAGAAGAATTTTTTTTTCTTTTTATTAAGTGAACACAATCTCTGTTCTCAATTTCATTCAGCAGAGGTGGAGGTGGAGAAACAGCAGCACACTGATCTTCTTAGTTAATGGCTATGCAGGGGAGGGTGTGGCATCACAATTTTGACCAATGGAATTTTGCAATGCATCCTTCATTTAGCTTTCTGAAACTACCACTTCCTGTATTTTTATGATACTGCTTAAAGCGCAGCTCCGCCCAAAAGGGGAATCTCCACCTGGTCGCTGTGGTTTTGACAGGTACCAGCTCCCACTTCTGGGTAAAATTGCAACATTTCCGGCCCCTCCTCCCCCCCACTGCCTTCTGGTACACACACAGGTCAGAAAGCGCAGCGTGACTCATGCATGTGCAGTAGGACTTCACTGCCAGTTTCCTTACTTACAATGCTGGTGCCTGCAACGGAAGCTGATTGACAAATCGGCTCGGGGTGCCGAGGTCGCAGGATGCCTGGACAGGCAAGTGTCCTTATATTAAAAATCAGCAGCTACAGTATTTGTAGCTGGTGACTGTTATTTTTTTTCCTCTTTAATCACCGTGCCTACCTGGTAAGGTGGTGAGCCGCTTTTCTTACCAAAGATATAAAGCCCGGGACAAATAAATGGATAAGTGATGCCCATCATCGTCCAGCCCCTTCCTTTGAGCCCAGACTGTCAACAACACACCACCTAAACTCAGTGTCATCACTGGGCTCAACAGTGTAATGCTGCATAGGAAGGTGCTCAATAGTCATTCTCTATGCAAGAAAAAGAAAAAGTGAACAGTCTGGAATATTCTTAAACTAAGACACGTATGCTGTCCTTTTTTCTTTACATTAGATGAGGGGTGCAGGGGGATTTAACAAATTTAAAAAGATTTCCAATCTTCCTCTTTCTTTTTGTATGGCCATCAGGTTCTTGGCTCCCCTTCGGGAAAGCCCTTCACCTAGTACTCGTTGGTCGGCTTTGACTGACCATGAGGAATGGGGTCCGCTGACTAGGTGGACCAAGTTGAGCCTTGCCCCTGTCAAGTCTAGCATTGCTCATTGTGGCAAAGCACTGGAAGTGGAAGTGGAAGTGCAGTTTATTTTCAGTGAAAACAAAATTTTGAGTTGTTATTTTTACAGTATTTTACTTAAAGTACAAAGTCACTTTTCTTAGGCACCATTCGTGCTTCATGTAGCGGGAACTTTTATTCCCGCTCCCAATTTTGTGTGGGCAATATTCACGCGATTCTGATTGTCCCACAAAGGGCAGCCCACTCACTTCAAATGGGCTGTGCTTGGCATCTTTGTTGCCTAAAAGAAGCTCCTGCTCCTTTTTTTCGGTGACAAACCTCAAGAGGAGTATTTTACCATGATTGCAGTGGGATTCTGTCGTGCATCAATCACACCATGTTTGGGATGCCATTTAAAACGAATGGCACCCGAGCATGAGTCACGCGTTTTTCAGCAACTGCCACACGATTTGGAATCACAGTTAGAATCCTTGCAATTCCGCCTGCCATTTCAACTCCCCAAGTGTGAATGGGGTCTTAAACCTGTACTGTACATATTTGTCCAAACCTCATGCAGCCAGGTATGCTAAACATTCTTCTTGCCCCTCCTTCCAAAGATCTTCACTGTGTGACCTTGCCTGGCACCACACATCCTTCATAGAGAAAATGTCCTTACTGGCCCATTTTCAAAGTGCGCACATATGCCACTGGCCCATTCATTCCTATGGGTGAGCTGTATTCCAGCCATGCAGCATATTATAGCCCACCAGCAGAAATAAACAGGACTATGGCACATGTGCACTTTCAAGGAGCACCAACGGGAACATTTTTGCTCTAAAGGTAATGCAACATTGGGCAAGGCTGCACACTGAAGATATCTGGAATGAGAAGAAAAGTTTACTGTTAAACATAGAGGGCTGCACTAAGTGAGGGAGGGCAATTACATACAGTGCAAGTGCTGTAAAATGAATTGCACTTTAAATGAATTTTAAAAAGATTTCCAATCTTCCTCTTTCTTTTTTTGTGATTTTATAAAATACAGAGATTTGTAGAAGATAGATTAAAGGCAGAGTAGATATGCTACTACAATGACTCTGCCTAGCCTCATACACATGATGAGAATATAGGACGAATGATAATCCAATTAGTTTTGTCCATGCTAGTCTCATATCGAGACTAGATGAAGAGGTTACTAAAGTTATGAAAATTCTTGTACGACAGAGCACAACTTTGAAAGTGATGTAATGTGTTGTATTGTATTGGAATGTATTCTTTAGTTTCTGAGCTTGCGTAGTCTTGCTCTTCTGATTTTTTTTTTTTGGACGAATACTGTACTGATTAAATGAAAAACATAGATCTGGTATCCTACGAGAAAGATTTTCGTGTTTGTCGCTTGAGATCATTGCGCATGTACAGTCATGATCGGCTCTCAGAAGCGGTTTACTAACGATCAGATTATCGTACTATTGCTCCGAAAGCAGTATTTTTCCTCCGATTTTCTGATTGTCTGTGCATTGTTTTTAGTGTATTAGCTGAAATAGACTTGCATTGTGAGCAGCAAAACACAACCAAGCCGGAGTATGTTATGATCCATTAGGCCTCATGCACACTGGTCGTTATCAAAACGTCAGAAGAAAGCTGTAGCTGTAGGAGGCGTTTTTCAGCTTTATTGCAATAGCATTTTTCAGCGTTTTTTAGCTTTTTTTCAGTTGTAGAGTTTTTTAGCTTTTTTTTTTAGCAAAACTATACTCCCACAAAGTTTTATGGCTCAAAAATGTTGATAAACACAGAAAAGCCACATTTGTCGGCGGTTTTTGGCATTTTTCAGCGCGTTTAAGCTTTTATCAGAGTTAGAGCGTTTTTACAGTTGAAAAACGCCTCCTAAAACCCATTAGTTCTGGGGGGTTTTCCCAGCCAGAAAACGTTCCTGCCAAAAACTGCTGATAACAGCCAATAAAAACAGCAGCTGTAAAAATGTCTAGATGCGTGAGGCCTTAAAGTTGCCCCCATACACATACAGAACAGCAAATAGACATAGAAATATGTTTTTAAAAAAAAAAAAATACTTAAAGTAATACTAAAGTTTTGGGGGTTTTTTTCGTTAAAAATAACAAACATGTCATACTGTACTTACCTGCTCTGTGCAGTGGTTTTGCAGCAGCAGCCTGGATCCTCCTCTATTTTCAGAAGGAGGCCAGCAATAGCAGCCTCCCTCATGACGTTTGTGTAAAACTCTTTTCAAATACATGCGCTGCCATTTTTACATTTTAAAAGGCAACATTTTAAGGGTCCACTTAGATGATTAATATATCTTCATTGCAAAGCATATTGGTTTTCAGTATTTTAGGCAAGGTGATTTAGCAACCAATAGATGGAACACGGTAAACATGAGTACAGGATGTCACAAGCATGTCTTCATGAGACACGTTATCGAAAAGTGCAACATGTCATTGCTGTAAGTACATCTTACACTGCCTTGATGAGTGAGCTGTATGCAATTCTGAAATAGCATCCTATTACAATAAAAAAAAACAAGAACAAAAAAAAAAAACATGTTTTGGTGATATACTGTACTCACCACAATAGCCCAGTCACACCTTGAAGGAAAATGGGCCCTTAGTGCCGGTTCATACTGTTCCGACTTGTCAGGAGACTTGGTCGCCTGACAAGTAGCGGACCGTGCTGTGCAATTGGAACCGTTCTAATAGGAGCAACTCAAGTTGCTCCAACTTAGAAAAAGGTTCCTACACTACTTCGGGGCGACATCGGAGCGACTTGCATTGACTTCCATTATGTGAAGTCGTTGCAAGCCGCGCCGAAGTCGCGATGCACGGGCGACGGCATAACTCGCCCGAAGTCGTGTCGCCCTAGGGTGAACCTAGAGTACTTCTAACCCCAAAAGGCTTTTTTTTTTTGTTTACCCTAATGCATTTTTTAACCTTAATGCATTGTGTACAAACGTTTTAACAGGTTTGCGATTAATACAATTTCAAATTAGATTGCGTTATTGGATGCTTGCGCAGTAAATACTAATGTCATCCAGATCATCTGACATCATTGTTGCGACTTAGGGATTTATTTCGGGAAGGAATAGTTTTAGGATTTATAGAAATCCAGGAAAGTCACTGCATTCTAGTACTTCTTGCTCACTATGTAGAGTTTATTCCAGGTATAACAACTGCATACCAGTTGTGAGTGCTCCCACTCTTCATCAGGCGCATTTCCTTTGACAAAGTTTTGGAATGCGGTGACTTTCCTGGATTGATAAAGTTGTGTGACAGTTTGGAGCCTGTCAATTACTTGCATTCTATATATGGAGACATGCGACTCACCAGCTTTTTTGAGATGTATACATGCATACATATACTGCATATTTATCTACTTATATTTTTTCCATTTGTCAGTGGAAACCAAATCCAGACCCCCCCATGCTAAAAAATGTAATTTACTGCTGTAGGGGGGGGGGGATGGCAACAGCTTTGTCTGAACCCCTCCCTAAAGCAGGTGTCTCCAAACTATGGCCCTCCAGTTGTTCAGAAACTACAATTCCCATCATGGCTAGTCATGTCTGTGAATGTCAGAGGTTTACATTTTACAATGCATCATAGGACATGTAGTTCCAGCTGGAGGGTCGTAGTTTGGAGATCTCTGCTCTAAAGTGACAGGAAGTTACATAAAAACACTTGTGACATCACTGCACTCCCAACGTAAGCACAACACAAAGGCACTGTTTAGTTTCACTTCTACAGATCACTTCTAGTGAGTGATCTGTAGAAGCATCAGAAACCCAGTAGCTGATTGGTTTAGCTCCTGGGCTTAATGCTGGACTCCAGGTGCCAAAGCTCGCTTCTAAGGAGCAATCTGTAGAGCATAGGAAGTTCAATAGCTGATCATTTCAGCTCTTGGGTTTACTGCTAGACCCCAGGTATCACCCGCTGCAGCCGATGAGTCTGGTGTCATTTTAAATTGTCCTGTGATAAACAGCTGTCCCTGTGCCATTTAAAAACAGAGCCAAGAACTTAAATGGTAAATGGTTAAATAGGCTTCCTAAAGTGGGGTACACACTAGTAGAAAATCTGCCGAAAATTCCTGTCCGAGGTAAAATCGTACGATTTTCGGCTAGTGTGTACACAACTTTCAGCAGCCGATGCCGACATTTTCAACAAAAAAAAAACAGAGGGACAAACAAATTTTTATCGTCCGTCCCCAGCACGACCAATTTTCGTTTAATGTGTATGCAGTACGTCCGCGAAAAATCGGATACAAAAGACTGCGTATGATCTGAAGTTGCTAAAGACCCGGGAGTCTAGGAACAAATGTCCCAAAAAAAACAAAAAAATCGGGCGAGAAATTTTGTGAACATTATGCACTGTCAACTAAAAACGTTTATGACCGCTGAGCATGAGAGAGAAAAATCGGAGGATATTTCATCCGATTTTCGTCAAGTGTGTACGAGCCTTAACAAACCATAATTCATTCAAAAAGGTAAATCCACTATTTTTAGCAACACCATACACCACAATGCATGGTTGTGGCATGCTGCAACCACAAGTGCATTGGGGTGGCATTCAGAATGAATGACATCACAGGAGACCAAACCACATAATGTGTATTGCTGAGCATTACCGCACTGTGTGAATATATACATACACAAAGTATATACACTATATTACCAAAAGTATTGGGACATCTGCCTTTACACGCACATGAACTTTAATGGTATCCCAGGCTTAGTCCATAGGGTTCAATATTGAGTTGGCCCACCCTTTTCAGCTATAACAGCTTCAACTCTTCTGGGAAGGCTGTCCACAAGGTTTAGGAGTGTGTCTATAGGAATGCTTGACCACTAATGTGGATGAGAAGGCCTGGCTCGCAGTCTCACTCTAATTCATCCCAAAGGTGTTCTATCGGGTCGAGGTCAAGACTCTGTGCAGGCCAGTGAAGTTCCTCCACCCCAAACTCACTCATCCATGTCTTTATGGACCTTGCTTTGTGCACTGGTGCGCAGTCAAGTTGGAATAGGAAGGGGCCATCACCAAACTGTTCCCACAAAGTTGGCATGAAATTGTTCCAAATGTCTTGGTATGCTGACGCCTTAGGAGTTCCCTTCTCACATTGCAATTCCTTTATACAACCCCACATGCGCCTGGTACTGCCCCCTCAGCTCCCGGGATAGACGGTTCAGAGGACCCTCCATCACTAGTCCTAAGGGGCACAGCTTGGACTGATTTGTAAGCAATTAATGTATTGTGGTAGACATTGTTTCCAATGGGGCATTTATACTTTTATATGCAATGTTGGTTTACACATATCCTTTTTTATAGATTTTCGATTGGCCATCTCCTGAGGAAGTGAGCAAACAAGAAACACGTAGAGCATATATGGCTGCAATCTTTATGAAATTGTCTATTTATATATTTTTATTGTTGTACCATGTCCTTGTCCATATTATTTTTTGCTTACCAAATAAATCATCCAATAATTTGATTTTATCCTACATGCATTTAATCTGTGTACGCATACTGTTTATTCTCATGATATATGGTCATAGGTGGTCACACGCCTCATATAAAGTCCCAAACCTTTTTCTTTTGCTTCTGCATACAGGGATGGAGATACAATATGTTTTGTAATCTCATTCAAAGTCCCCCCCCCCCTTTTGCCCCAATTAAACAGGGATGGAGATACAATATAATTTGTAATCTCATTTAAAGTCCCACCCCCTCCCCTCCTTTTTGTACGAGTTCCCTTCACTGGAACTAAGGAGCCAAGCCCAACCCCTATAAACAACACCACATCATAATCCCCCTCCACCAATTTATTTGGACCAGTGCACTTATTGATTGAGATAGATAGATAGATAGATAGATAGATAGATAGATAGATAGATAGATAGATAGATAGATAGATAGATAGATAGATAGATAGATAGATAGATAGATAGATAGATAGATAGATAGATAGATAGATAGATATGCACACATATACAGAGTATGTCACAGGAAGCTCAGATTGTTTAGTTAGAGGCCATGTTTTGGAGAGGTGCCTTGAAGCAGCAATGTGGCTTCACATGTATGATCAATCACATTTGTTTAAAAAAAAAAAAACAGCTTGAGCTACTGAGGTCTGTACACATTTTTTTTTTTTAATTAAATAGGGTTCGAAGCCTGAAAACAAGTCAAAAAAAGGAATCATGGGGAAAAGCAAGGAAGGAACCAGAACATATTCCCTTTAAAACTTTTCTGTAGTTGCACCAGAAGGTTGTATATTTTATAAAGCAAGCTTAACTAGAAATGAAGGCTATATATATATATATATATATATATATATATATATATATATATATATATATATATATACACACACACACACACAATAAAGTGGTTGTAGACCCTTACATATACCCACTGAAGTGACAAGCTTTAGGTGATACACAGAAATGAAACAAATCCTCCTTCATATTTTTTTTATAGTTTCGTAGTTTATGTGCAGCACTCTCTTCACTACAACCTCCTAAGACACACAAATCAAAGGCTATTTTCCAGCAGTGTGAGGTAAGGAATGGAGATCTGACCTTACACACACTGCACAACTAGAGTACAGAGCTCAAGAAAACCTGAGTGAGGGAATAGACACATCTCCCTCTACACACTGTGATAGGAAAACATTTACAGCTATAGGCTAGGCCCTTTGGCTAAGTCCAGGGAAACATTTGTTACCAGGCCTCAGGGCCTAGCCAGTGCACTTGCACCAGCACTATTTATTTAATTTACTTTTCTCCTTATGCTTTGTCACTTTGCACTTTTGTCATGTGTTTCTTTTCTCACTAAGATGGAGGGAGGGATCCTCCGGCCTACCCACAGTGTAGGAGGAGGATGTGTGGCCATCAGGTTCTTGGCTCCCCTTCGGGAAAGCCCTTCACCTAGTACTCGTTGGTCGGCTTTGACTGATCATGAGGAATGGGGTCCGCTGACTAGGTGGACCAAGTTGAGCCTTGCAACTTGGGGGGGTTAGGGTAAGGTCCTACTCCTTCGGGGGGGTGGACAAGAGACACACCCTTAAGTGCCCTTCTTTGTGTGTGTTGTACAATTACGTGTTTTTTAAAAAAAAGAAATAGGCTACTATTAGTGACTTATGCAGATATTCCAGGTATAACAAGAAACAGTATAACAAGAGACAACAGAGAGAAACGACAGTAGGTGATTTGAGTTGATGATAGTACAAACTAAAAAAGAATACAGTTTGTTCATTTTCATGTTAGAGATTTACAACCACATTAAGTATTTAAGTCCTTCTGGATTAATACAAGAAGACTTTCCTTCGGTTTTAAGCTCATGTTACTTTTTTTTTTAGTAGATGTGGAGGTAGGCTTTTTTATACACATATTTGGTTAAGACATGTTGTCACAGAACACCCTAAATCTGAAGTAGAACACACATCTGAGGTGTTATTCATCGAGAGAATCCAGCATGACTCACTAATTTGAAATGAGAAAGTTTCAGACACACCTGAGCAGATACAGAAAACCATGCCCACACTGCTCAGTAAACCCCATTGTCCTAAAAATTTAAAAATTAAGTCTTACATTTGAGATAGAAGCACTTCCAATTCCAGCTATTGTTTTTATAGTACAGGTTAGAAAATAAAAAATTGCGTAAGCATTTTCCTTTTTCCCTCCTTCCTTTTGTACAGTGGCTTCTCTACAAAAACTGTATGAAAATTGTAAACACCAACCTGTTTGGATGGGATGTTGGTAACATAAACTGGAACTCAACAACGCATGTGTTGTCCTTCAGTTGTCGATGCTGCACGCTATTTAGCTCATATGCAATATATGCCCTTCGCACATACACCTGAAATAACAATCACAACGAAAGTAAGGGTGACACTAATTATTAGCAATGTCCAAGCAGCAAAGGTAAAATGCGCTCTAATAACCCTAATTAGCAATTGGCCCCCATCCAATTCCTGACACTATTTGGAATTCAAAATCAAGAACTCATTGGCCACCTGTGAGGGGACTTTAGGTATTAAAGTAAAATCAAAGGCAAAACTTTATTTTTCATTTTGGATAAAGTAAGGGAGGGTTACAGCCCCGGTCAGTTTTGTTTTTGCCATCTGTGTCCTGTTGGGGAGATTTCCCTTCACTTCCTGTCCCATGGGTAAAACAGAAAGTGAGAGGAAATCTCTTCAAAGTAAGGAAATCCCTGGCTGCCAATTAGTGTCCCTGTTGGAAGATTTCCCCTATATTCCTGTTTTAGTGACTACCCAAAATTTGGGATTTTCTTTAACAGTAAACAGGGAAAACAGAAAAGGTAAATCTCTCTAACAGGGACACAGACTGCAATAAAAACCTCCTCACTTCAACCAAAACTACTGTCTTTAGTTATACTTTAAGAATCCCTGCGAAATAAGATGTAATTCTAATAAGGCTTTGACAGGTGAAGGAACGCTATCCTTATGGGAATGGGCTGTTTTACAGTGATTTGCCAGTGAAATTAATTGCCACATTTTTGTTAAGCCATTTACAAGCTCATAGTACACACACTTGGGTAGGTTTTAAAAATGGCTCCCTACTTCCAATATCCTGTTCTTGCCCATGGCAATTCAACAAAATAACGTCCGTGCAATTAGATTAACAGCTCTTTGCTATGAATGATGAAAAACTAATCGGTACTACAGCTGAAACTGTGGAGCGCTACGACTTTGCCTCTATTGGCTATTGCACTCACACTTTCCTATTGGTCCATACCCTAGGATGGAGATTCCTACTAATTAATAGAAAGCTGCAGGATGTGGAAGTTGGTAGGTCAAGCTCTTGAAACCACCAGTGTCAAGTGCCTGAGATTTGTGCAGTCCAGAACCAGAAAACATTTAAGCACTTACAGTGGGTTTGGAAAAGAATTGCCACCCTTTAACCCGTTGCCGACCGCCGCACGACTATATACTGCGGCGGTCAGCCCCGGCCAGGCAGAGTGACGTATGGATATGTCACTCGCCTGTCACTGACTTGAGAGCCAATTGCGGGCGGGCGCGGGCCCGCCGAGGCGCGCGCCCGCCACGGCTCGTTCACTGACAAGTCAGTGCATGTGACCGGCGGACCCAATGTCACACTACGATTGCTCCGGTGAAGGGAGAAAGGCGGAGCGGCTTATGTAAACATTCTCCCTGGTGTAAAAATGAAGATCAGACGGTTCTACTATGTAGGACCGTTGATCTTTGTTTTTACACCAATAACAATGTCCCTATACAGTTAGAATCACGCCCCTAGGACACACTTAACCCCTCCCTGTCCAATACAGTTAACCCCTTCCCTGCCAGTGTCATTTTTGCAGTAACAGTGCATATGTATAGCACTGATTACTGCAGTAATGTCACTGGTAACCCCAAAAGTGTCAAAAATGTCAAGGGTCCGATCTGTCCGCCGCAATGTCGCAGTACCGGAAAAAAAAATCGCAGATCGCCGCCATTACGCGTTAAAAAAAAAACACCAAAAATGACAAAAATCTTTCCCTTTGTTAGTAAACGCGATAACTTTTGCGCAAACCAATCAAAATACGCTTCTTGCGATTTTTTTTACCAAACATATGTAGCATAAAACAAATTGGCCGAAAATGTTAAAAAATTTTGATTTTTACATTTTTTTTGGGGAATTTCATATAACAAAATGTGAAAAATATTGTTATTTTTGCAAAATTGACGCTCTTTTTTTGTTTATAGCGCATGATCAAAAAAATTGCACAGGTGATCAAATACCACCAAAAGAAAGCTCTGTTTGTGGGGAAAAGGACGTCAAATTCGTTTAGGTACAGCGTCGCAAGACCGCGCAATTGTCCGTTAAAGTCACGCAGTAAAAAATCGCAAAAAACCCCCTGGTCTTTTAGCAGCCAAATCCTCCGGGGCTTAAGTGGTTAACCACTTCTGGAACGGAAGTCCAATTAGGACATTTGTACTTAGGGGTGTACTCACTTTTGTTGCCAGAGGTTTAGACATTAATGGCTGTGTGTTGAGTTATTTTGAGGGGACAGCAAATTTACACTGTCATACAAGCTGTACACTCACTACTGTACATTGTAGCAAAGTGTCATTTCTTCAGTGTTGTCACATGAAAAGATATAGGTTAATAAAATATTTACAAAAATGTGAGGGGTGTACTCACTTTTGTGAAATACTGTAACTTTCAAGTGAAAGATTTACCACCAACATGTCAGAAAAAAATAAAAAGAAAAATTCAAAAACAGAATCACTGAGTTGGAAAAATGATCACCCCCCTTATGTCAGTATTTTGTTGAACCACCTTTTGCTTTAATTACAGCCTGTTGGGATATGTCTCTACTAAATTTGCACATCTAGACTTTGCAATATTTGCCCATTCTTTGCAGAAGTTCAGTTAAAGTTCAGTTAAATTTGATGGTGACTGTGGACTGCAGTCTTCAAGTCATTCCACAGATTTTCAATGAGGCTTAAGTCTGACTAGGCCATGCAAGGACATTCACCTTTTTCTCCTTTACCACTGTGTGCTCGTTTTGCTGTGTGCTTTGGGTCATTTTCATGTTGGAAGGTCAACTTTTCAAATAATTAAATTTTAGTCTCATCTGACTACCTTAAAACGCACTTTTAAGAGACAAAAATGAAATTATTTGGCTTCAACACCAAACGATATGTCTGGAGGAAATCAAGTACAGCTCACCATCCAAATAACACCATTCCTACAGTAAAGCATGGAGGTGGTAATTTCCTGTTATGGGGGCATTTCTCTGCAGCAGGAACTGGAGCACTTGCCAGGATAGTGGGAAAAATGGATGTGGCAAAAAAAACATCAAACTCTTGAGGAAAGCCTGCTGCCCTCTGCCAGAAAGTTATCAATGGGAAGAAGGATTATCTTCCAATATGACAATGACCCAAAGCACACAGCAAAAATGACCACATAGTGGTTGAAGGAATAAAAAGGTGAATGTCCTTGCATGGCCTAGTCAGAGCCCAGAACTAAACCCCATTTAAAATCTGTGGAATGACTTGAAGACGGCATTCCACAAACAGTCACCATCAAATTTAACTGATTCTAGAAGTTTATAATGTAATCCTTTACTTAGCTTAGGTCTGCTTGTTTTGATCTTGAGGATGATGGGAGGTGAGGACGACCCGTGGCTTAGTGCCATTGTTCCCCTAGGGGTTCTGGGTCGGGGTGGTCCAACGCCTCTCATCTTCCCCCTGCATCAGAATAAACTGTATTGACATTCACATGCATAATTCCTATGCACTTGTACAAAGTTTATACTAATACTTGAACACTGTACCCTCTACTTTTGGATAATGTTCTACCTTGTTGAGGTTATTTTCTTTTCTTATTTCACATTCTGTTAATGTGATTTTCTGTTTTTCATCTGTATTTGAAACTTAATAAAAATTATTGATTGAAAAAAAAAAATAAAATAAATAAATTTAACTGAACTTGAGCACTTTTGCAAAGAAGAATGGGCAAATATTACAAAGTCTAGATGTGCAGTAGAAGTTAGTAGAGACATATCCCAATTGACTAAAGGCTGTAGCAGAAGCAAAAGGTGGTTCAACAAAATACTTACATAAAAGGAGGTTGATCCTTTTTCCAACACAGGGGTTCCGTTTTTGAATTTTTTTAAATTTTTTTCCTGACATGTTGGTGTTATATCTTTCACTTGGATGTCAGAGGTTGCACTAGAAAACACAGCTGGATAAAACAAAAACTGTGTCTGTCTTCATTTCAGGCTGCAAAGCAACAAAATGTGATTATTTTAAGGGGGGTGATTCTTTTCTATACCCACTGTATGTGCATAGATCATTAGGGCCCTTCAATGTAATGCAGCTGGTTTCTTATTACAACACATTTTTTCATTCAAGTATTTTATGTATTTTTTACCCAAGAAATCTATGTTCTCATGATCTGAATATTTTTTATGGCCTCGATGCAAGGGTTTTTAGTCACACTGAACAGTTATATAGCATGCTCCTTAACAAGTATTAACAGACTTATCTTTAGAAAAATTACTTAAGAAAATATTTGTTTTTACTTTTTTTTACTTTAACCACTTGCCGACCGCCGCAAGTACATATACTGCGGCGGTCAGCCCCCCTGGGCAAAGTGACGTATAGGTACGTCACTCACCCGCGAGCCAATAGGGGGCGAGCGCGCGCTGCCGGAGGGGCGCTCCTGCCCTTGCTCATTCACTGTCATCACAGCGCGAGTGACCGGCGGACATCGGAACTGGAAAGGGAGAAAGGTAGGCGGCTAATGTAAACAAAGCCACCTGTCATTCTCCCTGATGTAAGAACAGAGATCATACGATCCTGCTATGTATGATCGTATGTCTCTGTGGTTACATCAAAAGCCACGCCCCTTTACAGTTAGAAGCACGCCCCTAGGGACACACTTAACCCCTGGATGTCTAATAAAGTTAACCCCTTCCCTGCCAGTGTCATTTTTACAGTAACAGTGCATATGTATAGCACTGATAACTGTAGTAATGTCACTGGTACCCCGAAAAGTGTCAAAAATGTCAGTCAAGGCTCCGATCTGTCCGCCGCAATGTCGCAGTCCCGCAAAAAAAAAAATCGCAGATCACCGCCATTAATAGTTAAAAAAAAACAATAAAAATGACATAAATCTTTCCCTTAGTTAGTAAACGCAATAACTTTTGTGCAAACCAATCAAAATTCGGTTATTGCGATTTTTTTTCACCAAAAATATGTAGCAGAAAACAAACTGGCCTAAAATGTTAAAAAATTTAGATTTTTAAATTTTTTGGGGGGGGGAATTTCATACAAAAAAATGTGAAAAATATTGTTAATTTTTCAAAATTGTCGCTCTTTTTTTGTTTATAGCGCAAAAAGTAAAAATGGCACAGGTGATCAAATACCACCAAAAGAAAGCTCTATTTGTGGGGGAAAAAAGACGTCAATTTCATTTGGGTACAGCGTCGAAATATCACCCCCTTCCTGCCCATGAAAATTTTCAGCTTTGCCTTCTGTTGCATTTTGAATTACACTTGCGCGGTCATGCAACACTGTACCTAAACCAAATGTATGTAGTTTTATTCCCACAAATAGAGCTTTCTTTTGGTGGTATTTGATTACCACAAGGTTTTTTCTTTTTTGCTAAACAAATAAAAAAATACTGAAATGTTTGAAAGAAAAAAAAAAAGTTTTTTGTTTAGGTTATAAAGTTTTGTAAATAAATATGTTTTTTCCTGCACTGACAAGCACTGATGAGGCCACAGTGACAGGTACTGATAGGGTGGCACTGATGATGAGGCACTAATATGTAGCATTGATGGGCACTGATATGCAGCACTGATAGGCGGCACTGATAGGTACCACTGATGGGCACGGATAGGCAGCACTGATGGGTGGCAATGATGGGCAGCACTGATGAGGAGGGCACTGACAGGCTCCCTGAGCACTGATTGGCATCACTGGTGGCATAGGTGGGTAATCCCTGGTGGCTCTAGTGGCATCCCCCAAGGGTCTACAATGGCAATCAATGCTCTGATTACCAGCACAGACCCCTCCCTGTCAGGAAAGCTGCTGATCGGGTCTCCTCTACTTGCACCTGTCAGGCGTGAACTGAAGAAAGCCGATCAACGGTACTTCCTATTTATTATGTGACCAGCTGTGATTGGACACAGCTGATCACATGGTAAAGAGCCTACGTCATAGGCTCTTTACCGGGATCGAAGATGGGTATGGCGGACTCTATGTCCGCCGGCACCTGCTGATCATCCTGCAGAAAGGCAGAACAGCAGTCTGCCTATGTAAACAAGGTGGATTGCCATTCTGAGAGGAGGGAAGGCATGGATCTTGTGTCTCTGCAAAGCAGGGACATGGATCCATGTCTTCCCCTAGTAAAAGCACCTCCCCCACTGTAATAAAAAACACAGGCTAGGCACACAGTTAACCCATTGATCACCCCTGATGTTAACCCCTTCCCAGTCAGTGTCATTAGTACAGTGACAGTGCATACTTTTAGCACTGATCACTGTATTAAATGTCACTGGTTTCCAAAAAAGTGTCAAAGATGTCAGTTAGTGTCCGAATTTCTGCTGCAATATCGCAGTCCCACTATAAGTTGCTGATCGCTGCATTACTAGTAAAAATAAATAAATATAAATTCTATAAATATATCCCATAGTTTGTAGACGCTATAACTTTTGTGCAAACCAATCAATATACACCTAATTACCAAAAATATGTAGCAGAATGCATATTGGCCTCAATTTATGAAGAGATTTTACCTTTTTTTTCTACATTCTTTTTTTTTTTTTTCATTGGGATATGTGTTATAGCAGAATTTATTTTTCAAAATGGTCGGTCTTATTTTGTTTAAAGTGCAAAAAATAAAAAAAAGCACAGATGATCAAATATCACCAAAAGAAAGCTCTATTTGTGGGAAAAAGAACAAACATTTTATTTGGGTAAAGTGTCGCATGACCACGCAATTGTCAGTTAAAGTAATGCAGTGCCATATTGCAAAAAATGGCCTGGTCATGAAGAAGGTTAAATCTTTTTGTAAAAAGGTGGCGTTTTCTAGATTTTAAAATAGCATACTGAAAACCACTTTGTTCTAGATATTTTATTCACTAAAACTCCAAATAGATATAATCACTTTACTATAAAAAGCAGAATTACCCCCCTCCTCTCTGAAGTACCCCTGGAGTACACAAGGAACACATGATTACTGAATACTAAGGTAACAGACTAATATCTGATGTGGAAGCTTGGAGTATAATCTCCTGTGGACAGATGGAGTTTGAAGTTGATAAGCTTACCTCGAGTGCAGCCATTCTTACAACCTGATTGCTGTGGTAGAAAAAGTTGGGTAGGACATCAAAGATAGAGGTCTCAGACAGAATAAGTTTCTAAAAAAAAAAAAAAAGAATAACATAACTTAGGATGTATCATGAGGCAAGATGCAACTACTTTCTCATTTATTGATTTTACAGTGATAGACGTTTTTACATAGTTACATAGTTAGTGAGGTTGAAAAAAGACATAAGTCCATCCAGTTCAACCTATGATGTGTGTGTGTGTTTGCTTTTAACCGTACATTGTATACCCCTGTATGTTGTGGTCTTTAAGGTGTCCATCCAATAGTTTTTTGAAACTATCGATGCTCCCCGCTGATACGACTGCTTGTGGAAGAGAATTCCACATCCTTACCGCTCTTACAGTGAAGAACCCCTTACGCACTTTAAGGTTAAACCGCCTTTCCTCAAGTTTTAGTGAGTGGCCACGTGTCTTATTGTATCTCCTTTCTCTGAATAGTTTGTTCCTTATGCTAGGGTCGCCAGTACAGTATTTGTACATTGATATCATATCCCCCCTCAATCGTCTCTTCTCCAGAGAGAATAGGTTCAGTGCTTGTAGTCTTTCCTCATAGCTGATGTCCTCCATTCCCCTAATTATTTTTGTTGCCCTTCTCTGGACTTTCTCCAGTTCCAGCACATCCTTCCTGAGAACCGGTGCCCAGAACTGGACAGCATACTCCAGATGTGGCCGGACCAGAGTCTTGTAGAGTGGAAGAATAATCTCTTTATTTCTGGAGTGAATCCCCTTTTTTATACAACCCAGTATTCTGTTGGCTTTGCTTGCGGCGGCTTGGCATTGCATGCCACTGCCAAGCCTGTTGTCTACCAGTACCCCCAGGTCCCTTTCCATCCTAGACTCACCCAGAGGTTCCCCCCCCTAGTGAGTAGCTTGCTTTCTGGTTTCTGGCCCCCAAGGGCATTACTTTACATTTTTCTACATTAAATCTCATCTGCCATGTAGTTGCCCACCCCGTTATTTTGTTTAGGTCTGCTTGCAAGATTTCCACATCCTGCATAGAAGATATTGGCATGCCTAATTTAGTATCATCTGCAAATACTGAGATTGTACTCGATATCCCCTCCTCTAGATCATTTATGAATAAATTAAACAGGATTGGTCCCAGGACAGAACCCTGGGGGACCCCACTTTCCACACCTGCCCAATCCGAGTACTCCCCATTAATCACCACCCTCTGTACTCTCCCCTGGAGCCAGTTCTCTATCCAGGTACTCACCTTATGGTCCATACCTACCTTCCTTAGTTTGTACAGTAAGCGTTTGTGGGGAACGGTGTCAAAGGCCTTTGCAAAGTCCAGATACACCACATCCACAGGCTTACCTTTATCTAAGTGGCAGCTCACTTCATCGTAGAAGGTTAATACATTGGTTTGGCACGAACGATTTTTCATGAATTCATGCTGATTACTACTTATAATACCATTTTCATTACTAAAGTCTTGTATGTGGTCCCTTATCATCCCCTCCAAAATTTTGCAGACTACTGATGTTAGGCTGACCGGCCTATAGTTACCCGGGATATATCTCGGCCCCTTTTTAAATATTGGTACCACGTTGGCTTTTTTCCAATCAGCTGGCACCATACCCGTCTGTAAACTATCCTTAAAGATCAAGAATAATGGTCTGGCAATCACCTGGCTGAGCTCATTAAGAACCCTTGGGTGCAAGCCATCCGGTCCCGGGGATTTATTTATGTTAAGTTTCTCTAGTTTAGCTCTAAGTCTATCCTCTGTTAGCCATGGCGGCACTTCCTGAGGTGTATTATTTAGTTCGGCCTTACAAGCGGGGTTCGTGTAGCCCCCCGATTTCTTTGTGAAGACTGAAGAAAATAAATTATTTAACACTTCCGCCTTTTCTCTGTCCTCTGTGGCCATTTTTCCTTTATCATCTTTTATGGGGCCAATGTGCTCTGGCCTCGCTTTCCTACTGTTTATATGTTTTTGCTTTGAACTGAGGTTTCAAAACATTTGCCAGCTTGTGAGCCCCAAAAAAGTGTATTTACAGCAAAGACTTTTTGTTATAGATAGGAGTGGGGAAATATAATTTTTCCCATTATTTTATTTTACGCTGCCGGCGTGCAGTTGAGGAGGTTTCCCTTCACTTCCTGTATGGAAGCCACAACAGGAAAGAGAAGAGATCCTCTAAAACTAATGGAATACCCATGTTACAAAGCAGTCATAGGTAAGAATTGTCCCAAATGTAGAATTTCCCCTCACCTCTTTGTCTAACGGAATTTCGGTTTTAACAAGTAATAACATGACAAAGAATATGATCTGTAGCCAACTCCAACCAACCAAGTAATTCAATTATTACCCGTGAATTCCAAAATTTGGTGTCGAAAATCACTAGAGGTTTCACCTTCTAACCACTTAAGTCCTAAATGTTTTAAAATTGTGCAAGGACAGCAGCACTGAGTCCCTAGCAGTTTCAGGGCTGGAAACCATGGTTGTCAGTATCAAGCAGGGTCCAGTGCTAAGCCCAGGAGCTAAAACAATCAGCTCCTGGACCTCTAATCCTGCTACAGATCGTACCATAGAAGCACCCTGTAGCAGGCAATGTAAACACAACAATTCTGCGTGGTCTTTAACAAAGAAGAAAATTACGTCACAGTAGTGATCTGTTCATGTAGAGCTGCATGGGGGGGCAGCATAAATGAGTACATCCCTTTTGAAAAGTAAGATTTTAATCAATATCCCAATGAACACAAAAACATTTTCCAAAATGTTGACAAAACTGATTTTTTTAGAACATTTGTTTAGCTCATTACATGAAAATAAGGTTAATAATATAGCTTAGATTACAAAATCTTCAGTTTTACTCAAATGAGTTGATGCATAAATGAATACACCCCACAACAAAAACTACTACATCTAGTATTTTGCATGACCTCCAAGATTTGTAAGGAGAGCGCCACTTCTTCTAGGCATGGAATGATCAAGTTGGCAAACATATTGCAACATCTATCTTTTTCCATTCTTCAAGAAAGACCTCTTTTAAAGCCTGGATGCTGGATGGAGAGTGATGCTCAACTTGTCTCTTCAGAATTCCCCATAGGTGTTCCATTGGGTTCAGATGAGGAGACATACAGTACTTGGCCACTGAAAATTTCACCCTGTTCTTCTTCAGAAATGCAACAGTGGCCTTAGATGTGTGTTTTAGATCCTTGTCATGTTGAAAAAGTGCACGACCAAGGGCACGGAGTGATGGTAGCATCTTCTCTTTCAATATAGAGCAGTATATTTGTGAATTCATGATACCATCAATGAAATGCAGCTCCCCGACACCTGCAGCACTCATGCAGCCCCACAGAAGGACACTGTCACCACCATGTTTCACTGTAGGCACCATGCATTTTTCTTTGTACTCCTCACCTTTACGACACCATACAGTTTTGAAACCATCAGTTCCAAAAACATTTATCTTGGTGTCCTTACTCCTAAGTAGTCATCTTCTTTTTCAGCATGGGCCCTGGCAAATTCTAGTCTGTTTTTTTGTGCATGGGCTTTAGAAGAGGCTTCCTTCATGGATGACACCAATGCATGCCATTCCTCTGCAGTGCACGCCGTATTGTGTCACAGGAAACAACCGCCCCAGTTTGGCTTTCTCCTTCTTTAGCTAACTGCATTGAACTTGCATGGCGATTTTCTTCAACACTGCTCATCAGAAGATGCTCCTGTTGAGGTGTTAACTGCCATGGACGGCCTGGACGTCTCTGTAAAATGGTTGCAGTTCCAGCTTTGTTAAATTTTTGTATCGCTTTTACTACAGTATTCTAACTGATAAGTAAAGCTTTGCTGATCTTCTTGTAGCCTTCACCTTTCTTGTGTAAATAAATTATTTTCTTTCTCAGGCCTTGTGATATTTCTCTTCCATGTGGTGCCATTGCCGACAGCATGAAATGGGAAGGGTTTTTTTTGTTAACCACTTCTGGACCACCCGTCGCAGTTTTACATTGGTACTTTGATGTTAGATACCGCCGTTATGGCAGCAGATAGCTGCCATAAATAACCCTGGTATTTTTTTACAGGGCGGGTGGTCCTTATTCACATAAAAGTGGTCCCAGCTGTGGGATCACTGTTATGGGTGGCAGGAGAGGTGCCCCCCGCCCCCTCAATCGCTTTGCTGTAGTTTTCCCCGCTTCCCGGAGCCGTCGGTAGCAGGTAGCAGGGAAAACGAGCCGGTCCGTTCATGTCCGAGGCATGAAGTCGAGGATCCAAGAACTGTCTGCATACTCTCGCCACATGAGGCTGGGCATGCACCAGGAGGAACCCAGAATCCACTGCATCGAGCTACATGGTGCTGGACATTGAGTACAGGGCCAACTAGAGGACATCAGGCCCTCAGGCCACCCTCATGAAGTCTTTTTCTGATTGTTTGGTCAGAGACATTCACACCAATGGCCTGCTGGAGGTTATTTTGTAGGGTTCTGGCAATGCTCATCCTGTTCCTTCTTGCACAAAGGAGCAGATACCGGTCCTGCTGATGGGTTAAGGACCTTCTATGGCCCTGTCCAGCTTTCCTAGAGTAACTACCTGTCTCCTGGACTCTCCTTCATGCTCTTCAGATTGTGCTGGGAGACACAGCAGACCTTCTGGCAATGGCACATATTGATGTGCCATCCTGGAGGAGTTAGGCTGCCTGTGCAACCTCTATAGGGTCCAGGTATCACCTCATGCTACCAGTAGTGACACTGACCCTAGCCAAATGCAAAACTAGTGAAAAACTGTCAGAAAAGATGAGTAGGGAAAAAATGTCTGTGGCCCCTACCTGTAAAACCATTCCTGTTTTGGAAACTGATTAACAACCCCTTCTGCTACTTAACTGACTTGATGCTCATTATTATTATGGGGTCTATTTATAGAAAAATTGTTGTGTGAATGTCTCAGCATTCACACAGCCATTATGAACAAATCCCCTAGTTCAACATGGCACCTCATGGCAAAAAACTCTGAGGATTTGAAAAAAAGAATTGTTGCTCTACATAAAGATGGCCTAGGCTATAAAAAAGATTGCCAGGACCCTGAAACTGAGCTGCAGCACGGTGGCCGACCAAAGAAGTTGAGTGCACATGCTTAGTGTCATATCCAGAGGTTGTCTTTGGGAAATAGACGTATGAGTGCTGCTAGCATTGCTGCAGAGTTTTAAGGGGTGGGGGGTCAGCCTGTCAGTACTCAGACCATACGCTGCACACTGCATCAAATTGGTCTGCATGGCTGTCGTTCCAGAAGGAAACCTCTTCTAAAGATGATGCACAAAAAAGCCCGCAAACAGTCTGCTGAAGACAAGCAGACTAAGAACATGGATTACTGGAACCATGTCCTGTTGGCTGATGAGACCAAGATAAACGGATTTGGTTCAGATGGTGTTAAGTGTGTGTGGCGGCAACCAGGTGAGGAGTACAAAAATAAGTGTGTCTTTCCTACAGTCAATCATGGTGGTGGGAGTGTCATGGACTGGCGCTGCATGAGTGCTGCCAGGACTGGGGAGCTACAGTTTATTAAGGGAACCATGAATGTCAACATGTACTGTGACATACTGAAGCAGAGTATAATCCCCTCCCTTCGGAGACTGGGCCGCAGGGCAGTATTCCAACACGATAACTACCGCAAACACACCTCCAAGACGACTACAAATATATTACAGAGAACGCCCAGGGGGAGGGCGAAACGCGTCTAGCGAGGCAGAGCGTACAACGTAATTTCCGGTCGGTGGAACGCACGCTGCAGGAGCAGCAACCACTGGACCATAGGACGCTGTTGATCAATCCTTTTATTGTAAGTGTATTCTTTTATACTTAATAAAATTATTTATACGTACTTCACTATGGCGAGCTTTATTTCCTTACATTACTGAGGGGAAACACGGCCAGCATTACCTTCTAGCAGCCTCCCACAGCCTTGCACAGGAACAGAGGTTGAAACAGATTCTGAGTAGGGATGATCGAACGGTTCGGGTCGACCATTGGTTCGGCCCGAACATTGGGTGTTCGAGGTTCGGCCGAATTTAGAACTTTTTGCCCAAAAAGTTCGGAATTCGGCAACCAGAACCGCCCAAAATGCAATGCTTCAGGAAATGGGCTTTAAAAGCCCGTGATTGGACCAGAACCATTAGCAAAAGCCAATTGAGGGGGCAGGAGAATGCTAGGAATGTGATTGGAGTGACTAGGGGGTCCCTAGACCAATCATTAGTGAATATGCCCCCCAGTATATAAGATCGCCCCGCCATATTCCTAGCATTGTTATACTGGACATGGAAGAGAGTGGAAGCAATTCTGTTAATTTTACTTTAAAAGTGTCATTTAGCATTTATTAGTGTGAGGAAAGGGATATCTAGTGTAGTTAGAGTGCTCCTTTACACTTAAGTTAGCTTCAAAAATTTAGTTTCTGTAGGGAAAGTGTTAAGTGTAAGGGGACCGTAGTGTAGTGTAGGGTTAACTGGCAGTGACTGCTATGGCAGGGTGACAAAACCCTTCCATAACAGGATGACCGCTATAGAGAAATGATCATTTCTCTGAATTGCTTCGGCACACCCATATGGCTTCTCACCAGCCAAGCATTTTTTATGCTGCAGGGGCTGCCACTGGCAGTGCTTTTTTGAGGACATGTTTGATGTCAGACATGACATCTGAACTTGTGTATAGTGGTGTATATACACACATCCATATATTTATATACACACCTAGACATATATAGGTGTGATAGTAGCAGAAATATATGCTTGCGCTAATGAAATCATTTACAGTAATATATTTCTGCTACTATCACACCTATATATGGCTAGGTGTCTATATACATATAATTATGTGTGTATATATACCACTATACACAAGTTCAGATGTTTTACCTGCCTCCAAAGAACCCAAAAAAATGCCCAAAAAAACGCTAGCGTCAAAAAAAAAAAAAAATGCCCAGGTGTGTTTTTGCTGGCATTTTTTGGGGGGTTTTGGAGGCAGGCAAAACATCTGAACTTGTGTATAGTGGTGTATATACACACATCCATATATTTATATACACACCTAGACATATATAGGTGTGATAGTAGCAGAAATATATGCTTGCGCTAATGAAATCATTTACAGGAATATATTTCTGCTACTATCACACCTATATATGTCTAGGGGTATATATTCAGACATATATGTCTATATATACCCCCTATACACATGTTCAGATGTTTTGCCTGCCTCAAAAGAACCCAAAAAAATGCCAAAAAAAACGCTAGCGTCAAAAAACAAAATGCCCAGGTGTGTTTTTGCTGGCATTTTTTGGGGGGTTTTGGAGGCAGGCAAAACATCTGAACATGTGTATAGGGGGTATATATACACATATATGTCTGTATATATACCCCTAGACATATATAGGTGTGATAGTAGCAGAAATAAATGCTTGCGCTAATGAAATCATTTACAGTAATATATTTCTGCTACTATCACACCTATATATGGCTAGGTGTCTATATACATATAATTATGTGTGTATATATACCACTATACACAAGTTCAGATGTTTTACCTGCCTCCAAAGAACCCAAAAAAATGCCAAAAAAAACGCTAGCGTCAAAAAAAAAAAATGCCCAGGTGTGTTTTTGCTGGCATTTTTTGGGGGGTTTTGGAGGCAGGCAAAACATCTGAACTTGTGTATAGTGGTGTATATACACACATCCATATATTTATATACACACCTAGACATATATAGGTGTGATAGTAGCAGAAATATATGCTTGCGCTAATGAAATCATTTACAGTAATATATTTCTGCTACTATCACACCTATATATGGCTAGGTGTCTATATACATATAATTATGTGTGTATATATACCACTATACACAAGTTCAGATGTTTTGCCTGCCTCAAAAGAACCCAAAAAAATGCCAAAAAAAAGCTAGCGTCAAAAAAAAAAATGCCCAGGTGCGTTTTTGCTGGCATTTTTTGGGGGGTTTTGGAGGCAGGCAAAACATCTGAACTTGTGCACAGTACCACTATACACAAGTTCAGATGTTTTTCCTGACTGCAAAGAACCCAAAAAAATGCCTGCTTTGAAACCGGCAAGGTGTGAAAACCGAGGAGAGAAGCTAACCCCCTGAGCTGAAAGTTTTCTAATACATACAATCCTTTTTTTTTCTGGTTCTGGACATGCTACAGAGCTGAAACTTCACAGGTACACCTTTTAGACCCCCCAGACACAAAATCACACAAAAAAAAGTTCTTAAAAATTGTCATTTTTGATAAAAAAAAGGCAATTATTGAAAAAATTTAAAAAAAAAGAGTTTTTTTGATTTTTACTTTGGATTTCAGATCTGGGTGGTCTAAAAGGTGTACATGTGAAGTTTCAGCTCTGTACCATGTCCAGAACCATAAAAAAAAGATTGTTTGTATTAGAAAACTTTCAGATCACCAATATGGCTTCTCGGTTTCCACACCTTGCCGGTTTAATAGAAGGCATTTTTTTTGGGTTCTTTGCAGTCAGGAAAAACATCTGAACTTGTGTATAGTGGTACTGTGCACAAGTTCTGATGTTTTGCCTGCCTCCAAAAACTCCCAAAAAATGCCAGCAAAAACACACCTGGGCATTTTTTTTTTGACACTAGTGTTTTTTTGGCATTTTTTGGGGTTATTTTGAGGCAGGCAAAACATCTGAACTTGTGTATAGTGGTATATATACACACATAATTATATGTATATAGACACCTAGCCATATATAGGTGTGATAGTAGCAGAAATATATTACTGTAAATGATTTCATTAGCGCAAGCATATATTTCTGCTACTATCACACCTATATATGTCTAGGTGTGTATATAAATATATGTATGTATTTATATACACCACTATACACAAGTTCAGATGTTTTGCCTGCCTCAAAAGAACCCCAAAAAATGCCAAAAAAATGCCCAGGTGTGTTTTTGCTGGCATTTTTTGGGGGTTTTTGGAGGCAGGCAAAACATCAGAACTTGTGCACAAAACCACTATACACAAGTTCAGATGTTTTTCCTGACTGCAAAGAACCCAAAAAAATGCCTTCTATTAAACCGGCAAGGTGTTACAGCAGCGAAGCCAACCTCCTGTGCTGAAAGTTTTCTAATACAAACAATCTTTTTTTTTTATGGTTCTGGACATGCTACAGAGCTGAAACTTCACATGTACACTTTTTAGACCCCCCAGATACTAAATCCAAACCTCTTTTTTTTTTTTTTTTAATTTTTCAATAATTGGCTTTTTTATCAAAAATTACAATTTTTAAGAACTTTTTTTTTTGTGTGATTTTGTGTCTGGGGGGTCTAAAAGGTGTACCTGTGAAGTTTCAGCTCTGTAGCATGTCCAGAACCAGAAAAAAAGAACATATAGGTGTTAAAGGAGGGTCCCACATCCCTGTTCTACTGAAAAATTATCTTTTTTTTTTTTTTCATGGTTCTGGACATGCTACAGAGCTGAAACTTCACATGTACACTTTTTAGACCCCCCAGATACTAAATCCAAAGTCAAAATCAAAAAATCTCTCTCTTTTTTTTTTTTTTTTCAATAATTGGCTTTTTTATCAAAAATTACAATCTTTAAGAACTTTTTTTGTGAGATTAATAGTTAATGGGGTATGACCCAGAACCCTAGGCACTTTTTAGGGGCATTTATTGGGTTTTAGGGCTTAAAAATTGTGTTTTTTGATTACCGAAGTTCGGGTCCCATTGATTTCAATGGGGTTCTGAAATCCGGGCCGAACTTTCGGGAAGTTCGGATGTTCTGGCCGAACCGAACTTTTCAAAAGTTCGATCATCCCTAATTCTGAGGACATCTTCAAAGGGCACAGCAACCCTGCACAATCTTTGTGTTATCAAGGCTTGAATTGCACACTGTTCCGGTGAGTAAGAAACCATAGGGGGAGCACAAGCACTTTCTTCAAATTGGAGCACTGAAGCACTTTGTGACACAACTGCACTTATGAACTGTTTAAATTGAAATCTGGGGGCATTTACTTTTAGGATAGTGTTGCACTATTGTGAGCACAGTTTGCACTGAGCACTTTTTATTTTTTGATGACTTTTTTTGATGATTATTCATTCATTATTTAATATTTATTATTTATTTAATGATTTATTGTATTTTGAGCAGCGCTGACTTACACACCTTTTAATTTCAACTAGAGTATATCCTTAAATAAAGATATGCAATGGATATGTGAGTATACACTATAAGTAGTCTTTGATTTTATACCACAGTTTACCTGAAGATTTTCAATACAAAACTGGTGCCCATACATATCAATTGCAGAAAGAAAAATTGACTCCACTTGATTGTGACGAAGTTCATATGAAGGCAAATGTGAAGCAATAAGGACCTGAGGAAAATATAAAAAAAGCATATAAAAGCTGTAGAGTATAGTGAAATGTATGCAGTGGAAAATGCAGGTAGCCAAAGAGTTCATAAACAAGCAGCATATATACCTGCCGGGCTCGCAAAGCCACCTTGGAATTCGTTGTTTTACTCAGCTGAGTGAGTTCTGTAAGGATGTTAAGCAACTCATCTGTTAATGTTGGGTCCCGGCCACACAGCTGATCCTAAAAATATATTAAAAAAAAAAGAAGGTCAATACATAGTAAAAACAATGTTCTCACATCGCTGTTTTTAGTGATATTGGTACTTCTCTCACACAGGGCTTTCCAGACTAAATTGGGTTTCAATAGAGTCACCAACAAAGCTTTGTGGGCCACTACTGCCACTGTAGTACAGCGAGAGTAGAGCTCAACTAAAGCCAAAATCTTTATTTCACTTTTGATACAGTAGGGAAGGGTAAACTCTCTATCATACTTTTATTACCATATTTGTCCATAAAGGGGAGCTTATGCTTCACTAACTGTCAGGACAGAAAAAACACATTTATTTAAGGGTTTGGAATTTTTCTGTTGTCTGTGCCTTTCTTTCCTGTTGATGACCACATCCCTCAATTCTGGTGTAGGAACTGTAAGTGAAAGAAAATCTACCCACTGGGGTCAGAGACAAAAATAAAAACATAGAAATTTCAAATCCTCCCCACTCTGACATATATCCGTTTTTTTTTTTTATTATTAACATATATATTAAAGAAAAGGTTAAAATTATAATATTTCGAAAATATTAAAATAAGTGTCGGTTCACACTATGGCGATCCGACTTCGGGGACAACCTGTGAAGTGGCGTGCACCGCGACTTCGGCGCGACTTGCACGGACTTCACATAATGGAAGTCAATGCAAGTTGCTCCGATGTCACCCTGAAGTAGTACAGGAACTATTTTCTAAGTCGGAGCGACTTGAGTCGCTCCTATTAGAACGGTTCCCGTAGCATAGAATGGACCGCGACTTGTCAGGCTGACAAGTCGCCTGACAAGTCGCAGTAGTGTGAACCGGGACTTATTTATCTATTTAGTTATAGCAATGTTTGAAGTCTATCTTCATTTTCTAACCAACACTAAGAGGCAAATAAAACTGTAAATGCGATATTTACTGGACGTTCATTGCAGAGTAATATTTACTATTTATAATTATGCCTTTAAATAAGAACAGATACTGTAGACTTTGGTCATTGTTAAGGCCAACAAAGACAATGTCAGCTTTTTCACTGGCAACAGGTTTTTATTGAAAAAGGTCTTCCATCAATAATAGAAAAGGTAAACACAAAATATCATGGGTACAAATCTTTGGGTGACATGCCAAGAAGATTCCAACCTAAGTGCAGAAATGATAAAGTATGACCATATAACGAGTTCCACATTAAACAGGAAATAACATCTACAATGGCCCTTATTATTTAAGTATGACAAGTGTTTGGCCATGCAGATTATGTGTTGTTGAGAAATATGTAACATGAATTAACCTTTATAAGCAATCCAGGTCTTACTACAGGTCATAAAGGAAAAAAAAAGACCAACTAACTATTAAAGAAAGACCTACTGTACAGAAAACCAAACAAAGGTAAAAAAAGGTGGAGGGAGAGGAGTGGGACAGGATAAAGGTAAGAAGAGGGAAGGAGCAAGATCAGTCAGGGCACCAGCATGCTCTAAACCATATCTGCCCTGTCCAGGTGAATAATAGATGGTCCACAAGGAATTGGCAAAGACATGAGAAAAATAATGTGAAAGCCAAGGGGACAAACCTTTTAAAATTTCTTAACTTTTCTATGACAATCTGCCGCCATTTTTTCATTCAGTAGGTACCATGTTGTTTTTTGTTTAACTTGTGTAACTGCTGAAGTACCAGAATACTAGGCTTGTGCCAGGGTTTGGCCGTCATTAAGATATAAGTTGTAAGTCTAAGTTGATTAGCGGTACATCCTATTGTAACGCTCCTGCGTTTTTGTAGTAGGCTGGATTTGCAGCTGCAGAATCTCCACTCAGTAGTCATGTAGAGATGTGTTAAATAACCAGATCCAACTCTCCAGACTCATCACTGTGGGCCCATCAGCTTCAGCATACAGATATACACACACTCAATAAGATGTTCCTGGAGTGATAGGATGTATATGATAGTATGAAGGTGATGTGCTGAAGGGACAGGTGTGAACAGTGACAGAGATGGTAAGCACTTGATAGAAATGTTCAGGAGAGTATTAGATGGTATTTAGGTAGAATGCAGATAGGTTAGTAATCGAGTATGGTAACAGGTGGTAAGGACAGCAGATGACAAATACAGGATAGGCTAACCCAGTGCAAGGATAGATGGTAGTAGACTCAAGAGCTAGCAATCTATGTAACAGTGCAGATGATAGAATTAGTATGCATAGATAGTAACAGTCCTTAATGTGCAGAGGTAGGTAGTGTAAGTTAGGTTATGGAGGATTCCCCTGTGGGGTACTTATCACTAGTAAGGTTAGCAGTAGAGGGGTCCAGTAGTGAGGGAGTGATCCGGTAGCGAGATACAGGGATCAGTAGCGAGGTTCCGGTCTGTTCCAGGTAAAAGCAAATAGCTGGAGGTTCCGGCAGCGAGACAAGCTTGTAAGCATGTAGACACACAGGCACATAAGCACAGGCACAGGCACATTGAACGAACAACGTGAGAGAGAACGCCGGCGGTTGAAATAGCCGCTCAGAGCGGCGCTTGGCGATGACGTCATCCGTCTTAAAGGTGTATGCGTACCACCTAATTAGAAAGGTGGGACGCATATTGAAAGGAAATGGAAATTAAGGGTACCAGAGGTACCAGAATCTTACAGTACCCCCCCCCTTAAGGCCGGCTCCGGAAGGCCTATAGCACTGGTTTCTCCGGGTATTTCGAGTGAAACCTTCGTATAAGCCTAGGTGCGTGAACATCAGAGGTATCCAACCAGGTGTCGTCTTGGGGTCCATAGTTCTTCCATCTTATGAGATACTGGAGTCCTTCTCTGTGGATACGAGAATCCAAAATCTCCTTAATCTCATATTCTTCTCCGCCTTCAACTTGTACTGGAGGTGGAGGCAAGATGGTAGGCCTTATTCCTTGGTTAGGAACATGGGGTTTCAGTAGCGACACATGGAAGATGGGATGGATCTTGAGATCTGCCGGTAAGGTGAGCTGTACTGCAGCTTTTCCAATAAGTTTCTTAATTGGGAAGGGTCCCAGAAATAAAGGTCCAAGCTTTTTGCTAGGGATCTTTAACCCTAAATTTTTTGTCGATAGCCAAACGAGGTCCCCAATAGCATACTGAGGAGAAGGTCTTCTACGAAGGTCGTAGTACCTTTTTTGTTGACTATGAGCGTGTGAGATAGTGGTATTAAGTAAACCCAGAGAGTCTTTTATTTGGGTAAGATAGTCCGAGGCTACTGGGTTACTTGATGGTAGGATGCGTAGTGGAAGAAGTGTGGGATGAAACCCATAGTTCAAGTAGAACGGACTTTGCTTAGTAGTACTGTGGGTTGCGTTGTTATAAGCAAATTCCGCCAGAGGGAGAAGGTCCACCCAATCATCCTGTAGGTATGATGTGTAGCAACGCAGATATTGTTCTATACACTGGTTGACTCTTTCAGTCTGTCCGTTGGTCTGAGGGTGGTAGGGTGAAGTGAGCTTTCGCTCAATCCGTAATATTTGACAAAGAGCTTGCCAAAATTTGGAGATGAACTGTGAACCACGGTCGGATAAAAGAGTCTTTGGAATTCCATGTAACTTGAACACATGTTTCATCAGTAGTTCCGCTGTTTGTTTAGATGAAGGTAGTCTATGGATAGCGATGAAATGTGCCATCTTTGTCAGGTGGTCCACTGACACTAGAATGGTATTAAATCCTTTAGATGGTGGTAGTTCTACTATAAAGTCTAAGGACACAACTTCCCATGGAACCTGGGGTATTGGTAGACTGCAGAGTAGACCAGATGGTTTTGTAGTGTCAATTTTGGACCTTGCACAGATGTCACATGAAGAAACAAATTTTTGTACAGACGTCTTCATATCAGGCCACCAAAACTGCCTGGTAAGCAAATTAAGGGTTTTCGTCATACCCATATGTCCTGCCATGGGCACATCATGTGATAACTCCAAGATCTTGGTGCGCATAGTAGGGGGTATGTAGAGTTTATCGTTGTAATAGAGGAAGCCTTCTGCATCAGTACTTAGTTGTGGTGGAGGTGAATACAATCCTATACTGTGCAAAATCTCTTCCTTCAAGGAACGAACAACACCAATAATACGTTCATAGGGTATTATAGGAATAGAAGGGATTTCGGCGCAGTTATCTTCGGTTAATCGTGATAGCGCATCCGCTTTTTTATTTTTGTCTGCAGGCGTGTAGGTCACTAGGAAGTTGAATCTTAGGAAGAATAATGACCATCGTACCTGCCGGTGGGAGAGAGTTTTGTTAGTCTGGAGGTATTGAAGGTTTTTGTGATCTGTATATATGAGTATTGGTAACCGGGTACCTTCAAGTAGATGTCGCCAATTCTCCAGTGCCAGTTTTATGGCAAGCAACTCCTTTTCACCCACTGGGTAATTCACCTCTGGGCTGCTTAGTGATTTTGAGAAGAAAGCAACTGGGTGGAGTGGTGAAGTATTTGTTGGTCGTTGGGAGAGAACTGCTCCTACTGCCATATTTGACGCATCTACCTCCAGAATATATTGGAGGGATGGGTCTGGA
Source organism: Pelophylax lessonae (assembly GCF_965119305.1). Taxonomy (NCBI): domain Eukaryota; kingdom Metazoa; phylum Chordata; class Amphibia; order Anura; family Ranidae; genus Pelophylax; species Pelophylax lessonae. The sequence continues at coordinate 305,452,267 of NC_138769.1, read as the reverse complement.
TGGCGTAGTATGGGAGCAGAAGTAAAGCTTGATTTTAACAAGCAGAAAGCTTGATTTGCTTCTTCTGACCATTTGAATGGTTTCTTTATACTTGTCAGTTGTGTGAGAGGTCTCACAATAGCAGAAAAGTTCTTGATGAACTTCCTATAGAAGTTTGAAAATCCAAGGAATCGCTGTAATGCCTTACGAGTTGTTGGTATAGGCCAGTCCAGAATACAGGATATCTTGCTCATATCCATCTTAATTCCGGTTTTGGATATGATGTATCCTAGGAATAATATTTCTTCTTTATGAAATAGGCATTTTTTTAATTTCACGTATAGATTGTGTGCGAGTAATCTGGATAACACAAGTCTTACATGTTTTATATGTTCAGACAGAGATCGAGAATAGATAAGTATATCGTCCAGATATACTACAACACAGACATCAAGTAAGTCTCTAAAGATGTCGTTTATGAACCTCTGGAAAGCTGCGGGAGCATTACACAACCCGAATGGCATCACAAGATATTCGAATAATCCGTATCTGGTTCTGAATGCTGTTTTCCACTCATCTCCGTCACGGATTCGGATTAGGTTGTATGCCCCTTTTAGGTCCAATTTAGAGAAGTAAGTAGCCCCACGCACTTGTTCGATGAGTTCAGGGATGAGCGGTAAAGGATAGCGATCCTTTATCGTAATCGTATTTAATTGCCTATAATCGATAATAGGCCTAAGACTTGAATCCTTATTGCGGACAAAGAAAAGTCCTGCAGCTGTGGAAGAAGTAGAGGGTCTAATGAACCCTTTTTTCAAATTTTCATCTAAGTATTCCTTGAGATGAGAAAGTTCATCCTGTGAAAGAGGATAAACATGACCGAAAGGCAATTTGCTGTTAGGGAGTAGATCGATAGTGCAATCATAATCCCTATGGGGAGGCAACACTTGAGCATTTTTCTCAAGGAATACTTCGGACAGATCCTGATAGCATAATGGTGCAATCTCATCTGACACCACAGACAGGATCTTTCCAAAAGATGGGAGGTTACACGTAATCTCGCAATAGTGAGAAGGGAAAGTTAAAGTCCGTCGGTTCCAATCTATTATTGGTTGATGTGTGTGTAACCAAGGAAGTCCCAAAATAATGGGATAATGGGGTGAAGGTAGTATATCAAAAGTGGTGGTCTCCATGAGACTCGTTAGCAGTGACAAGGAGTGCTTGTGTCTGGTTGGTGATTGGACCAGAAGATAGCGGAATACCGTTAATGAAACTAACAGAAACAGGTTTAGGTTTTGAAATAATAGGTATTTTATTTAAGGTAACAAAACATGTATCAATATAGTTCCCACAAGATCCTGTGTCGATCATAGCCTTGGTGGTAATCCTAGTCTGGTCCCACTGTAATGTTAGATGAACAAAGAGATAGGGGTTCTCTGCACGGTTTAGGAGATATTTGCAGTGCATGCAGCCGCTCGCGCGAACGGTGCGTGCGCTCTGAAGGTACGGGGGGACCTTCAGTTTTACTTTCCGGGAGCTTGCCGGAAAATCACTCCCGCGCGCATGCGCGGGAGTGACGTCGGCGCGGCTCCGGCCAATCACAGCACCGAAGCCGCCGAACCCGGAAGAGACGACGAGGGATCATGGCAGCGCCCGCAGCAATGTCCGGGGGTCCGTGTCGGGGCTTCGTTCTAAGGTAAGTAATACATAATGAGCTAGTATGCGATGATACTAGCTCATTATGCCTTTGTCTTGCAGGTTTTTTTTTTTTTTTGTTCGCGATTTTTGGGTTTACAACCGCTTTAAGGAAATGTCTAAGTATCAGGTTAGTAAAGTGCTTGTGCAGAGCAGGGGGGAGTCCAAAGTCTAGTAGAGTGGCATGAAAAAGTGTTTGAACCCGTTGGAATTTGTTTTCTGCAGTAAATTTCCATAAAATATGATCTGATTCTCATCTAGGTCACAACAAACACAGGTGCTTAAGCTGATTATTTGACTACACCCATTAAACATTCACAGTGTTGGAAGAAAAAGAAAGAGAACCCATAGACAAAATACTTCAATGAATGCTTATTGGACTCAGTAGTTTGCACACCTGGAGTCCAAGTAATGAAATGTGTTTGGAAGTGTGGTTTAGAGCTACTTTGATTGATAAAAGAGACTGAAACATTTTAAGATTGCTGGTCATAAGAAGTATCAGCTAGTGTGAACCATGCCTCACAAAAAGGAGCTCTCTGAAGACATACCATCAAGAGTAGCTGATCTGCGTGAGGCTGGAAAGCTATACAAAGCAATCTCAAAGTGTTTAGGCATCCATCCATCAACAGTTAGGGAAATTGTCTATAAATGTAGAAAGTTTAGTACTTTTCCTAAAAGTAGGCTACTCTTCCTAAAAGTAGGCACGCAGCCAAGATGTCTCCCAAGGCACAATGCAGAATCCTTAATGAGGTAAACAAGAACCCACGAGTAACAGCTAAAGACTTGAAGACATCACTGGAACTGGCAAAAATCTGTTCTGCTCATGAGTCTACCATATGCATGTCTTTGAACAGGCAGGGTGTCCATGGCAGAACCACAGAGGAAGCCGCTGCTCTCCAAAAAAAAAACCAAAGAGCACATTGGCAAACCACAACACTACTCGTAAATTGTTTTGTGGCCTGATTAAATAAAAGACGAATTGTTCCGGGAGAATATTCAGAACTGTATAAGGTGTAAAAAAGGGCACCATCTACCAACATCATAACATCATCCCAATGGCGAAGTATGGTGGAGGGAACATTATGTTTTGGGATTGCTTCACTGCCCCAGGGCCTGGACCACTTGCCATCATCAAGGGGAAAATTAAGTCTCAAGTTTACCAAAATATTCTACAGGAAAATGTCAAGCTGGCTTTCAGCCAGCTGAAGCCTAGTAAAAGTTAGATGATGCAGTAGAACAATGGCCCTAAGCATCAAAGTAAATCCACCACAGACTGGCTTCAGAAAAAGAAAATGCGCCTTTTGGAGTGGACCAAACAGAGCCCAGAGACCCCATAGAGATGCTGTGGAATGACCTCAAGAGAGCCAGGCATCCTGCACGTGTGTCTGAGCTGAAGCAGTTTTGTAAAGAATAGTCAAAAATTCTTCTTGAACTGATGCAGGTTTGATCCAGAGCTAAAGTGCTTGCTTGAAGTCATTGCTGCTAAAAGGGGTTTGAAAAGCTATTAAAGTGGAACTGCACTGCATCTGAGAACCACAAACCAAATATGCTATTTAAAAATGTTTTCATATTTAAAAACATTTAGACCGCCCGCTGAACATTTACTGCGGCTGGCAGCCTCTCCTGCGCGAACCGACGTAGCCCTACGTTGGTCGCACACAGGGTGCAGGGGGGGCGAGCGTGCGCCGCCAGTGGTGCGCTTCCGCCCCCAGTAGGCAGCAGGAATGCCGATGCACTGGGCCGGCGGGCACGATTGCTCCCAGGCACCTGCGATCGCTCCCTGCTGAGAGAGCAGGACGGTCAGCTGTTGTAAACACAGCCAACCGTTCCTCTGAAATGATCACAGAGTGACTGTTATATAGATCACAGTTCTCTATGATCATTTCACAAGCCCATCCCCCATACAATTAGTAAACACTCTTCTAGGCTTACATTTAACCCTTTGATCACCCCTAGGTTAACCCCCTTCCCTGCCAGTGTCATTATTACAGTAACAGTACATATTTTTAGCACTGATTACTGTAGTAATGTCACTGGTCCCCCCAAAAGTGTAAAAAATGTCAGTTAGGGGTTCGATCTGTCTGCCGCAATGTCAAAGTCCCCTTAAAAATCGCAGATCGCCGCCATTACTAGTAAAAAAAAATAAAAATGACATAAATCCTTCCCCTAGTTTGTAGACGCGATAACTTTTGCGCAAACCAAAATACGCTTATTGCGATTTTTTTTTTACCTGAAATTTGTAGCAGATTACAAATTGACCTAAAAGAATGAAAATTTGGATTTTTAATTTTTTTTTGGGAATGTTATATAGCAGAATGTGAAAAATATTGTTTGTTTTTTTTTTTTCAGAAATGTCGCTCTTTTTTTGTTTACAGCGCAAAACATAAAAAAAAACAAAAAACGCACAGGTGATCAAATACCACCAAAAGAAAGCTCTATTTGGGGGAAAAAAAAGACATCAATTTTATTTCAGTACAGCGTCGCACGACCTGCGCAATTTTCCGTAAAGTAACGCAGTGCCGAATTGAAAAAAATGGCCTGGTCATTAAGGTGGCATATCCTTCCGGTCCAGAAGTGGTTAAAGCAAACTCCCTCATCTATTCATGTCTCCATGCTTTATTGTGTTGAGAAGTCACTTTGAAAAACACACACCCTAGCATTTCTGACTGTGGCCATCTTGTGTAAGGGCAGCTGATTCATGTATTCTTTACTTCCTGGAATTCATCTGCCCTTAGCTCAGGCATACAGGCAGGTGGGTGTGCTTCGCTAAGAAAGCCCTTTCCCTCCTCCTATGAAGACTCCTGGGATGTATGACATAACTTACCTAGGCCTGGAAACCAGGAAGCAACTGAAGAAATTTAAAAAAATAGTTTAAACAAGTAAATATAACATACCTTCCTAAATATGTACTAATGCTAGCAGCATAAGGATTAAAAATGGTCAATGTCCATTGGGAGAGTAAAGTTCTGCTTTAACTCCAAGGGTTCATTTAAAGTGCCTTGCGAAAGTATTCGGCCCCCTTGAACTTTTCAACCTTTTGCCACATTTCAGGCTTCAAACATAAAGATATAAAACTGAAAATTTTAGTGAAGAATCAACAACAAGTGGGACACAATCATGAAGTGGAACGAAATTTATTGGATATTTCAAACTTTTTTAACAAATAAAAAACTGAAAGATTGGGCGTGCAAAATTATTCAGCCCCCTTAACTTAATACTTTGTAGCGCCACCTTTTGCTGCGATTACAGCTGTAAGTCGCTTGGGGTATGTCTCTATCAGTTTTGCACATCGAGAGACTGAAATTTTTTTTTTTCTGAACAGCAGTTTTCAGTTCTTTCCACAGATTCTCGATTGGATTCAGGTCTGGACTTTGACTTGGCCATTCTAACACCTGGATATGTTTATTTGTGAACCATCCCATTGTAGATTTTGCTTTATGTTTTGGATCATTGTCTTGTTGGAAGACAAATCTCCATCCCAGTCTCAGGTCTTTTGCAGACTCCATCAGGATTTCTTCCAGAATGGTCCTGTATTTGGCTCCATCCATCTTCCCATCAATTTTAACCATCTTCCCTGTCCCTGCTGAAGAAAAGCAGGCCCAAACAATGATGCTGCCACCACCATGTTTGACAGTGGGGATGGTGTGTTCAGGGTGATGAGCTGTGTTGCTTTTACGCCAAACATAACGTTTTGCATTGTTGCCAAAAAGTTTGATTTTGGTTTCATCTGACCAGAGCACCTTCTTCCACATGTTTGGTGTGTCTCCCAGGTGGCTTGTGGCAAACTTTAAACGACACTTTTTATGGATATCTTTAAGAAATGGCTTTCTTCTTGCCACTCTTCCATAAAGGCCAGATTTGTGCAGTATACGACTGATTGTTGTCCTATGGACAGAGTCTCCCACCTCAGCTGTAGATCTCTGCAGTTCGCAGAGTGATCATGGGCCTCTTGGCTGCACCTCTGATCAGTCTTCTCCTTGTATGAGCTGAAAGTTTAGAGAGACGGCCAGGTCTTTGTAGATTTGCAGTGGTCTGATACTCCTTCCATTTCAATATTATCGCTTGCACAGTGCTTCTTGGGATGTTTAAAGCGTGGGAAATCTTTTTGTATCCAAATTCAGCTTTAAACTTCTCCACAACAGTATTTCGGACCTGCCTCGTGTGTTCCTTGTTCTTCATGATGCTCTCTGCGCTTTAAACAGACCTCTGAGACTATCCAAGTGCAGGTGCATTTATACGGAGACTTGATTACACACAGGTGGATTCTATTTATCATCATTAGTCATTTAGGTCAACATTGGATCATTCAGAGATCCTCACTGAACTTCTGGAGAGAGTTTGCTGCACTGAAAGTAAAGGGGCTGAATAATTTTGCACGCCCAATTTTTCAGTTTTTTATTTGTTAAAAAAGTTTGAAATATCCAATAAATTTAGTTCCACTTCATGATTGTGTTCCACTTGTTGTTGATTCTTCACAAAAAATTACAGTTTTATATCTTTATGTTTGAAGCCTGAAATATGGCAAAAGGTCGCAAAGTTCAAGGGGGCCGAATACTTTCGCAAGGCACTGTAGCTCTTGGATGCCTCATAGGACACCCACACTAAAGCCTTCTTGGGCAGGATAGAGAGCACTTCTTCCTTTGTGTCCTGTTTTTTTTTCTCTCTCTTGCTCTACTGTACCCTCCCCCTGTCTGTTTTTAAGGCCCACTGGCATACTGTAGTACTGTCATGTACTTTAAAAGGCCTTCTTTAACCTGAACGCTGAGGATGTACTGGGAGTGTAACACACCCAGGGGCACAGTCTGTCTCATTTGCCCCCCCCCCCCCCACACACACTTATTGAGCGCTAATGGAGGGGTTGTGTACTAACCCTCCAACGGCATCCCCCCCCCCCCCCATGTGATTTTAAATGGAGGGGTGAGACATAATAGAGCAGGAGAGATTTATTGAATGACCATAGTTCTGGTTTCCTATTCCCTCATGTTAAGTAAATTGTTCTAAAGGAAATTATATTGAGTTACCATGTTCTGCTCTTATGTAACCTGATATGCAATTTATGAACAATATCAGATGTTGATGTACCTGCTGATTCTTACACCTTGTTAAAAATCTCAAAAAAAATTATTGGAAAAGAAAATTCATTAAAGTGTATATATTAATACACTTAATTGAATTTTATTGCACAAAAACATTGTACAACTATTGTGTGACATAAATATATGCAACACCCGCCATTTTATTTTCTAGGGCCTCTGCTATCAAAAAAAATATATATAATGGGGTTCCAAGTAATTTTCTAGCAAAAAAAAAAAAAAAACGTTTATTACATGTAGGAGAGGAATGTCAGATTTGGTCCATACTGAAAGTGGTTCAATGGACCCTTGTATCAAAACATAAGGGCCACCTATCCTACAGACCCCCAACGTCCAGCCTAGGAAGAAAAAATATATACAAGTAACAATTTTACCCCTCTCCTGGAATCTAGGGAAAGCAGGAGATCCCAAACACATAATCTGACTCCTCAACCTTTTACTTTCGGAGATTAAGTGAGAAGACCCAGAAACATCAACTTCACCTACAAGAAGTGGTCAGAAGCCAGGTTGTAATGTAATTTTTACTTTTTTTCATTATCATTTAACTGTTTTTTTTTTTTTAAAGGGTGGGGGTGTATGAGGTAAGTGGACCTTGCTGTTTTGATGCAAGGCCCACTCTAATTTGCCTGGCAGTGCATAACAAAATACAATGAAACAGAATAAAAAATGTATACAGTAAGTCATGCCTAAAGGCAAACAAACTTCATTACATTTACTTAAAAACCTCATCATATGATTAGGCCCAGTTTCAAGGGGCATTCAGCCCTCCCTTTTCATAAGGACTACTTCAAAGCATTTTTAAACTAAACTGGGCTGATTTGCAAAAAGAAGAAGAAATTCTTCTTATAAAATAAGTTTTAGTACTGTACATAAAGCAGGTACAGGAAAACAGTCCAATAAAGAGCACAGAAAGCATATTTCAAAGCATTACTACAGTGCACAACTCCATGCACATTAAATACATTAGCAAACGTGATAATGACTAATGAATAATTTTAGATAACTGCAATCCCTGGGAAGAGTATAATAGTGGCAATAAGGGCAGCAGCTTAAGGCTCAGAGCTGTACGGGCCCCAAACCAAAAAATATATTAACAAGACGCTGGACTGGGAGGGGGGAGGGGCTTGGAATATATTTAAGTTTAGTTATTTGCTTACGTGGATCTGGAAAGGTCTTCAAAAATTAAAATGTTTAATTATGATTTATTTGGTTTAATTATTAATTAACCATTTTCAGCATACTGAGTGGCATTTTATGTTTTCTAAATTATTTAGACACACAAATCTACTTACAGATATTTTACTGCACAAATCTACTTACAGATATTTTACTGGAAATGTAATATTTTTACCAAGCCCAGCTCAAAAATGTGTCTTCATATTAGACTAAACATCGGATTATGACTGATCTATCTGCTTAGGTGTCTGGTGCATTTATTTTTAACGGGCATAGAAAATAGGTAAGAAAAAAAAAAAAAAGTAATTCCGAACTATTCTTCCCGCAAAACTGTAAAGCAGCATACAGTAATAATTATACACGACACACATAAAATGTCGGCAGATTAATTGAATTTTTCTTGTCCTCACTCTCAAAGTCAGTGAGCAAAAGCCTGCAACCAGTTCCCTTACAAGGCCTGACGCTTCCTCGTCATCCCAGTGTAATTACACACTTGAATGGCTGGACACTGAAGAAAATTGAAGGCCTGAGCTAGGAACAGCTGCCATTTTCTCTCTCCATCACGCAGCTATGATTGCTTGAGAAATGAACAGGCCCAGCTCAAAGCTACTCCAGAATTCTCAGAGGAAATACGGTCCTGTGTTCGAATAATGAGATTCTTAAGGCAAGCGTTACTTAGAATCACGCCAGCTAACAGTGCGCTCGCCCCTTTCACAAATTAAAACATATGAGATCGAAGGCCAAAATCAGAGCCTTCATCATTCTTGCATTGCTTACATTTTCACTGTTCCAACCATCCAGCCTCGCATGCAACATTAATAAGAGAAGATAATGTAGGGAAGTCACTGAGCCATTTGCCTCTGGGGCTTTTATGTGTTGTTATGCAATTTATTTCTATTCCTTGTACACACATAGTTTGCTATGCCACTGTACAATATTAGGCACTGTAATCTCTGGGACACAAACATAATGACTTTGGCATGTGTGTCCAGACTGAAATTGCACAGAATTATGTCTTTGCCCCTTGTTACTTTACAGCAAAGCTGTCCAAACGATGTCAGGTCACGGGACAATCACAATAGGCTATAAGCCAAACTAAGCATGATAAATAGCACTAATTAATCTTTGCATATAAATATCTGAACCCTTTAAACAAGATGCTAAAAATCTGACAATCTCCATCCGTTTTCCCATAAAGAAGCAAAAAGGACAATAGAAATCATTCAGACAGGGTTTAAGGTATTGTTCAGAGCTTTCCCGACACTAAAATTTAAAGTATTAAAGTATAACTAAAGGCAAAACGGTTTTCTAGTTTCGGATAGAGAGGGATTAGAATCCCTGCCAGTTTGTATTGCTGTCTGCGCCCCCCCTTAACCACTTTACCACTGGAGGATTTTGCTGTCTTACGTCCAGGCCACTTTTTGCGATTCGGCACTGTGCGACTTTAACTGACAATTGCGCGGTCATGCAATGCCGTACCCAAACAAAATTTACGTCCTTTTTTCCCACAAACAGAGCTTTCTTTTGGTGGTATTTGATCACCTGTGCAATTTTTACTTTTTGCGCTATAAACAAAAAAAGAGCAAACATTTTGAAAAAATAACAATATTTTTCACATTTTTTTATATGAAATTCCCCCCAAAAAATGTAAAAATCTAAATTTGTTATCATTTTTGGCCAATTTGTTTTCTGCTACATATTTTTGGTTAAAAAAAAAATCGCAATAAGCGTATTTTGATTGGTTTGCGCAAAAGTTATTGCGTTTACTAACTAAGGGAAAGATTTATGTCATTTCTTTTTTTTTTAACGAGTAATGGCGGCGATCTGCGATTTTTTTTGCGGGACTGCGACATTGCGGCAGACATATCGGACCCTTGACTGACATTTTTGACACTTTTGAGGGTTCCAGTGACATTACTACAGTAATCAGTGCTATAAATATGCACTGTTACTGTAAAAATGACACTGGCAAGGAAGGGGTTAATTTTATTGGAGAGGGAGGGGTTAATGTATGCCTGGTGCTTACTGAAATGTGTGGTGGGAGGTGACTGAGTGACACAAGGACAGATCGCAGGTTCAGCTATGCTGAACCCTGCAATCTGACCCTGCCTGTCACTTAGGAGATCCGCCGCTTTGTTTACACAAGCGGGCGGATCTCCAGACTCGATTCCCCGACGATCGGGGAACAGCGGCGGCGATCGCCGCTGCTCCTCCCCTTGCCCGGCTCCCGCTGTGACTGAATACAGCGGGAGCGCTCCGTCTACAAGGGGAGGAGTCCAGCGACGTAGGTCTACGTCGCTGGATAACGAGCCACATTGCCGCAGTAGCAGCAATGTGAGCGGTCGTTATGTGGTTAAGGAGACTCCCCCCTCTCTATTTGTCCATTCTCCATTTGTCTATTTACCATTATCATTGAAAGTGAAAGTAAAAGTAAATCCCAAATTTTGGGTTGTCTCAAAAAAATGAAAATCCTCCAATGAGGACAATAGTTCTGGTGGCCTGGGAGTCCCCAAGGAATTTCCTTCATTTGCAGGAATTTCCTCTCACTTCCTGTTTGGCTATGGGGTAGGAAGTGAAGGGAAATCTCCCCAATGGGATGCAGATGGCGAAAAAAAAAAATCTGACGGGATAATTGCCTATAGTTCTACTTTAAAAAAAACACCCCACTACCTGTAAAAACCACTCTCTGTAAATACTTACCTGAATCTTTTCACCAATCCAGCGCTATCCTGGCTGCAGCACCGCTCCTCTCAAATCCTGGACTCACACGAGGCGCTGAGAGCAGAGGGAGCTAAAGGCTCCTGCTGCTGTCAGTCAAACTCCTGTGAAAAGGGAGGGGGGGTAAGGCTTACCAGCGCTGTGTGTGTCTGGACGTACACTGCCCGGCTCAGGAGTGTGTGCACATAGGTGCCCCCTTGGCACCAGGATTGCTAAGGAGGCCCTTGGAGGAAGGAGGAGGGAACAGCGCTGGCAGGGGACTGCCAAAGTGGAGGTAAGGGACCGCTCTATGCAATATGATTCACAGAGCAGGCCACTATAACATCCTTTTTATTTTAATCCAAAATATTTTTTATCCTTTATTAGCGATGCACCGAATGTTCGGCAACCGAAATAAGTAAATAGTAAATAAGTAAATAGGCCGAATAAATTTTGCCGAACAATGACGTTTTTAATGACGCAATCAAATAACCCGCGTAGAGTGAGAGGCGCGCGCTTTATGCAGCAAACATGTCAGCAGTGTGGAAGCACTTTAAAGTGTCAGAGAAAGAGGCAAAAACGGCCGTTTGCAGACATTGTTCTGCTGAATTGTCCAGAGGGGGTGCATCTGCAAAAACGTACAGCACTTCAAGTTTAATTTATCACTTAAAATCAAGACACCCCGAACATCATGCAGAGTACGAGAAAGACACGGCGGCTACGGCAAAAGCAGCAGCGAAAAGAAAAGTAGCTCCCAGTCCTAGGACACCCACTCCATCTGTGGCTGACTTCTTAGAAAAGGCAAAAAAGTTTGCCAATGACAGTGCCAAAGCTAAAGGTATTACTAAAAGGATAATGGAATTCATCGCATTGGATGATCAACCATTCTCTGTTGTAGAGGATGTTGGATTTCGCAGGCTTATAGACCATATTGAGCCCCGTTACACCATCCCTAGTAGACGGCATTTCTCAGACGTGTGCTTACCTGAGATGTATAACGTCGTTTCAACTAACGTCCATGAGCTTTTGGCCACAGATATTGCAGCCCTCAGCTTCACGACTGATATTTGGAGCTCGGATGTGAGCCCCACTAGTATGCTGAGTTTAACTGCGCAGTGGATCGACACAGATTTCAAGCTACAAAAGATTGTGCTTCACTCACAAGAGTTTAGAGGGTCCCATACAGCTGTAGCCATATCCGAGGCGTTCGCCAACATGTTTGACACTTGGCGTATCGACCAATCTAAAGTGCATGCGGTAGTCAGTGACAACGCAAGAAATATGGCTAAAGCCATGGAAGATAGCAATCTGAAAGGCATACGGTGTATGGCACACACAATTCAACTGGCGGTCCACGAGGGATTGTTGAGTCAGCGCAGTATAGCAGATGTGATAGCGATAGGCAGGAAAATTGTTGGCCATTTTAAACATTCACCGCTTGCCTATGCGCGCCTACAATCTATCCAAGAACAGTTCGGAATGCCACAAAAACGTTTCCAACAAGATGTGAGCACAAGGTGGAACAGTACATATTATATGCTGGAAAGCCTTTTTGCGCAAAAGCGAGTCTTGGCTACATACATAGCAGATCATGACCTGCCCGCGACATTCACCGCACACCAGTGGGTGTTAATCGAGAACGTTCTCTCTCTTCTCGCCCCCTTTGAGCAGATAACAAAAGAGATAAGCTCATCTGATGCATCTGTGGCAGACGTCATACCCTTACCTGCAGCATTAAAGCGTCTTTTAAACAAAGAGGCTGAAACAGACCACGGAGTGAAAACAACTAAAAGTGCGCTCTTAGAAGCTGTCAGCACACAATTTAGTCAGGCGAACTCAGAACCCCTGTACTGCATCGCGACTGTGCTTGATCCACGATATAAAGATCATTACTTGGATGTGGGGAAAAAGATGCGCACACGAGAAATGATCCAGGCCGAGTTGGATTTGGGAAAGCCGCTAGGTGATGGAGACGGTCAGGTGATGCACAGCGCAGGAGATGAAAACAGCGCAGTGAGTAAACGGGCTTGTACTACAGATGAGCCACGCACAGTCTCGCTGTCTGACATGTTCGATGAGATCCTCCAAGAGAATAACCCATTTGCAAGACAGAGGACAAGCTCGACCGCTCAACAGTTAGATGGGTATCTCTCAGAAGTCCCCATCCCCAGGAGCAATAACCCTCTCGAATTTTGGAGGACCAATCAAGGCCGCTTTCCCGACTTGGCGCAGATGGCACAAAGGTAGGCTACTTGTATGGGAGACATTGTTTGTTTTGAAATGAGCAACTGTCAGAAAACTGCAATAAAATGTTCAACTATTCTGCAGGTACTTGTCTGCTCCATGCACAAGCACCGACAGTGAGAGACTGTTTAGTGCTGCATCTCATTTCATCGATGAGAAGAGAAACAGACTTTCATGTGAGAAAGCAGAGAAACTACTTTTCATAAAGAAGAACCTGCCACTTTTCCTGAAGAAGTAGGCTAAGTAGGCTTATGTCTAGGACAGTTATTCATTTGTTTTGGGTTCATCCACAGTTTTTGCACTATTCAATGCACATTTGTTGTTGTAGACATACAGAGTTACATTCTTTCAGCAGTCAGTTATAGGCCTAACGTAGGCTATTCAAGAAAAGGGCTTCAAAGATGGCAGAAATTTTTTTTTTTTTTTTTTTTTTTTTACTAATTTATTTATTTTAAGTTATATTGTGCTTTGTTTGTATAATATTTGCTGGAATGTTCAAAAATGTTCAGTGTTAAATAAATATTTTGAAATTGTATTTTTGTTATTTGATTTATTTTTCTGAAAAGCAACACAAAATAGTAAAAAGCTAATTTTTACCATTTAATTATTGTAATGGTGAAAAAATTGGCAAAATAAATGGAAAAAATGCGAAACGCCGCGTTCGGTATTCGGCCTTCGACCTTCGGCCAAGCATTTCATTATTATTCGGCTTCGGCCAAGAATTTCATTTCGGTGCATCCCTATCCTTTATTATCACTTTAATATAGGTCTAAGGATATATAGTAGGTTACACATTTTTATTTTATTTTTTTAGCATTAATATAAAAACATTTTTTACAAATAAATAGTTACAGCAGGATGTATACATGGCTGAGGATTCACAAATCCTCAGCCATAGATACATTATAACGTAAACACAGCAGATTATGCCTGCCTTTAGGCATGCTTACAGTGATTGAATTTACAGTGGAACCCTAAAGACAGTGCAAGTGGAGGGGGAGGAGTGACTGCTCTGACTCATTTAAGTACATTGGGCAAGTGGGCAGCATGAGGGTCATTGGTTCGAATCCCAACCACGACACAGCATGTTCTCCCTGTGTCTGAGTGGGTTTACTCCAGCTACTCCAGTGTCCTCCCACACTCCAAAGACATGCTGATAGATTAAAGGATTTGTAAAGGCAGAAGTTTTTTTTTTTTTTTCTTAAAGAGGTTGTTAACCCATGACACTTTTTTTTTTTGCTGCAACGTGAAAGAGAAACCCATAATGCGCTAGTATGCATCGCATACTAGCTCATTATGAAATACTTACCTTAGAACGAGCCCCCGCCGTGCCGCCCGCTCACCTGTATGACGGGCGACATGTCCAGTCGCCCGTCTTCCGGGATCGCGGCATCCGGCCATCTGATTGGCCGGAGCCACGGTGACGTCAGTCCCGCGCACGCGCACGAGAGCCGACGGTCACGGCGCGGGGCTCTGAAGAAACGGCACCAGCGGCCGTTACTTCAGAGCGCATGCGCCAGTGACGTCACTGGCTGCAAGTAAGGTAAATATCTCCTAAACGGTACATGTTTAGGAGATATTTACAGTACCTATAGGTAAGCCATAGGCTTACCTATAGGTACAAGTTGTAGAGGAGGGTTTACTTCCTCTTTAATACATTCTATGTATTAAGATAGAAAAAAAAAAAACTTCTGTGTTCAGCAGCTCCCCCTCATACTTATCTGAGTTCATCTATATCCAGCAATATTGCAGGTGTTCCTCAGCTCCCTGAGACTCCCCTCCTCATTGGCTGAGACAGTCAACCAATCAGGAGAGAGAGGGAGAGGGGCCAGGTCGCAGCTCCGTGTCTGAGTGGACACAGGGAGCTGTGACTCGGCTCAGGTGCCCCCACAGCAAGCTTCTTTCTGTGGGGGCACTCAACAGGTGGGAAGGGCCAGGAGCCCCTTAGAGGGACCCGAGAAGAGGAGGATCTGAGCCACTCTGTGCAAAACCAACTGCACAGCAGGTAAGTATAACATGCTTGTTATTTAAAAAAAAAAAAGTAGAGACTTTACAATTACTTTAATTAGCGGCAGTCTAAATTAACCCTAGTATGTGTATGTATGAATGTGAGGTAGGGACCTTGGATTGTAAGCTCCTTGAGGGCAGGGACTGTTGTGAATGTACAATATAAATACATAAATCGCTGTGTAAATTGTTGGGGCTATACAAGTACATGTAATAAAAAAAATTTCTTCCAAAATGCAAAGTTGGGAACAACTGGTGAAGTAAGATGGTAACAAGGAGTAATGATGACAATACAAATAGCGAGGAGAAATGATGACAATAAGGGGTTGATTTACTAAAGCTGGAGAGTACAAAATATGGTGTAGCTGTGCATGGTAGCCAATCAGGTTCTAACTTCAGCTTGTTGAATTAAAGTGGTTGTAAACCCCTAGGTAGTGTTTGTACCTATAGGTACTGTAAATATCTCCTAAACTTGCACCATTTAGGAGATATTTACATTGCATGCATGCAGCCGATGACGTCATTGGCACATGCGCTCTGAAGGAACGGCCCCCCATATCGTTCCATCAGGGCCCTGCGCCGTGAACGGTGGCTCCCGGGCGCATGCGCAGGAGTGACATAATCACGGCTCCAGCCAATCAGATGGGCGGATGGCGCAAACCCGGAAATAAAATGGCTGAACATGTCACCCATGTTACCGGTGATTGGGCAGCACTGCGGGGGCTTCGTTCTAAGGTATTTCATAATGAGCTAGTATGCGATGCATACTAGCTCATTATGCCTTTGTCTTTCAGGTTTTTTTTTTTTTCTGAGGTTTACAACCTTTGACAAAAAAAAAAAAAAACTGGAAGCGGATTGGTTTCTATGCAGAGCTGCACCAGATTTTGCACTCTCCAGTTTTAGTACAACCCATACATGTCTTGGTTTTCAGACAGTTGTAACCACTTACAACTAGCGTCCAATAGCAAGTCAACTAAAGTTTTTAAAGTCATTTGAAAGTGATTTAAATAGCTTGAAATGTGCAATATGTATGACCAGCATAAGAGACATTGGATTTGGTATTTCTATTTTAAATCCAGCACTGATATTACCCTGCATAGCTAATATCCACTAAGGTACACCCTGAAGAGTCATTACAACATCTACATATACTGTTGATGTAGCTGTGTTTATGGAGCAATCCATGTTGAATTTTCGACTACTATGATACATTTTATACAATGTACAATACTCTAAAAATGTACCTGCAATATAATCAAAGTATGTAAAAACCGAATTGACATTAAGTTTGATAAAGCCCTTTGATTAGTACAATGATGGGCATTCGAATAAACACATGGATGCTGCACATTAGGGTCATAAGAAAATATTGGCCATATATCTGTAGCCCGCTCTGCTGTCCGGGTATTTCCCTATGCGGGGTTGTCCGTAGGAAGGGCCGGAAGTGGATATGTGTCATCTGCGGGGTTGATGCCCTGGCGGAAGTCCTTTCACAGGCGCTGACGTCAGGAAAGCGGAAGTGAGCGTGTCCCGTTCGCTTCCGGGTCACGGCGACGGTGCCGAGTGCGCCTGCGCCGTATGGTAGACAAATATCGTCCAACCGCGCCGCGCACACACGCTCTCGGGTGCGCGGTCGCCTGTTATCATTGCTACGCCTGGCCACGCTACGGTCTCCTGGAGGATATGGGTCCGATCTAGTGGTGGGTCATGGAGCGTACATGTTTTATTGAATGCCTTCATTCCATTCTATTGCTGTAAGTAGAAAACTTGAGGGGAGCGGGGTTATTTGTGTCATATTTTAATCCATTAAAGTTGCGGAATTACACTATGTGCCCCTACTCTTCATTTACATGCTACCATGAATGGAGTTCTATATGAAGGCTAATAAGGTTTATATGGAGTTTCGATCTTACGAGTTTGGAGACATCTACATGGTGATCGGAGTATATTCTGAGGGAGAGTTTTGATCATTTATCTGGTGAGTTCCAGGAGAGAGGGAGGAGCACCAGTGATTGGTGGATTTTTGGTAGATGATTAAGAAATCCTTCACCCCCTTTCCCTGGGATTTGGATTGTCTCTAACTGGAACTGTTTTGTGATTGAAAACTCCATTCTTTGACATCATCCCTCCCATACGGGAGTGACCCTAATATTGATATTAACCACTTGCCGTCTGCTCACTCGAGCACTACTGCGGCAAAGTGGTTGGTTATCGCCTGGCGACGTAGACCTACGTCGCCAGACACTCCCCTTTCCTGGCGGCGTGCGCGACACCGGAGGCTCACTCCCGCTGTGTTCAGTCACAGCGGGAGTCGGGCCAGGGGAGGAGCAGCGGCGATCGCCGCCGCTCTTCCCCGATCGTCAGGGAATCGAGTGTGGAGATCCGCCTGCTTGTGTAAACACAAGCGGGCGGATCTCCTAAGTGACAGGCAGGGACAGATTGCAGGGTTCAGTATAGCTGAACCCTGGATCTGTCCTTGTGTCACACAGTCACCTCCCCCCACACACGTCAGTAAGCTCCAGGCATACATTAACCCCTCCCTCTCCAATAAAATTAACCCCTTCCCTGCCAGTGTCATTTTTACAGTAACAGTGCATATATATAGCCTTGATTACTGTAGTAATGTCACTGGTACCCCCAAAAGTGTCAAAAATGTCAGTCAGGGGTACAATCTGTCCGCCACAATGTCGCAGTCCCGCAAAAAAAAAAATCGCAGATCGCCGCCATTACTCGTTAAAAAAAAAAAAACACCAAAAATTACAGAAATCTTTCCCTTAGTTAGTAAACGCAACCAATCAAAATACGCTTATTGTGATTTTTTTTACCAAACATATGTAGCAGAAAACAAATTGGCCAAAAATTTTAAAAAAATTTTGATTTTTAAATTTTTTGGGGGGGGAATTTCATATAAAAAAAAGTGAAAAATATTGTTATTTTTTCAAAATTTACGCTCTTTTTTTGTTTATAGCGCAAAAAGGAAAAATCGCACAGGTGATCAAATACCACCAAAAGAAAGCTCTGTTTGTGGGAAAAAAAGGACGTAAATTTCCTTTGGGTATGGCGTTGCACGACCGCGCAATTGTCAGTTAAAGTCGCACAGCGCTGAATCGCAAAAAGTGGCCCAGACGTAAGACAGCAAAATCCTCTAGTGGTAAAGTGGTTAACAGACTTTGTTCATTAGCGCCGTTAGTGTTGTGGATTTATCTATATGATTTCAGATTGTCTATTACACCTTTGTCATATATATATATATATATTTGTATTTTTTTTTTTACTTTTCCTTGCTTTGTTGCATCTCAGTGCTGCTGCAGCCTTTTTAAAGCCACTACCTGTCTAAAAGGTATACAGACTAGCAACTGCAGCAAGGAATTTCTTAGGATTCCTGATGATGCAGACTATACTTGCGTAATGTATGTTGAAATGTCAACTTGTCTCCGTCAAAAGCCCAGGTGGCAGAATGACAAAAGACAGAGCAAATTTGGGAGACAGGGACAAAGAATTGTCACTGTGTAACAGGAACTGCCCAAGCAAAGACTTTCATGTCAGGATCACCAGGTAACATTTTAATATAGGCTGCTAAAGATTTACCAACATTGAAAAGTACTTCTAAAATTCTTCACTGTAAGAGCGGTAAGGATGTGGAATTCTCTTCCACAAGCAGTCGTATCAGCGGGGAGCATTGATAGTTTCAAAAAACTATTAGATGGACACCTTAAAAACCACAACATACAGGGGTATACAATGTACGGTTAAAAGCAAACACACACACACATCATAGGTTGAACTGGATGGACTTGTGTCTTTTTTCAGCCTCACTAACTATGTAACTATAAAATGACATAAACATATTAATGCTCATGTGAGAATTGGAGATTGGTTCACTTATACTTTAACTGCATTGTATACCAACATCTTTTTTTTGTATCATCCCTCACTTAAACATGAACACTGAAAACATTAGCAACTATCAATGCTTATGACATATCACAAAGGAGGAAATTGGATGAACCAAATTTAGCAATGTAAAAAAAGACAAGTAGTATTTGGGTGAGAGCCCAGAGCAGAATATGAGAGCAATAGTAAAATTTGGGGATATGTGGAAGAGTTGCCTGTCAGTTTTATCACAATTGTTATAGTTTTGTGATAATCACATCCTGAAAGAAAATCAATAACTGGAACAATTCCCAAACATCTCAGGAGGGAAGGTAATTCCAAGCACACAAAGGGGTATATGTGAACATTCTCAAGCTGAGAAAAAAAATCAATGATGGGAGAGATAATGAGAGAGCTTTCTCAGACACGCAGCCAACTCTTTTCAAAATTTTTGGAAGGATTTTATTCCCCTCTTTTTTTCATCTAAAAAGGTGCATACGATGGAACCTTTTTTCCCAAATTGGTCAAGATCAAAAAAACCAAGGGGGATGGTAATTAAGTAATGATATATACCTATGCAAAAGACAACCAAGGAATTTTTATTTGAATTGAATTTGTTTTGCCAAAAAGAGAAACGAGTAGAAGCTTAAAATAGCCAGCTTTATATCTGCTATTTAGAGCAGCAGAGAGATTTATTGGTAGATATCCTGCAAGATTGGAGGATACAACAAATCAAACACTGAAAAGCAGACCGGGCAGCAAGGAAAGTGTTGATTGTGCAGGGGATCTAGCTTCTTAGCCAACAAGGAACAACAGCAATTTGTCCCAATTCACCCACAGACTTGAAATATCTGAGCATCAGTCAAGTGCGTTTAAAGCACCCTGAAATTAGACATTTTTGTTGCTCCAACATAGATGGTGAAAGGTGTACAGGGTACCCTCTCCTCCGGTCAGCATACAAGGAGGGCAGATATATTTTGAGGCAAATAAGTGAGCCTCCACTATCTGTTCAATTCTTAAGGCAATTGAAGGGAATGTGCAGTGGTTCTGTACACATTTTCTGTCTTTACTATTGTGAGGACTAAAAATATTTCATATATGAAAACAGCAAAGCGGATCATAGGTATGGAGCTAACGAATTTGGACACAGCATATGCCAGCTGATTAAAAAAGAGGGCAAAAGCTATTAGTAGTGATCCAACTCATCCAGGTTACACTGTGTTTGTCTCGTTACCACCAAAGAAAAGATATAGGACACTAAAAATGCACACTAATCGCTTAAAGTCCTGCACGGAGGTGCAGGATGTGATGTCAATGGTTTAATAATGACCTTCAAACAGCAACCAGATCTCAGTGCATTTCGCCTATTAGAGGCATCATCAGAACATCACATCCTGCACCTCTGTGGAACGCACGTGAGCCGGTGGATCGGAGCGAATGGTGAGACCATATCTGAGTCAAATAATGAGGGGTTTAGTAGAGGCTATTCAAGCTGGTGCTGATCCAGGCACTTTTTATGTAAGCATACTACTATGGAGAGGTTTTATATGGGGACATTTTAAATAAACTGTGTTGCGTGATCACCATGTTTTATTGCCTTTATGTTATATGCCATCTACCATCTGAGGGAAGGATAGCGATTGCTGTGGAAGAATCTCTGAATGTTTTGGTGCTTATATCCATACTAAGCCTAGTGGTCCCAGGGACCTGGGGACTCTGGTGAGCGCAGTATTTTTGCATTTCACGCGATGGAGCCCTTGATTTATGTGAAGATAAGCACATTTACGATACACTGGTTGTGGTCACAGAGACTGGCGAGCAATACAGACTATCGCCACTCTATTTAAAGTGGACTGTGATATTTATTTTGTCAAGCAACATTTTTGTTTTATTTTATTTGATTTACTTTTTTCACTGGCACTTTTTTGGGGTGTTGATTCACGCTCACTTTGTCTAAATTATATATATATATATATATATATATATATATATATATATATATATATATCTATCTATCTTCGGCACATATGTTTTGGATATATAATAGCACCTTACTTTACTAGTTATCGTATGGCTACTCTACAGTTTTAAGCTTTACTATATCTATAGAAGCTATGGCCCCCTTGAGCTGGCATAAAGAAAAAAAACTTTCCATCCTGCTCCTTCAAATTTTCTTGTCACTGTGGTAGAAAACTAACGCGGATTTAAACCAATAAATATAAAATTAATGAACTTCCTTAGAACATTCTTTTCCCAAAAATTTGTTTGATAATTCTACCCATCTATGGCCAGCTTTATACTTGTATTTGCCTTCAACCAGGGCCAATTAGAGGTTACAGTGCCCACATCCCAAAATCGCTGAATACAACAGAGAACCCCTGTTGTATTCAGCTTTATACTTGATATAATATATGTAGGTCTGTGGGTTTAAATGCAATTAACCGTATTTAACTTTATTACCTTATATAAAATAGTATTAATCACAATTCTAAATTCTAAAGCAACTCTGTTGTTACTAAAAACCTATGCCCAAAAACAGCCCAGACAAAGAAAGAAACTGAGCAAACAATGGCTAACCAGGTTCAGGTCTGTCAGTGGAATCTATACACATTCACTCCATGTTTTGTTCATAAACAGTGGTCCAGCTAATCACAGGTTTTACAAGTAGTACAGAGGAACCACATCACACTTCTATTTTGAACCCTCAGCCTACTTAGTTATAGCATACTGTGTGTCAGGGGATAAGCCAGAGATGATTGGCTCAAAGGCCTGGCATACTTGTCAATACCCAACATGGTCGCATTTGTTTAAGGCACACAAATGTTCATTCTCAGCACAAGCTTGTACTCACTGGGCAAGCCATGTGTGATAGTTCTTTGCACCCTCTGGCCTTTATAAGGATGACAGTTGCTCACAGACCTTACTGACTGGTCTTCAGCTCCCTGATACCCGTGTTTCTGTGTGCTTATACTTCTGAACTTGCTGTTACTGACGCAGCTTGCTTCTTGACTCTCCCTCTTTCTCTCCTGGCTCTGACCTTGGCTTGTTCCATTGATATATTCCTGTCTGTTTCCTGTGTATGACCTCAGCTAGCCTGACCACGCTTTGATCCTTTACTTGCAGACTTCTGGTATTCAGACCTTGGAACCTGCTCCAGACCACACTTCCTGTCTTGCCCTGCCTGCTGTGATCCAAATGCTGTACCCATCTGCGGTGATCAGCTTGCTGTACCTCCGTGCTGCTGTGTGCTGCCAGCACCTCTTCCAGGACCAGATGCCCTTCACATCTGGAGCCTATCCACAGAGGGATCACCGATACAGAATCTACTATCTTGGCACAGTTGGCAATCACTGCTTATTTGGGCTTGGCGTTCCCTGTTACCACCCTCAGGGATGCCAAGCACTTAGCCACAAGGAGAGCCCTGAGCCTTCTCAACAATTTGGCTTCAAGACCAGGTACGTGACACTGTGCTTAATACCAATGACCTGAAGATGTTTACTATTTCCCATTTAAAATATGCTAGACATTTGGAAAAAGGCCCTCTGACGAAGTTGACGATAAAACGCGTTAGGGCGTGACCACGCGGCTACGTTACACCCGCTTCCTAGTACTGCCTCCGCCAGTGGGGACTGCGGGACGGCTAACAGTGAGAGACGCGGGCAGTTTGAGCCTAGTTTACCTTTATGCATTGCCTTTTATCTTTGCTTAACATGTAAGTGCATATGAAAATGGGGGGTTTTGTGGATTAATAAAGTGTTTACAGACTACACTATGAGCGGTCCTCTTTTCCTATGATCTATGGTCATAGGTCAAATTGTTTTGATTAAGAATCATTTTATGTCATTTATCACGAGCAATTGAATCTATTTATTAGCGTTGAGTGGATGTATTGGGTTTTCTTTGGTGCTTCCCTATTTTTTGTACTATTTCGCATTGCTTTTAAAATATGCATCTTCTCTGTAAATTTGAGAGTAGAGGGAAAGTATTTTATACTTCGAATCAGGCATCCACACCAAGTCATTGCAGAAGATGTGATTAAGTCAGTGTGGGCTGTAAGTAAGTATTTGCAGGCTTCTATACTTTTTAGGATGACCATTTTGAGTCATTTGAAGTTGCCACTGGCTCCTTGTGACATGTTGTCACGATGCACCCGGCTGCCTTGGTAACCAAATCCCTGCAGTTGTCTGCATCTTCATCTGCTGAATAATCAAAGCCTGTGAAATTACTGGTGTTAAGTGTGTCTTACGGTTCAAACACCCCCCCCCCCCATCCCCCAAATCTACTGCAGCCTCAACCAACACAAACTGGAGCAGAAGCATTGCAAGAGACCCTGCCTGCAAGGAACAAACTATTACAGATGCAATGGCTCTAGGATAGAGTTATCAAATCCTTTATTTTCTGGAGTTTCTTTGAAATTTGTGGAGTGGTGTGTGCAGCATTGTAAATGAAAGTATGCATGATTGGTACTGGGTTTTGTTGCTTGTAATACACTTTAAGAGGTGCGCTCTGGGATTTTCATTTTTAGATAGGTCACTTAATAGTCATCTTTATCCAGAATAATAAAATTGTACTCACATACTTCCGAACCTGGAGGTGGCTCTGTATGTCATGGCTTTGAAGCGTGAAGTTGCTGCCAATAATACAAATGGTAGCTTACCTTTTTAATGCTAGCCATAAACAGTACAATTTTCCAGCCAACAAATTTGCTTAAGCTTCTCATATGAAAACCTTTACATTCACTGGTAGCTGACAACTAAAAGCTAGAATTTTTTAAGAGAAGATTATCATATTGCTAAAATTTATCAGCCACTCAAGAGTCAAAGACCAACAATCTTTAAACAGGTGTGTGCCTGGGAAGAAGCTGTACAGCATACCAAAATCAGAGATGTGTCATGGTGCTCAGTCATCGTCACTAGCCTACAGTTCCACTTTAACGCTTTAGTTGTTATGGAAAAACAGTAATCCATGCATGACCGGCATGAAGAGTAGAGGCTAAAATTAGGCACACAGCACAGGGCTTTACTGAACTATCAGCATAGGCAATGGTAAAGTATAGGTATTCCCAATCACTAAAATCACTAAAATCTCATAAGCTTTAATATGTTAATATCATTTTTAAAACAATGGTCACATAGTTACATAGTGAGGTTGAAAAAAGACATCAGTCCATCCAGTTCAACCTATGATGTGTGTGTGTTTGCTGTTAACCGTACATTGTATACCCCTGTACGTTGGTCTCTAAGGTGCCCATCTAACAGTTTCTTGAAACTATTGATGCTCCCTGCTGATACTACTGTTTGCGGAAGAGAATTCCACATCCTTACTGCTCTGACAGTAAAGAACCCCCTACAAACTTAAGGTTAAACCGCCTTTCCTCTAGTTTTAGTGAGTGGCCACGTATCTTATTGTATTCCTTTACTCTGAATAGTTTGTTCCTTATGCTAGGGTCGCCAGTACAGTATTTGTACATTGGTACCATATCAATGATATGGTCAATGTTCTTCTGCTTTTAACCACTTGCTGACTGCCGCACGACTATTTACGTCGGCAGTAAGCCCCTCACAGGCAGAGTGATGTAGATCTACGTCGCTAGCCTGTGAGGGTCTAGGGAGCGAGCGCGCGCCCCCGGAGGCGCGCTCCCGCTCCCGCGTGGTCACGGGCCCCCCGCGCGTGTGACCGGTGGACCAGATGTCCGCCGGTCACTCAGCGATCGTCGCTGCAGAGGGAGAAAGGCAGGCGGCTGATGTAAACAAGCCGCCTGTCATTCTCCCCTGTGTAGAAACAGTGATCATACGGTTCTACTATGTAGGACCGTTGATCACTGTTCCTACACCTCAAGCCACAGCCAATCACAGTTAGAATCACGCCCCTAGGGATACACATTACCCCTCCCTCTCAAAAAAAGTTAACCCCTTCACTGCCAGTGTAATTTTACAGTAACAGTGCATATGTATAGCACTGATTACTGTAGAAATGTCACTGGTAACCCCAAAAGTGCCAAAAATGTCAGTCAAAGGTCTGATCTGTCCGCTGCAATGTCGCAGTACCGCAAAAAAAAAAAATCGCAGATCGCCGCCATTACGCGTTAAAAAAAAAAAACAACAAAAATGACAAAAATCTTTCCCTTTGTTCGTAAACGCGATAACTTTTGCGCAAACCAATCAAAATACGCTTTTTGCGATTTTATTTTTTTACCAAACATATGTAGCATAAAACAAATTGGCCGAAAATGTTAAAAAATTTAGATTTTTACATTTTTTGGGGGGGAATTTCATATAAAAAAATGTGAAAAATATTGCTATTTTTGTTTATAGCGCATGATCAAAAAATCACACAGGTGATCAAATACCACCAAAAGAAAGCTCTATTTTTGGGGAAAAAAAAAGACGTCAAATTAGTTTAGGTACAGCGTCGCACGACCGCGCAATTGTCCGTTAAATTCACGCCGAATCGCAAAATAGGCCCTGGTCAGGAAGGGGGTAAAATCTTCCGGGGCTTAAGTGGTTAATAAAATAATACCTAGTTATCCTGGCATGCCTTTCTGTTATAGTGGTGACACTCTACCCCAGTCACCCAAATGTGCTTATGTGTTGTCCCCCTTTTACACGCTCTTTGTTACCCTTTCCACACACCTTACATGGTCTTCTGTTGTCATCAACAGGAAACTCACTCGGGGAAATGTCATGCAAGAAATTGCTGGAGAACCACGCAGGTAAAAAGAGAGTGACTGCAAAGAGACTGCAGCAGCTGTACCTCTTGTCTAAAAAAGGCTTAGATACTTGGCCATGCGATTTGAATCTGAATGTGATCTGAATGACCTTCTCTGTTAGAACAGATCATGTCACCAAATGCATAGGTTTTCACACATTTGGCCAGCATTGAAGGAAGCATGCGGTAGCATTTTTTCCAGGAAACATAAGCATTTCAGACCTTCTAATGTTCATTACGTATCCTATACAACTTAGCAAGATTGGTAACATAGCTTTTTGATAGCATTTTGTGTAGGTCTACTTTACTGCACATTTTGATAGCATTTTGTGTAGGTCTACTTTACTGCACGTTTTGATAGCATTTTGTGTAGGTCTACTTTACTGCACGTTTTGATAGCATTTTGTGTAGGTCTACTTTACTGCACGTTTTGATAGCATTTTGTGTAGGTCTACTTTACTGCACGTTTTGATAGCATTTTGTGTAGGTCTACTTTACTGCACGTTTTGATAGCATTTTGTGTAGGTCTACTTTACTGCACGTTTTGACAAAAGGCTGTAATATCAGGCATTAAACTCATCCAGGCTGATAATGTCACACTGTTATTGCTGTTGATCATTACCAGAAATGAGTAGCTTCTGAAGACCAAGGTGATAATTAAGTGTTCAAAGTGCAACAAAGCCTGTTTTGGTCCACTAGAAACTTAAAAAAAACAAATAGGATGAAATATTTCAACTCATCCCTAACCTTAACATATCAAATTACCGTTAGGCAATACATCCCTATTTACAAGGAAATGAGAATAAATGATGTCAATTCAAAAAACTGTCCAAGGGAGCTCAGATCTTTTGATTTGAATCCACTTTTTAAAGTAAACCAGTTACAAACTTGGGTCTTTCAAACTAACCATATTCTAAAAACGCAGTAGCGGAGGTTAGCTTTAGTGCAAACAATAATAAAGGGTGAAATAATTTATTAATAAAAATAATTAAAGTGAATTAATAAAGCGTAACTCCACTTTTGTTGAGAAAAAAACATTCCCCTCTGGGTGATCTATGTACATTTTAACAAACTTTGTTGCAGATTCCTACTTTTTGTTATTCTGAAGAAATCCCGGTGTGTTTTTCTGTGCCCCTGTGGGAAAATGAATCTAATGGGGGTGGTTTCATAATTATCAATCAGCTTCTGCACCTGCCGGGTTCTAATGAGGAAAGCTGCTGGGTCTGCATCCCTTTAGACATGATTTCATATTGGGAGCATCTCATCAAAAAATTCATTTTTGTTGCAGGGGATGCTAGAAATTTGATTTTTGTCTTGGTGTAGACTTCTGCGAAAATCAGTAAACCAATCACACAAGCAGGAAATTATGTTTCTGGGGGAGGGGGGGGGGGCATTCTCTACACATTCAGGTGGCCATTTTGCATTGCATTTTACAAAAAATGACAGCGGCTGCAGATTGAAACGGAAAGGTAATTTTTAATAACATTCAATTACAATATGACTTGTGTCGCAATTCTATACGCTATATTATTGTCTCTTTGTTTGCTATTTTTTCCCCCATGAAAGTGGAGTCGCTAACTAAAGTATTAAAGCAAAGGGGAATAGGGAGACGAGGGGTCCATTAACTAAATTCTGAACCAGCAGAGGGAGAGTCTATTTTGTGCAGATGGCGACACGATCACTAGATCTAGAGATATAAGCAATTGACGCTAAATCTGTACTTCTCTGATAAAAGTGGAGTATGACTCATTTGACCAGCCACTGGTGCTGCCCTTCACTTTACAGGACCCAATGGAAGGCTCACATGGAGTGAAGGGGTGGAGCTAAGCTCAACTTTTAAATAAGGTATAGATTTGCCACGAATCTAGCGGCCTATATCTATAGGTGCTGCCCTTCACTTTACAGGACCCAATGGGAGGCTCACATGGAGTGAAGGGGTGGAGCTAAGCTCAACTTTTAAATAAGGTATAGATTTGCCACGAATCTAGCGGCCTATATCTATAGGTGCTGCCCTTCACTTTACAGGACCCAATGGGAGGCTCACATGGAGTGAAGGGGTGGAGCTAAGCTCAACTTTTGAATAAGGTAAGATTTGCAACGAATCTAGCGGCCTATATCTCTAGATTTTCTTATTTTTGACACATGGTTTTTACTAAAGGTAACCTCTGCTTGTATTTGTATTTTTTTTCATCATAGGCTCAGTTCAAATCGGTTTTTGAAAGGTCTGATTTACAGGCAAAGTTTTCACGAAAAACTGGTAATTCTGTTTTAGGTGGATGCCAAATCAGCTGCTCAGCTGCTAAGATCATTTAGGAATTCAAAAGGAAACATGTGTTTTCCAACCTCATCAAGCAGCTACAGTTAGTTCAAAGGTCACACTAAGCTGCAGGATGTCAATCCAGATACCATGCAACTGCTCAAAGGGCATGCACTTGCAAGACCACTGCAGAGCAGTCTACATACGAGTATTCCCAGCTTGGCCAAACTTTAAAATATTCTCTAAGGAAATCAGAGATATTGGAGTGAGGAAGGGGAGCCAGGAATAGGAAGAAAATGGTGATCGAGGCAGGCTTCTTAAACAGGCTGACTGCTGGTTGCTATCTAACTTGAAGGTCAGCCATGGACAAGGAATGGTTAACCAGTGTTATGATCATTCTATGGGTACCCTAAGTTTTCAACCAATTTGTATTACCAAAAGGAGGAGTTTGGTTTCAAAATTTCTATAGCAGGCTGCAAAGTTAGTGCATCTGCTAAGCATCACCAATATCAAAAGGCAGTGTGCCATCCAATTACCAGCCTGCACACAAACCTCAAAATGAGTTTTAAAGCTTAGATAAATACAGACCATGTATTTAGTCCTGCAACATATATATTTAGGTTGTCTGTAATTTAAAGATCCTGTTACAGCCCACTAATTGTCATGAGACCCCCTTTACACTACATTATAGCCACAGCAAATGCATAAATCCACCTGTGTTTTGTGCACATGATGTCAGAAATGAAGCAGCTTTGCTACTCCAAAGAGGAAATCTTTGCAACTACAAGCAGGAGCTTCATCCCGAGCTGTCCTGTGTGTGCAAGAGATGCAAGATAGAAAAAAGAAGATCTACCAGGTAACCCCTCTGCCAAACACAGACAAGCAGAGAAAACATTGCTGTTCTGTGCATTTTTCCAGCTGTATGGAGGAAATCTGAAGCAGCAGGCAATACACCCTCTCCCACACCAAAAGAAACCCATTCTACTGATAATAACATCATAGAATTTGGTCTATTTTTACTTGTACTAAAACGCACTATCCATGCACATCCAGCTTCTTACTTCTATATATATATATAGGGTTTCAGCATGAAAATATGGAAACACCTTCTGAAAATGAGAAAGGATAACTCTCTGGTTTAAATCAGAAGAGGTATGTGTAAGATTTTTATAACCTTACAGAAAATAGAAGCATTGAAGACACAAAAGGTTCCTTCTCCAGAATGAAGTGAAAATGTTTAGTTAAAGCTGATTCCAGACATTTTTTAAATGTTGGATAGAGTAAAAAGTAGCTGGAGTCCTTGACAGTTTTGTTGTGCCTTTCTGGCTTGGGCTATCCTTTGAAACAATAGTGGAATACTGGATAACAATAAAGATTACCGTACTAGATAATGAATCCTGCTAAAAAATACTCATCAGTAGTTAAAAATTATTTAACAGAAGGAAATAGCTTCTGTTTAACTTTATACTATTTAGGCAAAGTTAATTTATCAAGCATTATTCTTAGATATACTTGTATAGGCACTACACAGTACAAGCTATCCAATGCTGTTTGTTAAATCTAAAAATTAACTTACGATTAGCATAGTGATTAAGAGGTTCTTCTTGGTGACTTGAGCATGGGAGAAGATGTAATTCAGCACCGTTGTGAGCTCACTCTTATTTTCTTCTCGGAGAGTAAAGACGCACTTTTCATAATGACCTAGATTTAAAAAATGTTACTCAAACATGGGTTTATTTTTTTACTACTCATGCAATAATAATTTTATGAACTGAATAGTTGTAAATATAAATTTCATTACAGTGCATACAGTGATTTTAATATACAAGGTTTTGCTTCTGTGTGCAAAAAAACCCAAAAAACTTTCTATATTATATTTTCTAAAAAAAAAATGTTTGTTTTAATATCAGACTACTATCTCTAAAAATAGTTTAAAAAAAAAAAAATAAATAAATAATATATACAATTCCCATTAACATAGCAAAAGGTAAAACACTAAAAACACAGAAAAGCATTCACCTGAAGGCTAATCATATGCAGGCATTCAATAAGACTGGCTAGTATCAAATTTCACCACAAGATGGCAGCAAATAACCACTGAAGTAGTTCAGATTTACATAAACATCAGAGATAACAGATATGATCCCCAATGTTGTGTTTTTTTTTTTTTTTTTTAAGCTTTTTTTAAACTTGTGATCTTGTTCTGCACAAATATACATATGTATGAAGGTTTAAAATACATTAAAACTCAGAAGAACTTGAATTACATTTTTAAAAAGTGTGTGTCTAAGTAAAATGAAGAAAAAAACATATGCAGTATATCTCTGCAAAACATGCACTTTTCCACACGTTTTGATACTTTAGAAACACTGCAAGTGTAGAAAAAAGAAAGGTTTTTGTACTTAAAGGAAAATCTTTTTCTTTAAATCTATTAGGAGACATTGGCATTCAGAAGCAGTTGGGTCTTTCAGCAGGACTGGTAACTGGCAGACAGAAAAGTTTTGAGCCAGTAGCAATAACTGGATTTTTGACTTGCTGTAAAATCCTTTTCTCTTAAGTTCATTGATGTACGCAGTTCTCTCGGATTCATATCAGTAGGGTTATATTGCCCCCTACAGGAGTAGGACACTAGGCAGGAAAAAGTTCTGGCTACGCCTATGGGCAGTCCCGGAGGGTACACCCTTTCTCTTCCTGCATAGGATGTCAGTTTTGTATCAAAGCAACGTCAGAAAGTAACACCAACCCAACTCAAAATAGAGGGGTGGGTACTGCGTCCGTCAATGAACTTAAGAGAAAAGGATTTTACGGTAAGTCAAAAATCCAGTTTTCTCTATCGTTCATTGACGGAAGCAGTTCTCTCTGATTCATATCAGTAGGGACGTCCCAAAGCAGTGCCATAAAATGAGGGGTGGGAACAGCAGTAAAGAACAAGTCCCCAATGGCCAAAAACAGCCAACCAGGCAACATAGGACTCATCAGAACAAAAGATGAGGCCCACCTGAAAACAAACAGTAAACACCCTCAAGGAAGCCCTCCAAACAGCAGCCAGCAAAAAACCTTGCGGCCGCAAAGAGGCATCTGCAGATGCCAGCACATTCACCTCATAAAACGTAGCAAAGGTGTGAACAAACGACCAGGTAGTCGTCTTACAATCTGAAGCACAGATGCCTGTATGGCAAAAAGCCCAGGAAGCACTAGGCGCCCAAGTAGAAAGCGCCGAAACAGGGAAAGGTAGGACCTGACCCATAAATAAAGAAGCCTGCACCACCAACTGTCCGATTCACCTGGAAATAGTCGCAGCAGACACAGGCAGCCCTGTCCTTGGGCCATCCGTGAGCACAGAGAGCGAACCTGACTACGGGAAGACTGAGTAGTCGCCAAGTACCCCTCGAGTGCCCAAACTCTATCCAGAGTATGCAGCGCACATCCCGTAGGTTGAGGGGGCTCAGGACACAAGATGGCAACATAATGGCCCCGTGCAAGTGAACACCAGAAACCACCTTCGGAGGGAAGGACGGATCCGGACGAAGTACCACCTGGCCCCATGAACCAACAGATAGGGAGAATGACAGGACAATGTCGCCAGTGCTGACACCCCATGTGCAGAGTGATAGCAACCAAGGCCACCTTCTACAATAAGGTAAGCAGGGGATACCCACGATACTCGTAAAGGAGGGTCTGGAAGAACCGACTGCACCAACCAATATCCCCAGTTGGCGACGGAGGTTGCACCAGAAGAACCAAGTGTCGCACCCCCTGGAAAAAGTTACGCACCAGGGAATGGGCGGCCAACAGCCTGTGGAATAAAAATTATCAAAGCCGAAACCTGACCCTTGACAGTACTCAAGGCCAACTTTTGATCAATCCCCCCGTTGAAGGAAGCCAAGATCCAGCCACTGAGCAAGAGCGAGGGGGAGCCCAAGAAGACTCACACCATGCAATACGCGACTTTCTCATATGATGAAAAAAAATCATCATAGAAGACGCTTCCCATGCTTTATGCAGGGTGGGAATCACCGAAGCAGACAACCCCCCGTCCTTTGACACCTGGCTTACAACAGCTAACAAGCCATCAAACGTAAAGCCACACGGGAGATCGGCCCCGGAGAGAAGAAAACCCAAGGAGCGTCAGCGGCAAGCCTGACCAGATCGGCATACCAAACTCGGCAAGGCAAATCCGGAGCCACCAGAATGACCGAAATCCTGCCGCTTCGATCCTGCAAAGG
Source organism: Pelophylax lessonae (assembly GCF_965119305.1). NCBI lineage: Eukaryota > Metazoa > Chordata > Amphibia > Anura > Ranidae > Pelophylax > Pelophylax lessonae. Next base: position 305,420,312 of record NC_138769.1, on the reverse strand, counting down.
ATTCTTGGCAGCAACTGGAGAGGAGGAAAGGCAGACAGCAGCTGACACTGACCTCGGCCCATCCGCGAGCACTCTCGTACGATCATGCCGGTGTCAGCCTTGCACAGGTGACCACGCCAAACATCTCAGCATAGAACATGATGAACCTAGCGAATGTTCTTGCCCATGACAGAACACATGAGGCCACCATTGCACTCGCCAGAGGGTCCTGGGAGCGGGCCACGACCTCTGCAACATCCTGTAGATGCAATGCCAAAAGGCCCACATCCAGAGTGCCCCCAAACGAAGGCACAACTGCTGGAACGACTGTGGATGAAGGGACCATTGCCCTGCATCCAGGGCCAGTCGACTGAGGCAAACCGCCTACAAATTCTGTTGTTTCCCCCCTGGAAAGGGAACAGCGGATAGAGCTGGAACAAGGCGCTCTACCCAAAGAAGAAACATCACTTCCAAGGCAGCAAGGACACTTATGGTGCCCCCATGGTGAATGACACAAGCCACGGTCGCGGCGTAGTCAATAGAAAGTGCACCGGACAGCTGCAGGTGCCCGATCCAGTGAACTAGACAAAGCTGGAACGCTCTCAGCCCCAGGACCATAAGCGGTAACCTGGATCCTCCAGGGACCATACTCCCGAAGCAGAAAACCTGCCGAGGACTCCTCCCCACCCGGACAAGCTTGCATCCGTGGTGACAATTGTCCAGTAGACGGGGAGCAAGGATTCCAGAGCAAGAATCCCCGGGCACCTGGCCCAGCCGGGTCCGCAAGTCCAGAGAGTTTGGATTCCAGTCGCCTTCAAGAAGGAGTGCCTCCTGGGGGATCCGCAGAGGGATTGAGCGAAAGGGTCTCAAAAAACAACACCATCAGTCCCAGAACTCGCATGTAGGTCCAAAGAGAAGACCATGTGCGGAACAGCAACAGTGGACCGCAGTCTAAAGTGCAAAGAGTTTTGACCCCGGAGGGAGAAACACCCTGACCGAGGACAAGTCCAAAGTCAGACTCAGAAAATCCAGTCTCATGGAAAGGACCAGGGATGATTTCTGAAGGTTCAGAACCCACCTGAACTCCACCAGAGTTCCCACGGTGACAACCAACTTCGTTGTCAGCACCGTAGGGCAGTGGTTATCAATTCCGGTCCTCGGGACCCACTAACAGGCCAGATTTTAAGTATTACCTTGGGGGATGCAGACTAGAATACTGCAATCACTGAGCAGCAAATGAGATCACATGTGATGTAATTTAGTTATCTTGCAAACCTGGCCTGTTGGTGGGTCCCGAGGACCGGAGTTGAGAACCACTGCCGTAGGGGACTCCAAACGGAGAAGCAGAGCGGCCAGGAAACCAGGGCCGTTTTCCCCCCGCTGCCACAATAGCACCAGGAACAGAGCCAACACCGCCGTGAAGACCCTAGCAGCATAAGCGAGACCAAAGGGTAACGCCACAAACCAAGAGATCCTTGCCCACTGCAAAAAACAGAGAACCCGTAGCTGTCCAGAACATAACGGGACGTGAAGGTAGGCAGCTTGATGTCTATGGATGCCAGGAAGCCCCCTTATGTAGAGAAGCCACCACCGTGCAAACCAATACCAACTTGAATTTGTGATCTGCATGGAACCAACAAAAGACCAGTAGGTCCAGCTTGTTGAACCAGAGCCTGAACTGCCCCACAGAGCGCCTGTAAGCAATCCGGAGACAGCCACACATTGGAAGGGAAAAACCCTACCGGAAATAACCGGATCAAAACTCGATCTTGCAACTAGACCGCATGACCTCCTGAACCCAGTCAGCCTGGGATCTAGGCCAGCTGCAGGTCCTCGACCCCCTAGATGGGAGAGGAAGCACCTTCAGGCCACGCAGGCCTTGTCAGCAGGTCTGGAAAAAACCAAACCCATGTACGCCAGACCAGGGTCGTCTGGAACCCACGCGGAAGTCTAGAAGGACTTCGCCACATAGACTGTCCCCGAGGGATGAAGAAACTGTTTGCGAGCCGAAAGGGAGGAACCTCGATTGCGACGAAGGCCCTCACCCGACAGCCTGTGTCATCCAGGGCAGCGCCAAACAGGCAATCCCCCTGAAAAGGGAGATCCATTAAGACCTTCTTAGAAGTTTGATCCGCAGACCAACACTCCGTTGAAGTAGACTCCGGTCAACCACCGCCAAAAACGACAAGGTGTTATACAAGGGAGCCTCGACCAGCACGACATCGCAAACAAAATGCAGCCCCTGCGCCAGCTGGTCCAACAGGTCCCCCCTGCCAAGAGGGATATGCCCCACACCAAATTGCGGTGTTGGGACTCCGCCCATCAGGCAGAGTCTGCGTGGCAAGGGCAAACATGAACACTGATCCCAGTGCAGCTACGCCAGGGAGCACACAATGCAGGCCACAGCCCGCGCCATCCTATCCCCTAAGTTCTCAAAGGACGGGGATTCCTCCACCAGAACAACTGCAGTCCCATTCAGCTAGAGACCATACAAAGGCGGAAACAGTCCTCTGTACCAGAGACTCCCCCAAAAGGGCAATGGCTAACGGCCGCTTAGACACTCCAGGGGAACCTCTCAGACGGTTCCACTCCTACATGAGAAGCCAACAAAATGAGCAGCTCCGGGTGGCACGTGAGTGCCAGATGCCACTTGCGCCCTAGGTGCAGCCACCGCTGCGACCCCCAAATTGCAGGGTGCCACGCACTGAAAACAGCCAGTGTGTCCACCAGCGCCTGTCGCGGAAGGGGAGGTGGAAATGTCATCCTCCTCATCCGAGGAGACAGGGCGCGAGGTAACCGACTCGGCAGGGAGGCCCACCTTAGGTCCACGCGGTGTCTGAGCCAGACTCAGACTCCGAGACATCAGAAGAGGCAGGGGTAGGTGGAGAAATGCTTTAGCGCACCTACCACCACCCCCCGGGCCCAAATGTGTCCCGAACTGCCAAAAAGGCATAGATGGACAGTGGAGATCCGGAAGGCCCTGCGGCCTCCGTGAGGGGGTCAGGTGGGAAAAAATGGCCCGCAGGGGTCCATACTGAACCTGAGGAACCCGCCAGCAACTTTAAAAAATTACATTTTTTTTTTTTTTTTAAAATGGCACGCACTTTACGGACCCCCACAGAGAGGGAGAGACCACCCTCAAGGCTCACTGTCCTTCAGGCACTCCCACCGGCCTTCACTGCAAAAAATCTCCAGCAAAATAGCCGAAAACGGGTGTACCAAGATGGCCGCCTCCATAGAAGCAGACAGAGGCTACAACAAAATGGCGGCCTGCCTGAAAATCGTGGTATTTGGGGCCCTTTGGGGGCCCCCCAAACGTCCATCTGCACCATCCACTTCAGAACAACCCCAGCAAAGAGCCCCCCCCCCCCGCATGATTATTGAGCACCACGGACAGCGCACACTTGCCCGGCCCCCCATGCAGGGGGGGAGAGTGGACAGGAGGGGGGTCAAAATAGGACAGAGGGAAACCCAGGAGTGCGAGGGTCCGACCATCCCAGGGGGAGGGCTAGCGTCCATGCCAAAATCCGCCAGGGAAGGGGGGGAACATTTACTCACCATACCGGGAACACAGGCCATCTCTTGACAGGACCCCACACCACCGGAGTAGGGGGGCTGTCGGCCAAATAGGAACGCTGCGACATCAGCTTAGACCCGGTCATGTGCGTCCTGGCGAGACGTTTAACTCGCGGGGCCAGTCCCCGTCCAGTGGGACTATGTCGTGGCCGACCTAGCGCGGAGCCAAGGCCTGCACGGGCTCGCTGGCCAGACTGGGGGGGGGGGGGGCACTGGATATGGGGGTCCAGTCTGTCGCCCAGCCCGGCATAATTGCTTGAAGATCTCACAGGAAAAAAAGTTCCAGAGAAAAAAAGGCTAGCTAAAAAAAATTCTACATAAAATAATACTTTATATGTCAGGACCAGAGATCCCAGCTAGGAACTAGGTCCTTACTCCTGACTAGGCAGATTAAAATGGACATCCTATGCAGGAAGAGAGAGGATGTACCCTCCGGGACTGCCCATAGGCGTAGCCAGAACTTTTTCCTGTCTAGTGTCCTACTCCTGTAAGGGGCAGTATAACCCTACTGATATGAATCAGAGAGAACTGCGTCCGTCAATGAATTTAAGAGAAATCATTTCTCTACACAGCATGCATCAGTTTGGTGAGAAAGCAATGCACAGGGACAATACACAGAGAGGTGGAATGTGTCCCTCAATGGACTTCAATCGTACTTTTTTAGTTGCCCATTAAAGGGAAACCGGAGTTCAGACAGACACAGTTGTGATGTCCAAAAGCAGATCAAAAGGGGGGCAACCAAAAGGTCAGACTTTTGGAACTCTGAATCTGAATAAGAAATGATAAAAGGGAATATAAGTCCCTGTAATTAGTTATGGACTCAGGAAAGTCAGAGACAAACACTGCACGAGATGGCACCAGAGTGTTCTCAGAGCCTCTCTTACAAGAATGCTCTGGAAATTGTGCACAGTTAAGAAGTCCAAGTGGACATGAAGATCCCTGTAAGCATGGTGCTGAACTTGGCCCAGCCTAACAAAGCTGAAGCAGGGTCCCCCGCTTCCAGATTATAGCCATTAGCTCCAATTGGGATACCAGTAAACTCCTCTAGAACCACTAGAGGAGCATGTACTCGTGACTGTCCGTGTGTCTTCGGGAAGGCATGTAGAGCTGCGTGGTGACAAAAAAGCCTAATATGAGGCAAGGTCTCAAGCATTCGGAAATCCAGGCACCTGGCACTGATGAGGGCTTCAGGCCGCCAAACATTACCAAATGACTGTAGGTGGCAGCAGAATCAAACTGGAGACCAGAAATCCTCGTGGTGCTTCATGAGCAGGAATAGCAATGGAATGGTGCTTCTTCCAGGCTTAGGCTCCATGTACACTAGCAGCTTTTAAACTTCAGTTTAGGAGCTTTTGGAGTTTTTCCAAAGCTCCTAAATTCAATTCCATTAAAGGCTATTCCTAAATTCAATTCCATAAAAGGCTATGTATGTGTCCATGTACACGTAGGCTTTTAGGATAGTTTAGGAGCTGCTTAGGTTCCTTTAGGAGCTGCCTCTCCTAACCTCCCTCTCCTGAACGTGGAAGAATCTCATTCAGGATCTTATACAGGATAGGTTTTGATTGCTGGCAGCAAAATGGCGGCACAATTTTGCTGCATTTTGCGTTTTCCCGTGGCCAAAGTAGTTCAAGCGTACATGTAGTCATGCGGCCATAATGTTGGGCGTGGAGCACCCATACAGCACTCCATTTGGTAAAGAATATCAGCACTCAATCCCGCAACCCTAAATCTTATAGAGGTAAAACCAGTAGTGCCAGCAATTTGAAAAGGCAATCAGAGGTGCAAATGGTAATGTAGCTCCTGGTGTCTTGGCCTAACCAGCCTTACTCACTATGTGAGCCTTTAGACAGAGTAACACAAGAAGGTCTACACACAAAGTGAGTCCTTCAGAAACAGGGTCACACCTGAGGCTGTGCCATTGCTGTTGACTCGGAAAGTGCTCCGCAGCTAACTTAACCAGTGCATTCACCTCTGGAAATGCAGAGCCTAATACCTGAAGGTCACATCGAAGGTTAACCTAACAAATGTCCAGTCTAGTGGGGTCTGAATATGGCCTCCAAAGAATATTTCTAAGAAAGTTCTGGTTGCTGATCTGGATAGCTGCATATAGAGACAAGCGCAAGCAGCTTGCAGAGAAATATTTACTAAAGAAAAAGACATAATATTGATTACAAAAAAAAAATGGCTACCAAAAAAGGTTAGACTTCTTCAGAAGAGTAGAGAAAAGACATCTATCCTCCTGAACACTAGAAAAAAAAAAAAAAAAAAAAAAGGAGGTATGCTGGCTAGAGCAAGGGTAATATGGGGACTGGCTTACAATGTTTCTGTTTACCAAAGCTCAATCATCCTCAAGGTGGCAGCATAACTAGACAGTTTCTTAATTTCCATGTCCCTTAAGGAGAAGTGTAGACTTTGAAAAAAACAAACACATATACTCCGCTCAATGTGGCAGCATTGGTATGAGGCTTCAGCTGTTCTATGCCGGCTCTAAGACCAAGAACAGAGTGGTCACATTAGGCCTAATTGCTTAGATCTTGGTCTGCTCGGAGTGAGAGCAGTAACTGTCAGTCACCACTCTCTGCTTTACCCCTCCAGCGCTCACTGAAGCACCAGTCTGGGGAGGGGGCGGAAGCAGCTGGCTTCAGCTTTTAGCAGAAAGCTGAGAGGAGGAAGCAGCTGCCGATCAGGCATCCGGGTGGATCCCGACATTATTGTTCCTGGAGCAACTCTGCCACGGTAGCTGATAACAGGCAATAGACTCTGGGTCACAGGAGAGCAAAAGTAAGTGCACTTCTGCAACCCACACACAGGAGAAATATGGTCAAAAAAGCTTTGACCCTACTCCTCTTAATGAGCAATAGAAAAATCCTGCCACAAATCCAGTAAGTTCCTCACCTATAATGAACTGACTCATCTGCAACTGCTGTTCTACAATTGCAAGCAGTTTTGTCAGTCCTGCCTAATTTTCCGTTGCTGGACTACATTACACACCTCTTATATTATGGAGATTTGAAGGGGGAGAAGTGTTCTAAAGTCCATCAGGAGAGTATTAGGACAGGACTTACAACATTGCTTGGGATTTCAGGGCAGCAAAGGCAGTGTTGTCAGCTCACTACGAAGTTTGTAACTACAGGAGTTTAAGTTCACTTTTTTTGTCTAGACATACTTTTTTATTACATTCAAAGGTAAAGATTAAAGATTAGTGTGAATTTGTCAAGCCTCTAACCATCTTTTTAACAACTGTGATTTGGAGAAGCAGCACAGTGGCCAAGTGGTTAGCATCTCTGCCTAGCAGCAAAAGGGTCGCTGGTTCAAATACCAACCACAACCCTACCTGCCTGGAGTTTGCATGTTCTCCCTGTACATGCGTGGGTTTGCTCCGGGTATTCCAGTTTCCTCCAACACTCCAAAGACACGCTGGTAAGTTAATTGGATCTAAATTGGCCCCAGTATGTGTATGTATGAATGTGAGTTAGGGACCTTAGATTGTAAGCTATTTGAGGGCAGGGATTGATCTGAATGTATGATATATCGTATGTAAAGCGTAAACTGACTGCGCTATATAAGTACTTGTAATAAATAAATGTAATAGAAGAAACAAAAAACTGATAAACATTCTAACTTCTTGATTAGACTTAGTGACCTGTCATTGCACAGTAGTAAAGACTGACAATTTTTAATTATATTTCCTAAGTAAACCTATGCTTAAAATACAACTGGCATAAAAAGTATTTTTCATATGCAATCCATACCATGCTGAAACTGCGTTTCAACCTTTAAATACTGACGAAGCAAATCCATAACTACAGCTTTCATGTGGCCTCGATTGCCGCTGCGGTACCTGACATGAAGGAAAAAAATATTCTTTTAAGGCAAAAATGCAAAGGATACAAAGGTTTCAGAAATACCGTATAAAATTCAGGCAATTACAAAACATACTTTTCATATCACTATTTAAAAGTCACCTATTTCACACAGTTGTCAATGCTAGACAAAAATATATTAAAAGGTCTGTCTACCATCAATGCAAATACAGTTCAGTTTCTGGTAGTTAGTATAGTAAAACATCCACAAGCTTTCTACATCTTTAGGAGACGCAAAGGGCAACATGTGCTTTGGAAAGTTTCCAATTGCCAACATAGTCATACTAAAGCTAAACATACAATCATAGTATTTTAGAGTGAAGAGCGAAAATTTCTTGTCATTGCCAAGGTAGACAGGTAGAGCGAGGAAATCAGGTACACAGATTCCTAGAAATAAACGACCCATCTTTTTATTTCTTACCTGTGCTGCAGGCAGCACAGTGGCTAAATGGTTAGTGTTGTGGAAATTTTATTAATATTTATGTGGACATTTCTTTAGGATGTATTTTAGTTAAATTGCCATTATGTCTCCCAGTGTCAGTTTACCGGTAATCGCTATGCACAGCGAATATTGCTTTAACTGGCATAGAGGAAAGACCTGTTAGTGGAAATCTTCCATTAGATGGGATTGCACAATACTTGTAGCCTTATTTATGGCAGCGCAAGGAGAAATCCATTGCACAAATATATACCCGCCATCCGGGGCCCCAGCTATTCACTGCGGAGATGTGTTTGTGATGTGGAATTCTTATTGTTTTACCAGGATAATTGGCTGGCATATTTCTGTCATATTTGATCCATATGGCTGAAATACTGCTGCTATTGTCTTTTGAAGATATAATAAAGTCCCATTCACTGGAATAGTAGGATGATCACTATCAAATATGGTCTTTATGAAGCAATATAAAATAGTATCCACTAACAGGTAATGAGTCCATGTTTGTGAATTAACACATCCAAGTCTATAAGATGGCAGCCATGTTTGCTTTGGTCACTCAGAAGTTCATCTCTGCACATGGCTGTGTTTCTACATAAACACTGACTCTTTGTTTCTATTGTATTTTTTGAATGTATACATGTTCTGTGATTGGTGGTCTTGAAGCCACCCCCTTTCCTTTTGCTCACTTGCTGTAAATAAACCTGCTCTGCTCTGGAGAGGACAGTCACTCAGAGGGACCCTCCAGATCGCATCGAATTGACTACAGCAAGCGTGTCTGTTCATTTCCTTGCCGCCGACGCTTGGTTGACCTTATGCAAAAGAGCTGTACATTGTACTTTTAAGTACAAGGGATTAATGGCATTTGGCACGTATTAATATCCACAAGCAAGCTTTCCGCATCAAGCAAGTTTCTATGTTCCAAGCCCTATTTATTTCTACAACAGTTAGTACTTCTGCCTAGCACCACTAGGGTTTCCAGTTTGAATCCCAACCATGGCACTACCTGCCTAGAGTTTGCATGGTCTCCTTGTGTCTGAGTGGTTCCCCCCCCCCCCCACACACACACATGCTAGTAGGTTAATTTGCTCCTGTCTAAATTGGCCCTAGTTTGTGTGTGTGTATGAATGTGAGTTAGGGACCTTAGATTGTAAGCTCCTTGGGGCAGGAACTGATGTGAATGTACAATATGCAAAGTGTGGTGTAAATTGAAAGCACTTTATAGGTATCTGTAATAAGCAAAATAAATCTCTAAAGTTTAAACCCAAGAACAAAAATGTAAACTATTGCAGTTTACCAATCTTTAAATGTAGAGACTAAAATCATTTTCACACTTGTTTTTCCTTTTTTAACCTGGTGATCCTGTTAGTAACCCCTTTTATTTTGTCATAGGGTGACAAAGCTCACACTCCATGCTGTATCTATGGAGGAGCAGAATTTTCACCCTAGGCTTCTCGCACCCAATTTTAACTATCAAACACCCCCCCCCCCCCCCCCCATTTCCAAAACTAAAGTCCTTTTCACAAGGGAGATCTGATCAGGTCCGCCAGTCACTTTTCCAGGACCGGATTGGATGGTCCATTCCTCCCCTATGGACAAGGGGTATAAACCAACCTGTGTCTATTTACAACCCCCTACCTCAAGGTCCAATCTAGTCCACTCAAACAAAATGGCAGGGAATCCATCCTCTTTGGTTTAGGAGGATCGGAGGGTAGTCAGGTGTAAATAGAGAGATGGAGTCCATTTACTCCCAGCCGCCCATAGAGAAGAGGGGACTCTGTCCGTGTCTGCTCTGCACAAACTGTGCATGTGTCATCTGTCTGCTTTGCCCCAATCAGCAGGGGATGTGTAAACTGATCCCCTGCTGATCAGAACAGATTCCACAAAAATCCACCCCATGTGAAAGGGGCCTAATACAATCAGCTCACTAGACCCAGACGTAATTGTAGCATTTTTCTAACAGATATAAAAAAAAAACTCCTTTAATGGCGTATTTTGCAAAGCAAAAGCAGTAAATAAGAGTTGTACACTTTAAAGGGAAACTAGAGTCTAATAATCTTACCAATGACAGTTAAAAGCCTGAAAAAAATTGGTGAATACACGAAGCAGCAATGTTTGCATATTACACATGTATGACTTAGTCAGAAACAACAGGGGTTCATGTTTAAAGCGATTTTAAAGGAAACAATGTTTGAAAATTAAAAACATCTCTATACATACCTGCTCTGTGCAATGGAACTGCACAGAGTGGTCCCAAACCTCCTCTTCTCGGGTCCCCCTGCTGGCGCCGCAGGCTCCTCTTCCCTGTCTAGTGCCCCACGGGAAGCAGCTTCCCATGGGGCACTTGTGTGTGCTCACACCTCACCCCCTCTGTTTCCCCCACGGCCACAGACAGCAGGACTCAGCCCCACCCCGTGCTCCCTCGTCACTAGCTTTAATCGACAGCACTGGGAGCCAATGGTTCAAGATGCCCCAGCAAAGCCAGTGGGACCCAGAATTGAGGGGAGGGAAAAGCCTCAGATTTGCACAGCGCTGGATAAAATGAAAAATGAAAAGGTGAACTAACTGCAAATATCTTGGCATCACCCAAAGTGGCTGTGATGCCCCGTACGGCCAGTGTAGCTGTCTGCATACAGCAATACACAGCCCAGAGTGAGTATCCACCATAATGCCTTTGATGGCAAGTGCTTATTGGTCAGCACAGTCATGTGACCATGCTGACCACCACACCAGCAGCACAGGGTATCACAGCCGCTATGCACAGCGGGGTATAGAGGGGTGGCCAGGTTATTTGGAGTTTGTTCACCTTTTCATTAAAAAGTGATTTAGGCAGGCCAGAGATTATGCAATTTTCTTTCCTTCCAACACAGGTGGAAGGAAAGAACGCTGCTTGACTGTGACCATGTTAATGGGGGAACCCCTGCCTAAGCGCTATTGTGTTCTGCCAGTGGGAAGCACAGAGAACCTTCCCTCCCGGCAGAACAAAATAAGTGTTGCTGGGTATAGCTGGCAGCACTAATGCTCCCAAAAAGCCGATTTTGCAAAAGTCAGTGAATAGATCAACTTGCATAAAACCGAGGGGGCCCATAGGGCTCGGAATTCATCTGGTCCCTGCTAAACTGGCTGATTTTTGTAACCATGTATGTCAGACTTAACCCTTTAAGGCAAATTGAGCTTATCTTAGTTGCCTGGTTGGCAGATAATCATTAAAGAGAGCATTTAATATTTTATAAATACACATAAATAACACACACACAGTATATGGTATAGCATTGCTCTGATGTAAAAAGTTGCTGGAGCATCCTGTGTTGACCTGTGAGTGTAGTTAAAATGCAGATTTAGGGCCATGTTGGTTGTTATAGGATCCAGAGTAAAGAAATATATTTTATAGATTATATACGGTGCCTTGAACAAGTATTCCCACCGCTTGAAATGTTCCATATTTTGTCATGTTACAACCAAAATTATAAAAAAATTTTTATGGGATTTTATGTGATAGACCAACGCGAAGTGGCACATAATTGTGAACTGGAAGGAAAATGATAAATGGTTTTCAAAATGTTTTGCAAATAAATATCTGAAAAGTGTGGCGTGTATTTGTATTTAGCCTCCTTTACTCTGATACCCCTAACTAAAATCTAATGGAACCAATTGCCTTCAGAAGTAAATAAAGTCCACCTGTGTGTAATTTCATCTCAGTATAAATACAGCTATTCTGTGAAGCCCTCAGGGGTTTGTTAGAGAACCTTAGTAAACAAACAGCATCATAAAAGCCAAGGAACACACCGGACAGGTTAGGGATAAAGGTGTGGAGAAATTTAAAGCAAGGTTAGGTTATAAAAAAATATTTCAAGCTTTGAACATCTCACAGAGCACAGTTTAATTCATCATCCGAAAAGGGAAAGAGTATGGCAAAACTGCAAACCTAACAGGACATGGCTGTCCACCTAAACTGACAGACCTGGCAAGGAGAGCATTAATCAGAGAAGCAGCCAAGAGGCCCAGGATAACTCTGGAGAAGCTGCAGAGATCCACAGCTCAGGTGGGAGAATCTGTCCACAGGACAACTATTAGTCGTGCAATCCACAAATCTGGGCTTTATGGAAGAGTGGCAAGAAGAAACCCATTGCTGAAAGAAAACCATAAGTAGCTCAGTTTGCATTTTGCAAGAAGCCATGTGGGAAGGAACACAGCAAAAATGTGTAAGAAGGTGCTCTGGTCAGATGGGACCGAAATTGAACTTTTTGGCCTAAAAGCAAAATGCTAGGTTCGGCAGAAAAACGAACACTGCACATCACCCTGAACACACCATCCTCACCGTGAAACATGGTGGTGGCAGCATCATGTTGTGGGGATGCTTTTTTTTTAGCAGTGACATGGAAGCTGGTCAGAGTTGATGGGAAGATGAATGGAGCCAAATACCGGGCAATCTTAGAAGAAAACCTGTTAGAGTCTGTAAAAGACTTGAGACTATGGCGGAGGTTCACCTTCCAGCAGGACAACGACCTTAATCAGACAGCCAGAGCTACAATGGAATGGTTTACATCAAAGCTTATTCATGTCTTAGAATGGCGCAGTCAAAGTCCAGACCTAAATGCAACGGAGAATCTGTGGCAAGACTTGACAATTGCTATTTACAGACGGTCTCCATCCAATCTGACAGATCTTAGGCTGCTTTGCAATGAAGAATGGGCAAAAATCTCACTCTCTAGATACCCAAAGTGACTTGCAGCTGTAATTGCAGTGGAAGGTGGTTCTACAAAGTATTGACTCAGATTGGCTGAATACAAATAAATGCCACACTTTTCACATATTTATTTGTAAAAAATGTTGAAAACCATTTATCATTTTCCTTCTACTTTACAATTATGTGTCACTTTGTATTTGGTCTATCACATACAATCCCAATAAAATACATTTACATTTTTGGTTGTAACATGACAAAATGTGGAAAATTTCAATGAATACTTTTTCAAAGGCACTTTATGTGTGTGTATGCATACATGTGTTGTTGTGCGCACACATGCGTGTAAACTAAAAACAGAGGTTTCAGAAATGTTTATATAAGTAAAGGTGCTGAAAAAAAAAAAAAAACTGTAATCTCCCAATACATAAACTCAAAGGGTACACTATAATACATTGTTATTCATGGGATGTGCCCTCTACGATCCAATCAACAGTGAGACCTCAGTGATTCTGGGAAATGAAAGCTGTCTGGAACAGTTGGGATAAAAATAAATTCCTTTTCATGTTTTCAGCAATCATACCAACAAATGATGTTGAAATCTGAAAAAAATTGCGGCCATCCAAACTCCTTGAACCAAAACTCTGGTCATGCAAGAATGCTTATACCCCTGGGCTGCTCCATTAAGATCTCACCTTTGCACTAGTTGCACAATGCTCTGTGTGTTCATGAAGAAAACCTCACGTTCAGATTTACGGTTCAATGTAGCTGCATGACTGTCCAGTATATTTGCTATCTAAACAAGATACAAAACAATAAAAATTTATTTTTAACCAGCATGCATTTTTATTCCCACTTGTGCATTACAAGATTGTGCTTCATATTTGTCACTTTTATTAAAGGTTGTTACCAAATTATGAGCAGTCAAAATCATTTTTCAATGGTGGGTTTAATAAATGCAACTCGTTGCTTCCATAAAGACGCCTCCAAACAACAGGGCACAACAAATATTTGAAGCATTACTAAATAAGGGGAAACTTTCAATGGTCTTCTTTCAAGTTAAAGCTGAACTTCAGGCTACAGCTAGCAATGCACAGATCCAATTTTGGCTGATTCCTATTGAAATGGCCAAAACATGTTTCGTGAGCGCTCCTGTTAGCGCCACCTGGCTGAAATTTTCATAGGAGTTGGTTTTGTCTATGGAGGTGGGTGGAAAATTCTCCGCTGAACATGGCTCGCATCCAATCAAGTGCAGGACTTGATCGGGTATTCTGACAGCCGTGGGTGTTTATAGACTACAGAAGCCCACAATGTACTGCACTTCGTCTATTCACTCTGTTTAGCGTTAATGGAGGAATCGAGTGACTTTCCTTGTGTAGCCCCATGTATGACCAGGTTTACCTTCGGACTTGCAAAGTTGTAAAAGCTCTTTTACAGTATTGTAATAGCTCGCACTGATTTCACTAAACCTTGCACTTATCTCAGTTTGCATTAGAAGCTATCAGAAATTTTTGAGCTGGAGAACACGCAGCAGCATCTAGCCCTTTCCTCTCCAGACTTAAAGGGGTTTGTAAAGTCAGAAGCATTTTTTATCTTAATGCATTCTATATGTTAATGTAGAACTGCCCCCTAGAGAGCTGCTAAGAATTACACTTTCTTGGGTCCCCTGGGTTACCATTAGCAACTGACCGTAGATTAACGGTAGTAACAGTTCTTGGCTCAGACAATAATCAGTCCAGGGGATTTGTTTTTTTGTGTTTTATTTAGAACTGCGATAGGAGAAGGGATGAGTGGGATACTCCAACTATGAACTATGCGAAAACTTAAAGACAATGATCTGCAGTGTGCGGCAAGGCCGCTGCTTCACCTTGCCACAGAAGTGAAGATAAATAGATTGTTCCTGTTTGAATATTCTCTTCAGGGTTAACAACTTGGCACCCCCTTTACTATCACTGCCTGTGTGCTGACACCTGTCCGCTGACTCTAGCCACTGGAATGGTCCCCTTCCTGGGCAGACCCTTTGGCAAGCTCCCCTGTACTCACGGACACTGTTTTTCCAGAGTTGCTCTGCCTTCACCTCCACCTCCACAGTCAGTTTCACTGAACCTCTGGGTTCAGCCACACCACTGGTTCACTAGGCCGACTACCTATAACCGCCTTCCTCAGCAAACAGGAGGAGAGACAGCCGTCACCCTCCTCCTGGGACCTGGCTTGCCGCCCAAAGACACCCTGTCACATGTTCCCTTGGCTTTTATAACCTATCCCAGGATGCACCACTGTCTGTGGCAACCCACTGGGACTGTTACAAAGCCTGTGCGTCACTGGCTGGGTTTCCTCCACTGTCCAACAGGCTACCCTATTGGACACAGTGGGGACACTCCCTCAGACCAGATTAATCACACATAGACACATGCAACAGGCCTGACTAGAAATCCTGCTCCCCTGTTAAGCATATAGAGCAACTAGGTTTTACCTACCGCTCTCCTGATAAGCAGGCAGAACAAACTATACTCCCTACCTAGCACCTATCTAGGAGGGTGCTACATCAATAAAAAACCTTCTGTGTGCAGCAGCCCCTCATACTTGCAGTAAATGAGCCCCCTCTCTATCCAGCAATATCCACAAGTGCCTCAGCCGCCCAGGCCTCTCTCTCCTGATTGGCTTCTCTCTCCTCTCAAACTAAAGGTTTGCACCATACCTACCTCCAAGTATTCCAATTAAGTTTCAGTGAAGAAAAGAGGAGTATTGGTGACATTTGACAAAAACATTCTATCCCCATGCTCCCTTAAAATAGCTGACCCCCCCTGGATGCTGCCTGATTTTACAAAGGAAAAGCTTTGACATAGAAATAACAATCGTAAATTATTATGTTCCCGATGCACACCAGACACGGTTCTTTTCCCATTTATGGTGAGTTATTTCATCGCATAACTAAGGACTTTAATCCTCTTGTGCGATTGTAAAAAGATTCTTGAAGGGAAACTACACAGATCCTCCTCCATTTAACCCATCTCACAATTCTAAGCCAAGTGCCCCAACAACCTTTTAACAACTTCTTTCTTTTTAAGGATACGGCTGAGGCAATTCATGCATCCCTGTTCGCATACTTTTTTTGAAAATGATACCTCAACCTCCTCCCCAATATTCCTGTGAGACGCCCACAAGGTTATTATCAGGGGTACTCTAATGCAACTTGCTTCACAGGGCTGAAAAACTGTTGCCATGGTCCAGGAAAAAATGTTACACCTGTGCTAATAAAGCAGGTCCCATATTAGCAAATTAACAATGTCCATATATGAGAATCCAACCACAATAAATTACGCCTACCAAACAATGTAATTACTATTAACGCATCCACAATCGTGGACAAATTTACTTCAACCTTCTCTATATTAGCTTTCGGGTCTTTTCCATTTAGACCTAGCAGAAACCCTCTTTAAAAGTAATCAACTCCCCTCTTCATCACAAATCATGTTAGACACAATGGAGGCTGAGGTCCCTATACTGAAAGTCCTCAACGCAATTAAATCTCTTAAAGCGGTAGTATCCCGCATTTTTACACTTTTACCTACAGGTAAGCCTATAATAAGGCTTACCTGTAGGTAGAAATAATATCTCCTAAACCGGCATGGTTTAGGAGATATTTACAGTGCATGCAGCCGCTCGTGCGAGCGGCGCATGCGCTCTGAAGGTCCGGGGGGACCTTCAATCTATTTGCCGGGAGCTTGCCGGAAAATTACTGCTGCGCGCATGCGCGGGAGTGACGTCATCGCGGCTCCGGCCAATCATCGCGCCGGAGCCGTCTCTTCCAGCCAATCACCGTGCCGGAGTCGCCGAACCCGGAAGAGACAGCGAGGGATCATGGCAGCGCCCGCAGCGATGTCCGGGGGTCCGTGTCGGGGCTTCGTTCTAAGGTAAGTTACACATAATGGGCTAGTATGCGATGCATACTAGCTCATTATGCCTTTGTCTTGCAGGTTTTTTTTTTTCATTGGGTTTACAACCGCTTTAAGAGGTAAAAAAACTCCAGGCCCCGACGGCTTCTTGGCTACATATTCTTAAAAAGTTGCAGACGTCCTCGCACCACATCTGACTAACTTGTTCAAACACTTCTGCACACACTCAAACCTACACTCCTCCTCACTTTTGGAGCATATAGTGATGCTTCCAAAACCCATTGATCTGCACAGTTTTCACCCAATTTTGCCTAAATACCGGGCTAAGATCCTTGCAACTAGATCAACACATTCTTACATACTTTAATTAACAAAGAACAGGTGGGCTTCATACCTTCTCGACAATCATCAGACAATACCCGTAAAGTTATTCACTTGATTCAACTGATGCATCAGAAACACCTGGCACGGTGGTTGGCCTTAATATCCACAAAGCTTTTGATACCCTCTTGTGGGACTATACATTTTACACTTCAGACAAAAATGAGGTTTCCAAACCCATTTCCTATCCCGACTGAAAGAATTATATCATAAATTCTCAGCATGAACCAACAATATGCTACCTCTTACACCAATCCATGTAAATCACGATCCACAGGGGCACATGCCATGGGTGCCTTCGCTCCCTCATTCTCTTCATTCTTGTTTTACAACTCTTGGTGTGCCTCATTAGATCTAATCCAGATAGTCCGTGTATTGATCTAGTACAGGGGTCTTCAAACTTGCCCTCCAGTTGTTCAGGAACTACAATTCCCATCATGCCTAGTCATGAATATAAATGTCAGAGTTTTACAATGCCTCATGGGATGTGTAGTTCCGCAACAACTGGAGGGCCGTAGTTTGAGGATCCCTGATCTAGGATCTAATCCATTAAAAATAAGCTTGTTTGCTGAGGACTTACTCCTAATTTTAACTCAACCACATACTACTTTACCGGTCTTATTCTCTACACTTAAAGCAGTTCTTCAAACAAAAAAAAAGTAAGCAGCTCCAAATACTGTAGCTGCTGACTGTTAATAATAGGGCACTTACTTGTCCTCACTGAAGCTGGCTCTTCAGCCATCTTCAGATCCCCGTTGCCGGCATGTTTATTTTGGGAAGACAGTTGTGACTGCTTGTGGCTTCACAGCCGAATTCCCACTGTGCATGCGCGTGACGCGATGCACTTTGTGAATAGTCTTGTACCTTTCTGAACCTGTGACTTGTCCTAGAAGGCTTCGGAGTAGGTGTGGGGGGGGGGGGGCTTCTGCTCGGATCGACATGGGGATCTGACCGAAGATGGGAACAGGTGTCTGTCAAAACCAGGTACCCCCCCCCCCCCAAAAAAAAAAACATAGTGCCAAAACATAAAAAGGAGTCAGGCAGGGGGCAAACAAGCGTAACTTCCCTTTTGGATGAAGTTCCACTAATAAATTATGGAAAATATTCAGCTTTACCATCAATGAAAACAAATCTATGGCCCTCAATATCTCACTCCCCGATACTGCTGTGGCAAAATTGTAGCTTTATTTGGCCTTCCTCCCATCTTAATTACTTGAGAATTCATCTTAACCCACTCATATCACAGTCTTTACACAACCAGCTACATAACTTTCCAAAAATGAATAATGTTTTATTGGCAGTCGCAACCTTGCCCAGCAAGTCATTGTCTACTTTACATTACAGGCTATTTGTTTAGATCATTTACAAACTTTTAGCCAGGCTTCTGGCAGCCTTGTATTATTGCCAGCTACTTTCTCATTAATTAATAACTCATTGTTCAAATCAATGTGTACATTCAATGATGTCCAATGTCAATGATGTCGGATCGGATCTGTATTCTGCAATGTTTAATTAAAAATGTATTGAAAGTTTTTAAACTCAATAAAAAGAATTTTCAAAAAAAAAAAGTATTAAAAGTGAAAGGTGCAGAGACCCAAACATGACATCACTGAGACAAAAAAAAAAAAAAAAAAAAAAAATGATATGTAATGGAAACAGAAAGGTTTTATTAAAAATGTAATCAGTACGTTGATCAGGGGAGAAAAAAGGAAACTGGGAAGGCAGAATACAAAAACACTTAACTTCAGCTTTAACATTGATTGGCTCTAGTACGTTAATGCACTCTCCACAATTTGTTAAGGTTATCTGCAATTTTGACAAATTTGGAATTATTGGGTTATAAATAATTTTTGAAAAGAAAAAAAAAATTGGGGGTTTTCATCCATATCAAATTCTACTTACTCCTCAATGGTCATTGCAGCAATAAGCATAGTGCCAGGCTATAGGTGTCTTGTTTAGATGCTATTGGAGAAGACAAACAAACAATCTTTCGATCTACGTTTGACATGCTGTTTATTCCTACATAAAGTTTTACCTGCTGGCTTGGAAACTGGCACAATACAGAAGTAATATTGCTGGCATATTGTGCCATTTCTTTCTTGATTGATTTCTCCACATTTGGTGGAATACGTCCAGATACACTGGTCATAATGTCCTGGAGTTCCAATAAAGGAAGAGATGGATCCCTGAGGGTCTTCATTAGTCGTTCCACCCAGTCTTTTAACTTAAAAAAAAATAATAATTTACAGCAATCAAATTACATATTAGGCTTAAAGTAAAAATGCAGGAAAACAAATACACAGTTGAATGCTAACTCACTTATCTTACAAAATATGACTAATGCTTTTGCATTTTGACTTTTGCCCCGGCACTGCTGCAAAGACAGTTAGGTGACCACACTCTTCACCACTGCAGGGCAAGGAAAGAACATCATCACACTGATGAAGTCATAACTGTGCTTTCCTCCTGTCAGCAGTTTTGTTTTAAAAGTGTAAGGCTAGGTTCACACATGTCTGATGCGAATTTCCCATCCATTTTCACTGCGAATTTCCAAAGCAGCTGTTCACGGTTCACCTGCGATTAACAGTTTCGGTTCAGATGCATATTTTTGGAGCCAGCCGCCACCAGCATCTTTAACAATAGCTAGTTGTTAAGCAGGGGGCCAGGAAGCCGACTGCCGCATCCTTACCAACCGATGACTAGCGCATGCTGGGTCGATGACGTCACAAGGAGGCGTGGTCATCTAGTTCCGTTTACAGGTGGCCCCACCCCTTTGCTATATAAGAACTGTCAGACGGTGGAGCTGGCAGGCGGCGGAAGCAGATCTTTTTTGTTTATTTCTTTTTTCGGGTCGGCTGCGTTTCTTTGTAATTGACACTAGATCCACACACCGGAGGACATTGTTTTGTTTTTTGTTTTTTTTAAAGCAATTACACATGCTCATCCACATAAGGGGAGGTGCCTGTAGACCCCCCACAACCACCGGCCAGGCACCCCCCCCCCATGTTGAGGGCATGGGGCCTAATATGGTTCAGGAAGGGGAGGGGGCGCTCGCTTGTCCCTCCCCTTTTTTGGCCTGCCAGGCTGCATGCTCGGATAAGGGCCTGGTATGGATTTTGGGGGAGATCCCACTCCCATACCAGACCTAAGGGTTTGGTATGGATTGGGTGCCACATAATTTTTTTTTGGCATGGGCTTCCTGTTCAAATCGATACCAGACCCCAAAGGCCTTGTTTTTTTTAATCAATTCGTGTTCAAAACTGATGACATGTGCGATTGGTTTGCATTCCTATAGAAGGCAATGAGCCTGGAATTTTCATCTGAACCGCACCACAGTGTTTAAAAAACATACAGGACTCTTTTTAAATTCCCAGTGAACTTGTACTGCCGCTGCACCTCAGCTATGTGAACCGACTCCATAGAAAGCCAGTTTGGTTCACATGTCATGCAAATCAGATGCTGATCAAAACACATCCAATTCGCATATATGTGAACGAAGCCCAATTCATAATAAATGGATTTTTGTAAAATCTTACCGTAAAATCCTTTTCTCTTAGCTCATTGACAGACGTAGTCCTCGGTGATACAGCACCTTCGGGTTATGTTGCCTCCACAGGAGTAGGACTAGACAGGAAATAAAATGCTCTGGCCACACCCTAGGGGCAGTCCCAGAGGGTATATCCTCTCTCTCTCTGCCTCAGCAAATCAGTTATGTCATAAAAGCAGTCTTTAGAGAATTTAACCCAACCCAACTCAAAAAAACAGAGGGGCGGGTACTACGTCTGTCAATGAGCTAAGAGAAAAGGATTTTACGGTAAGATTTTACAAAAATCCATTTTTCTCTATCGCTCATTGACAGACGTAGTCCTCGGTGATACAGCACCTTCGGGAAGTCCCAGAGCAGTATCACAAATGAGGGGTGGGAAAATGGAAATCAAATCCAAATCTAGAAGGCCCAACCGGTGCCAACTAGAAGTTTACAATGCTCATCCTTAATGATGAGACTCAACAAAAAAATTTTCAAACAGAAAAAAACCCTCGAGGTAGACCACCGGTCTCCTCAAATTGCGGCCTGCAAAACCTTGCGGCCAAATGAGGCATCCGCCGATGCCATCACATCAATTTTATAAAATTTTGTAAAGGTATGTACCGACGACCAGGTGGCCGCCTTACATACCTGGACCACTGACGCCTGATGGCGATAGGCCCAGGAAGTACTGAGCGCTCGAGTGAAGTGCGCCCTAACAGGAAACGGAGGATTCCGACCCTTAATAGAATAAGCCTGTACCACCGTCTGACTGATCCATGTAGATATGGTCGCGGCAGACACAGGCAACCCCCTTCAAGGGCTATCCGTGATCACAAAAAGTGAGTCCGTCTTACGAAAACCACTTTAGGAAGGAAGGATGGATTCGGAAGAAGAACCACCTTATCCCTATGAACCACCAGATCTGGGGAACGACAGGATAATGCGGCCAGTTCTGACACCCTGCGTACAGAAGTAATGGCCATCAAGAAGGCCACCTTCTGGGAATGTAAGCAAGGGAATATCCCTAATATCTTCAAAGAGAAGTTTCTGAAGAACCGACCACACTAAATTAAGATACCAGGCGGTAAGGGTGCGCGCACTGGCGGAGCCAGATGTCGCACCCCCTGGATGAAATTCCGCACCAAGGAATGATTAGCCAAAGGTTTCTTGAAAGAAGATTGCTAACGCCGAAAACCTGACCCTTGATCGTGCTCAAGGATAGTTTCTGCTCAACCCCTTGTTGCAGACAGACCAAAATTCGGGTCACCGAATAGGTATGTGGGGGAAATCCAATAGATTCACACCATGCAATATAAGACTTCCATGTGCTGGAAGTCGCTTTCCTTGCTTTAACTGGAGGTAGGAATAACTGAAGCTGACACTCCCTTGTCCTTCAGTACCTGGGTCTCAATGGCCAGGCCATTAAGCCAGCGACTGTAAAGCAAGATGGAAGATCGGTCCCTGAGACCGCAAATCCTCCCTGAGAGGAAGTCTCCAAGGAGCGTCCACGACTAGCCTCGCCAAGTTGGCGTACCAGGCTCGACGAGGTCAATCCGGAATTTCCAGAATAACTGGAATTCCCTCCACCTCTATCCTGCGAAGAAGTTCCCGCAGCAACTTGAGAGGATGGAAGGCATGCCGTAGCTGATACTGCCCCCACGGGGCGATCAGCGTTTCTGCTGCGGCCGCTAGAGGATCGTGGCGCGAGCTACAAACCTCCGCACCTTCCTGTTAGGCCAAGGTGCCAACAGATCCACATCCGGGATGTCCCAATGAAGGGACAGCTAGGGAAAAACCCCTGGATGAAGAGGCCATATGCGATTGGATCCGAATCGGGCTGCTCTAGAGCTGCTCGATCCAATAAATCAGACAAAATCTGATCGCTCTCGGTTCCGATACCCTTATTGGTAATCTGGATACTATCGGAAGAAATGACTTCCCCTGGTTGAGCATCGGAGACTTCCTGGTCCGCTCGCTCAACCGGATCCGATTGTCCAGGGAATCGGAATTCTGATTCCATTAAAAAAGAATCTCCTTCAGGAGAATTCGGGTATGAGACTGGGTATACGGTACTGCCTCTAAGAAGGCCACCATCAGTCCCAGCCAATTGACGGACAGCAACATCCGAATCGTTGACTGAACCTTCTGGAGTTTCCCAGCAAGGAGAAACTCTCTTGCCCAGGATGTATCCAACCTTAGGCCCAGATAGTTCAGTCTCCTGGTGGGAACCAGGGATGATCTTTGGGAAAGCGAAAAAATGCTGATGTCCTGCGATGATGGGGATATAAAGATAGGCATCCTATATGTCTATGGACGCCAGGAAATCTCTTTGATGCAGGGAGGCCACCACTGTACGGATGGACTCTATTTCTTCCCAAGTCCAGATTTGGACGCACCTTGCCCTCTTTCCTGGGCATTGTGAATAGGTTCGAATAGAACCCCTGAAACCGTTCAATGTTAGAAGGGAAGAATCGCACCGGTGGAAGTGATCGAAACTCGATCCTGTGTCCTCCAGAAACCGGTGAAAACATCCCCCCCCCACCCCAGAGATGGGTAGGGGCGCATCAGGCTATATTCTTCAGGCTTGGCTGAGCCGGACTCTTTGTTTACCCGACCAGCGCCCTTTGAAACCCCTCTAAAGGGGCTTTGGAGGGTTTCGCCTTATCGCCCGCCCTCGCGGAACGAACAACTCTATATGAGCAGAAAAGGAAGGTCCTCGTTAGTTACGAGGTCTTTTTATCCTAACAGTCTGTGGCAAGACAGCAGGTGGTACCGTCTATCCTATAAAGAGGAATTCCTTAAACGGATAGCACCTAGCCATGCGTTTGGAAATAACAGGGGTTCGTTTCAAAACGACCCCATTTGGGTAAAGGAAAATCCTTCGCCCTTTTGGTAGGCTAACAAGTACCAAAAAGGAATCTCAGTCTCAGCTACCTCTCCCGGTGTAACCTCAAGACTAAAGGTTTCCCGGACGGACACAACTAGTGCATCCACCACTCTTGTGCTATGGCGGAGGCAGAAACGTGCTCCTCACTGCTGAGGAGATATTACCTGAGACAACAGCCCCCTAAGAGGGACCTGCAACTGCATTGACCAGCTCCGAATCCGTATCTGAAGTATCTGATAAACAATAGGGGTAGGCGGGGGTCGCTACTTGACCCCCGTCCCTGACAGGCCACCTGCACCCGGGATACCAAAGACTCCAAAACTGCCGATAATGCATTAAAAACAAGTGGGGTACTGGAGGGTCCTGCGGCCACCTTGAGGGGATCAGGTGGGGATACCTATGCGGCAGGGTCAATGATTATACAAGACACTTGCCAGCGACAAAAAATGACAAAGTAAAAAAAAAAACTTTTTTTTTTTTTTTTTTTGTGTCCCCCAGTCGCAACAGCGCCCCTCAGTGTTACCTGCCTTTTTGGACCCCACAGAGAGAGAGACAGACCCCAAGGCTCATCCCTGATGCACAGAAGTTTTCATCGGCTTGCTCAGTGCTTGTCTTGTTACAGACAGGAAGTCTTTGGCCCTATTTCCTGGGTAAAAGAGGCAGCTCCGCCCCTTAACACGCCTGTCGGCTCCTCCCCCTGGCTCCATGAGGTGTTTGAGTCACCTCAAACATGGCCGCCCCCATGCTGGAGACACGAGGCTACACCAAAATGGCGGCATCGTGCGATCTACCAGACAATGGCGGCGGCCTGCACAGAATAGCGGCATGTCTGCAGAAGGATCTCGGCCTCACAACCCTTCACCCTCATGGTGGTCAGCGTGGTCGGAGGTACCGGACCCTAGCGGGCCGTATGCGGTCCGTGGCCGTCGGGAGGCATCTGCTTAGCTGGAGGAATGATCTGGAATGCAGTATACATGTATAGACATCGCCCTGTGGCTACTGACAGGTAGGATACCTTATACTATCACAGTAAAGTTCTAGTACTGCCACTGACTACAATCATTTTCACATTTTTACAATTAGATTGTCAGCTCCCAAACCAAGCCTCCTGGCTTCTTGTACACAAAAATCACACTCAATTAGGGGGATCTGTGACATGTTGTAGGATAGAGGGGAGACCCATCCTTACCATTACAGAGAGGGGCCCGCGTTCACCACAAGACCCGTCAGGGGGAAAGGGGGAACATACTACTCACCATACCGGAACCAGGCGGGCGCCAACTCCTGACAGTACCCCTCTCCACCGAGGTAGGAGGGCTGTCGACCAATACGGGCGCCGTGACTCATGGTCTTTGGCGTTTCAGCGAGACGTTTAACTCGCAGGGTCAGTCCCCGTCCAGTGGGACTATGTCGCGGCCGACCCAGCGCGGAGCTATGGCCTGCACGCGCTCGTAGGCTGAACTGGGGTGACCACTGGATCTCAACATCCCGCCCGTCGCCCAGTTCAGCTTTCTTGCTTGAAGATCTCACAGGAACACTGGAGGAAAAAAAGCGGTCTTAAAAAATTATTTTCTAAGAAAAAAATCCTGCCAGGACCGAAGATCCCAGCAAGGTATCTAGGTCCTTACTCCTGACTAGACAGAAAAAAACTGATTTGCTGAGGCAGAGAGAGAGAGGATATACCCTCTGGGACTGCCCCTAGGGTGTGGCCAGAGCATTTTATTTCCTGTCTAGTCCTACTCCTGTGGAGGCAACATAACCCGAAGGTGCTGTATCACCGAGGACTACGTCTGTCAATGAGCGATAGAGAAAAACTGATTAGCTCATGCTACTGGTCAATCCTCTTTGAATTCTGCTGTGCAGGGGATTAGAGCCAAGTTTTATAGATTACAGTGTCAGCCACCTATACTTGCACTGAGGAAAACCTTGAACACTTTGATGGGTCTCAAATATTTTCACATGGACTAGAAATACCAAGTAGTGCCCTAGGTAGAGTCTGAGCCTGTAGCTGGCTATGCAGGCCTATCACAATAGCAACCGCATTAAGGGAAGCTAAATTAAAGTGGCATACATACTGTACATATATACATACACAAGGGGGCTGTCAAACCCTGGCTGATTCGTCCTCTGCACTGAAAATAATAATTATATTCAAATGTCAATGCTAGAGACTTTAAAGGAGTTTTAAAGGCAGGAAGGTTTTTTTTTATCTTAATGCATTCTATGCATTAGGATAAAAAGCCTTCTTGGTGTAGCAGCCTTCCCAGCAACCCCCCAATACTCTCCTGTGCCTCCTCTCTGTCCAGCGATGTCCACAAGTCCCTCGGCCATCCGGGACTCTCCCTCCTGATTGGCTGAGACACAGCCATGGCGCCATTGGCTCCCACGGCTGTCAATCAAAGTCAGTGAGCCAATCAAGAGAATGAGGGTGGGGCTTAACGGCAGCTCTGTGTGTGAATGGACACACAGAGCTGCAGTTTAGCTTGGGTGTCCCCACAGCAAGCTGCTTGCTGTGGGGGCACTCAGCAGAAGGGAGTGGCCAGGAGCAGGGAAGAGGGACCCAAGAAGAGGAGGAGTTGGGCCACTCTGTGCAAAACCAAGTGCACAGGGGAGGCAAGTATAACATGTTTATTTATTATTATTTTTTTTTTAAATGAGACTTTACAATTAATTTATTGTAAAAATGACTGTTTAAACAAAGTATTTCCCAAGAAACAAAATGCATGGGTTTTCATTGTTCACGTTAACTGAAAATATTGGTGCCTGGCTGTTAGTACTTGCAAGTAGCTAGTGAAGTCAGAGTAAGGTTAAACAGTGACTCAAAGAACTAGAGTCACGGTATCAAAACTACTGCCAGGCGTCAAGAATTTTCACAAGGAGAGCTCAACATTGGAGAAGTACATCTGAGTATACTACAAAATCACCAAGATTAAAAGCTGTAGTGTGAAACGCGTCATGGAAGTTTGATTACTGGCTTGTGCTTCATCTAATAAATCTCCCAGTTCTCCTACTTACCTCATATACTAAATCTTTACAAGCAAACAATATCTATACTAAGTTTGCTCATTTGTGTGTATTCATATCAATGTCTGGAATGGACAGGCCCTATACAGACTGAATGTTGACCTATTTCACATATTTCGAACCATTTCTCTGGTATTATCTCTGCCAAAGAGTAACCTTTGACATATTTTCTGCTAAATATTAGCACAAACAACCAAAATATTTTTTCACCACAAAAAAGAACATTTTATATTCTGGAAATGTAACACGTGGGTTACCTTGGTGCTGAAGTAAGGCTCTGGAAGACAGTATCCATTCATAACATTCACCAGGTTATCTAGAACATAATGAAATATACGATGGAGCTTTTCTCCTTGTAGCACAGTGCTGTGTATCTGTGGCAATGCTCCTGTATGAGGTTCAGCCTACAAATTAAAGATACTTTATCAAGCATAACAATCAAATTACCTTACAGAAAATATAGACGTTTTATAAAGCCAGTCACTTGTGATAATGTGTAAATTAATATATACTGTATAGAGGGATCAGCTATTAACTCTGAGCTCTACTTTTTAGAGAAAATTACAGTCATTTTAAATCAGAAAAGCAATTTTTTGTCTACATGGGACCTAATACAATATTCAAAATGGCTATAGTATCATTATGTCAATGTGCATATGCACTGGTGGTCTATGCACGAATCCCTACTTGAACATTCTAAAAAAAAAAAAAAAACTATACATTTCAAAGTCAAGCCCATCTATCATATGTTGCTATATAGAATTTTTATACTCACCACAAAATCCTTTACTTGGTCCACACATGGAAATTTTCACCTTTGGGTTAAAATGCCGCAAACAGGAGGGCTGGACCCAGGTAAAGAAAAAAAAAGTAGGCCAGCCCAGGATAACCCCTCCAACTACCAACATGCCTCAGGTATGTAACAAAGCAGTGTGGAGAGCATGATGGGCAGCATAACGAACAATCACTAATAGGTCCAATTTAAATATAAAAATTGGGGATTGCCTGCAGCTCCAGAGCCACCCGAGGGACCATATGCATGAAGCTACAATAAGAAGAGGCCACAATCTCCATGTAATACCAAAAGCAGAAAAGACCAGATGGTAGCATTGCCATTTGAAAATTGATGTTTAAGGCTAAGACGACAAGAAACACTCACATGGCCAGTGAAGTGTGTGTCCTCACAGAAAAGAAAGAAAACTATTTTTAAACCATAACTTTGAAAGCTGGTTTAGCTGAATCATTCAGCGCGATAGAACGAGAACAAGGAATCAAATCATTCTGCTGGGTCTATCCAGAATGACCAAAAAGCAGTCAGTAGCTGAGAGATAGATTCTCACAGCCTGAACAATAATCAAACAAGGAAGGGAGGCGCCTCTTGGAGAACCAAAGCTTAACAGAGGACCAGACAAACTATTTCCTGAATGAGGAAAATATCAGAACCTTCACTAGGTCAGAAGAAGGCCCTGGGTCTCACCTCACCCAGTCCCATTAAAGACCAAAAAAGAAAATGGGGTTCATGCCATGAAAAGGCTGTCAGGTCAGACACTCGCCTCATAAAGGAAATGAGTACCTAGAAAGAGACCTTTGAGGGTAAAATAGAGTAGAATTATCTCCAAGAGAGAATGTGTTGGATCCTTTGAAATCACAAGGAACAAACGGTAAAATAAGCGGGAACTCTGCATACAAGACTTTGGGCAATGGATAGAAGGTCAATATTCTTAATCAAAAATGGCAAGGAAGAAATCTAGATAGTGCTGAGCCCATCCTTTCTGCAATAAGGGGAAGACATCCCTGGGACAAAGACCCCTGTTAGACTTTGCTGGAGTATCCTTCCTATCCTCGAGCATTATAAGAATCATAGATTTAGAGATGCTCCTGACTCCTTACAATTCTAGTAGTCAGGAGCTTTACCAGGTCAGCAAAGAACATTTGTCATCTGGAGTAAGAAAGATCACCAAACGCCCTCCATCTCAGGTCTGCGAAGCAATGAGGAAGAAGCATAAGAGGAAGAAAAGCCTAGATACAGGTGTATGGAGTGACCATAGCATCCATTGCTACTGCTAGAGGATTATTGGAACTGGAGACAGACCTCTAAATCATGCAGTTGAACTAGGATATTAAGGGAAACAGGTCTTGGAACATACTTGGGTGTATAACCACTTCCCTATGTACAAACTTCTCCCTCCCCTCTGCACCTGAGATGAGCATAGAGAACAATTCCAGAATGCAAAATTCTTCAGAGATCAGGATCCAAATGACCTCTCTTCTTGCAGCTGTGGTGTCGTTCAGATGGACCCAGGTCCGATGATCTGCCAAGCGATAGCGAAACAAGATGTACACTGGGAAAGAATTCTACAATGATCAGGACCTCCACTTCTCCCCAGCCTGACAGGTTGAGAGGTTAGATAATAGGAGTTTCCCGTAGGTGGAAAGTGAGAACCTCTCTGCCAGAGTTATAAGAATGATAATAAGCAGAAACTACCTTATTCTCAGGGGAAGACAGATCTGTTTGCTCAGAAACTAGGTCAACTTTTTCTATGACCAAGAACAAGTCTAATAAGTGTTTTGGGGGCATCCAAGGCATGTTGGGGAGATTTCATTCCCTCTAGAGTAAGACTTCAACAAATGTGTGCAATCAGAGGGTCCATGCGATTTCAGGGGCTCTGAAAGACCCAAGACTGGAGACAGCAGGTCAATCATTCAGTTTCAGAGTAATGAGCATCAATAAGAGCCAAAACGGTCTCTTTTAATTCTAAAGTAATAGAAGAAAACTCTTAACTCTTCAATCTCATCAAGCAGAGACTGAAGTGATCAGAGTCAGATATAGTCACTTTAGAAAACAGAGAAATTAATGGAGCCCAGTGATCTATGCAAATTAAGTAGCTACCAGTGTTAAACCCAACCGGCCTACTCGCAAAGTAAATCTTTAAGGAGGTTTTAATACTTCCTTACCCTATCCAAAACTATATTAAACACTTTGGGCTTTAGATACATTTAAACTAAGATACTTTTGGTTTTGTTTAGCTCATGGAGTCAAAGAAAAGAAAAAAAAATCACTAGTTGAGCATGATCATCAGCAATTACCAAGGCATATAAATAAAAGTACTGAAAAACTAGAAGACCATCAAAGAGTTGCCCATATTTCAATGATCTACCTGCTGCACTCTGCTCGGGTCATCTAGTTGAAGTTTAGCAATTACACATCCAGGTTCCAAGACAGCGCCTGCACGTTTCACGTAGTGTATACATCCTGACTCCATGGCTGTCAGCGTCATCACCATCTTCATAACCTACAGAAGAACACGTGTAAATATATATTGCAACGCACTGATCCATCCCACAGATACATACTCAACAATATAAAACTATATGCACGGACCGCGTACATTTGTTCATACAGACATCTCAAAAGCATGCAAAAAAAGACCCTCATATTGTAAAGCCTGGCAAAATAGTGATAAAGCACTTTATTATCAATTATCCATTATCACTGCACAGACTTTTGTAGCCACAGGGAAATGTTCTGATTTAGCTCACTGATAACAAGAACAGTGACATGAAGTGTTGCAGAGCATCCTGCTGAAAACTCTATGGTTCCCCATACGTAAAATCTATAATTCCCATAGAATAAATCAAAAGCCAGTGCAAATACAAAGGGACAATGCGTAACATACCAATAAATACTACACAGTTGACTGTTACAGTGTTAAATTAGTCAAACTGGAGTCAAGCTTTATTGGTTGCATTGGTTAATGAACATGGCTATTGCCATTTACAATTGTTCTTAGAATTAAAGTCAAACTGAACTTAAAAAAGTAAAGGTTGGCTTTGTTATAGGGAAATGTAGAAATGTTAATTGTGCCTACAAAATGAAAATTAACCTTTTGTGTTGCATTCCTACTGAAACACTGCAGTGCGCTTCCTGGTATGTGATGGATGCCCAAGCACTCCTGTGCCTAGAGCCTCATAGCTGTTCTCTCTGCAGTGTGAGATTAAGGCACTGCTTTGCCCCGTCTGCCTTTTTGTGCACAGCTTCAAGAGATCAGTTACTCTTTACAATCCAACTCCAGGAAAATCTAAAGTGATTGTAAAGTCTTGTGTATTTTTTTTTAAATAACAAACATGTTATACTTCCCTCCTCTGTGCAGTTGATTTTGCACAGAACAGCATGAATTCTCCTCTTCTCCGTTCCCTCTTCGCTGCTCCTGGCCCCTCCCTCCTTACTGAGTGCCCCCACAGCAGGCAGCTTGCTATGGGGGCACCCGAGCCGAGCTGCAGCTCCCTGTGTCCATTCAGACACAGAGCTTCCGTTCGGCCCCTCTCTCTCCTGATTGGCTAACTGACTTTGATTGACAGCAGCGGGAGCAAATGGCGCTGCTGTGTCTGTGCCAATCAGAAGGGAGAGTCCCGGACGGCTGAGGGACTCGTGGATATCGCTGGATAAAGATGGGGCTCAGGTAAGTATTAGGGGGTGCTGTGGCGGCTGCTACAAACAGAAGGCTTTTTATCCTAATGCATAGAATGCATTAAAATAAAAAAAACCTTCTGCCTTTACAACTCCTTTAACCACTTAACGACTGCCCTCCACAGTTTAACTGCGGTAGGTCCGCTCTGCCCTGCGAAATGACGTTGTAACTGTAATCCGCTTTGCGGGACCGCTAGCGGGGGCGCGCACCCATCTGCCACAGGGAAAGTCGCTTAGGGGGTCTGGCAGCCGCGACTGCCGCCGGGCACCCGCGATCGCTCCCCGTGGAAACATAACAGCGGTCTGCTGTGTTTACAACTGTCTGCTGTTCTCTCAGTTATGAACCCAGGAATCCTGTGTTCCTCTTTTTTAGGAACACAGGTCTCGGTGTTCATGCAGAAAGCCCACCCCCCCAGAGTTAGAAAGCACCTCCTAGGGACACATTTTACCCTTTGATTGCCCCTGGTGTTAACCCCTTCCCTGCCAGTGTCATTAGTACAGTAACAGTGCAAATTTTTAGCACTGATTACTGTAGAAATTCACTGGTCCCCCAAAAGTGTCAAAAATGTCAGTTAGGTGTCCGATCTGTCCGCCTCAATGCCACAGTCCTGAAAAAAAGAAAAAGAAAATCGCTGATTGCCGCCATTACTTGTAAATAAATAAATAAAAATGACATAAATCTTTCCCCTAGTTGTAGACGCGATAACTTTTGCGCAAACCAATCATTATACACTTATTGGGATTTTTTTTTTTTACCAAAAACATGTGGCAGAATGAAACTTTGATTTTTTTATTTCTTTTTATGGAAATGTTATATAGCAGAAAGTAAAAAGTATTGTTTTTTTTTCCCCCACAATTGTCAGTTAAAATAACGCGGTGCCGTATCGCAAAAAATGGCATGGTCATTAAGGGGGTAAATCCTTCCGGTTCAAAAGTGGTTAAAGTCCTCCCTTGCAGAGGGGTTGTCCCCGTACTGCAAGGGTTAAAACTTCTTATTTCTGTCTAGGGCACAGGTGTCAAACACAAGGCCCGCGGGCCGAATCTGGCCCTCCAGGCCATTTTATGTGGCCCTCGCACCTCTGCTGTAGCTGCAGGAGAGCTCCAGTCCTCCTCCAGATCTTATACTTTCTGCTTTCCAGCAATGCCTCCAGCTTCTTCCCAGCAGCTCCACAAGCTAAGTGAGGTGCACTGTGATGTAAGGGAGGGTGGGGGACTCAACTTTTGATGGTGGAGAGGCTCTTGACATCTTATGTAAGGGTAGGGGATGCTCTTGACATCTAGTCTTACAGATACAACCGGCCCTTTTGAGGGCAATCATAATGCTGATGCGGCCCGCGATTAAATTGGAGTTTGACACCCCTGGTCTAGGGGGTGGGAAAAACTATTTAATTACCCGATCCTTTGCTCTCCCAGCAGACAGTGATCTCCCATGCTCCAGCAGTGAGCATGCTCCTCAGCATCCTCAAGTCCAACATAGGGTCATGGTGTCATGATGAAACCAGAGGAACTTAGATTGCTGGAGTGCAAGGGAGAAGAGGCTGCCAGGACCAGTGAAGCAGCAGAGGAGCCTGCTGGAGTATAGGATTGGGTGAGTAAAACTGTTTTTCCAAATCTTCTATATAAATATGAGCATTTAACTATTGCAATGTGAGTGCAGCCCCACTACAAGGGAGCACTTTTACTTGTACTGGAGTTCAGCTTTAAGTTTTTTTTTGTCTAGTACAAAAAGGGTTATTTATACCACTCGCTCACACTAGTATGCAGTGTCAGTTTTCCCAGTTGGTTACTCGTTTCAAACAATGTGATTGCAATGAGTGAAGCATTATGATTTGTCAAGCAGAAAATCTATTTCTTATGTCTCTCACCTGAACAAGCTACATCAGCTTTGTTCCCTTGCTTCATTAAGCTGTTTCACAATAGACTTAGACTGAAACAAGTATTGGAACGTCCACTGAGTGTTGAACAAATGGAAAGTGCAATATGCAGGAGGATTTTATGAAATGTACATTTCAGATGTGCTTGGAAAGTCAAAGTATTACATTTACTTTTCAATATACTTATATTTTTCATAGATGTTTAGTTTTAGAAATGACAGCTAAGATTGGGAGCAAGCTTGATGCTATCAAAACCATTTGTGCTAAAACTATGGACAATGCTAAAAAAAATACTGATTTTCAGGTCTGCCCTTAACACCCAATAATGAAAAATTCTGTTTAACAACGACTTTAGGAATTTCATTCACCCTTAAGTCTTGAGGGGACTATCCTCTCATATTTGGAATATGAAACCCATCCTCCTTTCATAATGTTTCCAGAAGAAGACATAGGCATAGATGTTGATGCATTGTACACATGAAATGCTTAAAAAAACCTCAATGAAATCTAATAAAGTTTAATCTTCAGTTCACAATTCCCATTTCCATTTACCTTGGTTTTTAATTCTTCCCACCTAGCTTGAGGTATTACCACTCCTATTCTTTATAATATAATATAGTTTAAAATCAGACATAGAGAGTACTCTTTATATTTGTGGCAGCAGGTGTTTAGGGGTTAGGGTTAAAAGGAGAAGTACAGCCAAACGAGCTTTGGTTGTACTTCTCCTTTAACCCTAACCCCTAAACACCCAAGCTCATTTGGCTGTACTTCTCCTGTAGATCACAGGAGTGCAGTTTGTTCTGCACTCCTGTGACATGTTTTCAGCAGGCTGTTGGCTGACAGCACAGAGCCGGTCCAGGCTGGGGCAAAATTGCGACCATATGGTTGGGATCTGCCCATAACCCTGGATTGGCAGCTGAGAGCCTGAGCCAGCCACTTCCGCCCTCTCCACAGCCCAGTGCTCCAGTGAGTGGGGGGCAGAGCAGAGAGCTGGAGACTGGCAGTCACCAGCTCTCTGCTCACGGAGCTCTGAGAACTGAGTGATCAGCTGTCTTTGATCGCTCCAGTTCTCAGCCTTATAACCGGCAGGTCACAGATGCAGCTTTGAACCGATGCTGCATCCACCTAGATAAGTATAATTCTTGAGGAAAAAAAATGCCATACTTCTCTTTTAAGTATTAAGGTTGGGGGCCAAATGTACGTGTTGGCAGGTAAATTGTTCATTTTAAGGTTAAATGAAATGTATGTGATAGCAAAATAAAAAAGAAAAAACGTATTCTTACGTTTTTGCACTACATGCATATTTCCTTATGTTTTATCGCTTTACAAAATCTGAAATTACAGAATAATTCTTAATAATCCACCAGAGATTTATTGTGCTCCTCACTTCCTGTTTGGGCTGATAATATAGTGCCTTTACTGAAACAAAATACTAGCCATTCAGTCCTATACCTACTGGACTACAGAACTCCATCTATCCCCCACCCTTATGCTTCTCTCCACATGCATACATTGATTTATTTCTCTGCAAACAATGTTGCTGTATTAACTGCAAAGAGCCTGCCAAAATATTGTGTGTAGGGAAAGGACTATTGAGAAATGTGGCTATGGGTACATGACTATGTAAGTAGGAACTGAAGTCCCAGCAGCTGCCCCTGCAAGAATTATAGAAGCCTTCTAATTATGGCACAAGGAGTAATAAAGGGGTTTCTCTCCACAGCACATGTGTCAAACAGAAGGCCCAGAAGCCAAATCCAGCAGACCATGTCATTTCATGTGGTCCTTGCATCTCTTATGCAGCTGCAGCACCCTCCCTCGTCTCCATCCCCTTGTCTCAGCAGTCGGCAGCAGAGAGGAGGACAGAACTCCTTCACCCGATCCTGTGCTTCTCCCTGCAGCCACAGAGAGGTGTGTCTTGGCCCACCTCCCCTTCTCAACAGTCAGCAGCAGAGAGGAGGGCAGAACTCCTCCTACAGAGCCTGCACTTCTCTGTGCAGCTGAAGCATCCCCTCATCTCCACCCCCCCCCCCCTAATCTCGGCATTCAGCTGACTCCAGTTTTGGAGCATGCGTGACTCCGGTTTTGGAGCATGCGTGAACTGCTCCTATTTCAGGGGTCTGAAGAAGGAGCGGTTCACGCATGCTCCGAAACCAGTTACTGCCCCCCGCGTCATCACGTTCATGCGGACCTCCAGTGAGGTATGCACTTCACCGCTGCCTCGATCTGACTGAGTCCCCTTATGGTTCTCCCCTTAGTGTCATCTCCCGGCTGCTGGCCAGCCTCAGGGAAGGAAACACAGTGGACCCGGAAGGACGCCGAGCTATGAAGATAGAGGCTTACCTCCATGTAAGTTTTTAATATGTGCCAATAAAATTATTTACATCTGCTACACTGAGTGGCGCCTTTCTCTCTTTTCTGCATATTCAAATATACAGTAATTGTGAAACAAATTTCCATGACTTTTCCAGAACTTTGTGGGTTAAATTATTTTTCAAAACTTGGCCTGGAAATTGCCATTTTAAAATTCCATGACTTTTCCAGGTTTTTCGTGACCGTATGAGCCCTGCTTGAGGTAGGGGGCAATGGGAGTTTACAAATAAAATAGTATATATATATATATATATATATATATATACATACACACATACACACATACACACATATAGCACAAGCTGCCTGCTGTGGGGGCACTCAAAAGGAGGGAGGGGCCAGGAGCACCGAAGAGGGACCCAAGAAGAGGAGGATTCAGGCCAATCTGTGCAAAACCACCTGCACAGAGCAGGTAGGTATAAAGTTTGCATTGTTTGTAAAAAAAAAAACAACAACAACAAAAAATGAGAATTTTAGCCCCCGTTCACATAGGGGCGATGCTACTTCGCACCGCGACCTCCGAGGTCGCGGTGCGAGCAGCGCGCCGCGACCTCGGAGCGGCCGCCACGGACTTCATAACATTGAAGTCTATGGCGGTCGCCTCCTGGTCGCCCCAAAAAAGCTCCGGACCCTTTTTCTAAGTCGGAGCAACTTGTGTCGCTCCTATTAGAACGGGTCCGCAGCTTCCCTACGGGAGGCGACCTACGGCGACCTGTGAGGCGACCAGGTCGCCTCACAGGTCGCCTTAGTGTGAATGGGGGCTTACAAATCACTTTAACATTTGTTTATGCAAAAAGGCTTTATGTTAAACTTTTAAACATTTTTTCTAATATTCTTGTTTAATTAAAGATGCGTATTCAAAACTAATGAATATTTGAACAGTGTTTTACAATACAGTTTACAACACCTTATATTAATTAGGTTAGCTTTTCCCAGCAACGAGGATTCTTTTTAAATTGTATTGTAACTATGATTACTGTGCATCTTGCGAAGGTATTAATAATATTGTGCAAGCATAAGTTCCTCTGCTTAGATAGATCCTGTAGGAGGGTATAACACATGGTTGTCATAGTACCCAACCACTTCCTTATCTACCTGCCATTTTGAGGAAGTGATTGTAACTTTACATAGGTTTGCCTCAAGTGTTATAAAGGGACTAATTACATCTCACAACTTGTCTGTCAAGTCTTTCAGTTACATGTTTCACATCAAGGAAGAGTCTGTTCTGGTCTCCAATGCATTTATGAAATGAATACCGACTGGACGTACTTGGATATCAAATTCACATTTAGTTTTACTTAAAGCGGTGTGTACAAAAAAAGAAAAAGAAGTCAACAGCTACAAATACTGTAGCTGCTAACTTAATATAAGGACACTTACATGTCCAGGGATCCCGCTATGTTCGCACCCCAAGCTGATTTGTCTATCAGCTCCGGGTTCAGGTGCCCGCATTGCAAGTAAGGGAAACCGGCAGTGAAGTCTTTAGGCTTCACCGCCAGTTTTCTACTGTGCATGCGCGAATAGTCCTGTCATCTTCTGTGACACACATCTGAATGGTCCCGTCATCTTCTGTGACACACACAGGTCCCAGAAGGCAGCAGGGGGGAGGAGGGGCCAATGCAAATGTGGAAATGACGGTAGAGCAGCTTACCAACAAAAAAAATAAAAAATAAAAAAAAAAACTATATCCAAAAACAAGGATGGGGTGCTTTTTGTTCAGAACCTATTTGCATTTTAGCCTGGGACTCTGTTTTAATGATTGCCTGCACATAGAATAAAATAAAACAATACAAACAGTATTTATTATGTTACTGATTATTCGCTTGTTTTATAATACCTCTATTTCAGCGAAGCACTGTCCAGCAAACACATGGCCGCCATCCTCCACTACATACTGTATTAGCTTGCCAGCTGAAGGAGAGCGCAGGATTGAGGGATCGTTTTCTTTCTCAAAGACACAGGTTTTATTATCAATAGTGATGCGGTACCTGTTAAAAAAATAAATAGCATCCTGAAATGTGGTCCTAAATATGGTGCCCCATCAAATTGTTCCCTCTCATAATGTGAATGCCTTGGAAACCAATTATAAGATTCTAACCTAATGGTACTATGTCCCTGCTAGAATAGCACGCAATACCAGGGGCCTCCCCTGACTGTTTTTTGGGTTGTTCAGAGCCAAACACCTTTTTCCATAATTGGCGGTCATGACCAATTGCTCAATAATTATTGGGACGTGTTTAGACTATGAGTGAAAAAATCTCACACCCCAGATACAAAACAAATACAGCAGCAGTTGCAAAAAAATCTCTTGGGACATACAAATTTGCAATAGGACAACCACGCCTCACTATTGGGCATTCAAACATATAAATAAATACATGGTAAAACAGTGTCATTAAGTCTCCATTCACACTACCGCGACTTGTCAGCCTGACAAGTCGCGGTCCGTCGCGGTCCATGCAGTGCTACAGGACCCGTTCTAATAGGAGCGACACAAGTCGCTCCGACTTAGAAAAAGGTTCCTGTACTACTTCGGGGCGACCTCGGAGCGACTTGCATAGACATTCATTTTATGAAGTCCGTGCAAGTCACGCCGAAGTCGCGGTGCACGGGACTTCACAGGCCGCCCCCGAAGTCGTGCAGAAGTCGTGCCGCTGCAGTGTGAATGCGGTCTAATAAGTGCAACAATTCATCTTTAGTGAATTAATCAATCAATAAATAAGTGTAAACATAAAAGATCATCTAATTATAAAGTCTCTTGCGTGCTCATATATAAAAATGCAAATACACAATCAGTGAATTCCTATAAAAGTCAAAATAAAGTTCAGCAAAAAAAAAAAAAATCATAACTATCAATCTCGTTGAGATGCTACTTATCATGAAACTAGAAGGATGAAGCACCAATTCATCCTAATAACTCATGTTTTGACAGCCACTGTCAAAAGGCAAACCATTGCAAAAGCTCCCTTACTCTAGGGGACTTTAAACCTGCACTCCATTGGGCATTCTCTAACAACAAAAAAAAACTATGGGCTTAATTACTAAATACTATGACTTGGTTAAAAAAAAAAAATTGCTAACAATGAATTGCTAGGTATGTATCAAGCAAGTTATACCAGGAATTGCTAGATCTCTAGGCATCTGGGATGCCACTGGCTTTTTCGAGGTGGGTTTGACCTGCAATCCTTAAGTGTCTGCCAGACCTGACCCTTCCCCTCTTCCTTTCGTTGGACATTGGCCTCCCTTCCCTTCTTTCTGAAAATTGTTTCTTACTGGACAATGCTACATGTACCTGAAAGCAATATTAACACCGCATACGTATTGCTGGACCATTATGAGAAGTCAATGGAGTCATGAAATCAACCATTGTAACCCCCTTTGAAACTAGTAACGTTTTAAATTTTGCATTCAATAAAAACTTTGAATGCAAAAAAAATAAATAGCATATAATTCTGAAGATGGACATCCTTGAAGTCCTCATCCACAAATACATTTTTATTTTTATTATTATTCTTAAGGCTCCGTTCACATTATAGCGTATGGATCACGGGCAGAACCGCCGCGGTTCCGCCCGCGATCGGGAGATTATTGCAAATCGCGGGACGCCTGTGCGTTCCCCGTTGATTTGCAATAGACCCCCAAACGCTGAGCGATGTTGCCGCGATTTCCGCCTGCCGAACCACGGTAACATCGCGCAAAAAAAAATCGCGGGACGCATTACGACCAAAAAAGTACAAGAGCTTCTTTGGGTCGTATTGCGTCCCGCGATTTTTTTTGCGCGATGTTACCGCGATTTGGCAGGCGGAAATCGCAGCAACATCGCTCAGCGTTTGGGGGTCTATTGCAAATCAACGGGCAACGCACAGGCGTCCCGCGATTTGCAATAATCTCCCGATCGCGGGCGGAACCGCGGCGGTTCTGCCCGTGATCCATACGCTATAATGTGAACGGAGCCTAAAGTATTCATGTGTATGTATAGTATGTCAACCAAGCATACTGTATTTGCACACTATGTGCCCTAGCCTGCTCTACTAAGAGCAATACCCATGAGTTGAAAGGTCCAGGCTTGCTTATTGATTCTTCTATCAAGATCTCTGGACCATTGGGGGCTTGTACAAATTGCGGGGTGTCCAAACACATTATTATCTCCTAGTCAAACTATAGTCAGCCAGGTCAGGGGCTGATCATTCCGTATTCATAGGCACCTTCTGATCAATTTAAAAAATATTGAAACTTCTATTCCCTTTTTTCTCATACTCTTTGCATTTACATAGATTCCAAAATTATTGTTATTGATTACAGACAGATTCCAAAATGATTGTTATTGATTACAGACAGAAACACAAAACAGGGGTATGAGGATTACCGATCAATTTCTTCTTTAATATAAGTAGTGTAGCTGCTGCCATCATATGACAAAAGCAGGCCTCCATCGCTCAACCTGTGCACATCCACTTCCACATACGAGTTGTTCATTATCACTACATAAGAATTTGGAGACTGACGTGTAACCTGAATTTATCATATAAAAAAATGTGATGAGTAACTGTTATGTCAGTTTATTACATAGAATATTAACCATAAAAATTATCTCCAAATGTGAATAAAATAACTTTGTTTTGTATACTGGCAGCATCACACAACAGAGACCACATGGTTGTCCATGGTTTTTTACTGAAAAGACACAGCAAACCTTCTGGCAATGGCACGTATTGATCTGCTATCCTGAAGGAGTTTGACTGCCTGTGCAACCTCTATAGGGTCCAGGTATCGCCTTATGCTACCAGTAGTGACACTGACCCTAGCCAAATGCAAAACTAGTGAAAAACTGTCAGAAAAGAAGTCGGAAAAAAAAAATGTCAGTGATCTCCACCTGTAAAACCATTCCCGTTTTGGAGGTCATCTTATTATTGCCCATCTAGTGCACCTGTTGTTAATTTCATTCATTTCATTAACACCAAAGCAGCTGAAACTATTTAAAAACCCTCTCTGCTACTTAACTGACCAGATCAATATCCCAGGCATTTGCTTGACTTGATGCTAAACTCTGGTTAAAATGTGTTCCTTTAATTTTTTTGAGCAGTGTATTTTATAAAGATGTGTTACACGCAGAGTGATATATGTCAAATATGTATTTCTTTTAATTTTGAGGACTATGGCTAACAGCTAGTGAAAACCCAACATTTAGTATCTCATAAAATTAGAATATTACAGAAGACCAATAAAAAAAAGTGTTTTTTTTTTAATACAGAAATGTTGGCTTACTGAAAAGTATGTCCATGTACAGTATAGAATGCACTCAATACTTGGTCGGGGTTCTTTTTGCATGAATTACTGCATCAATGCGGCATGGCATGAAGGCGATCAGCCTGTGGCACTGCTGAGGTGTTATGGAAGCCCAGGTTTCTTTGATAGCGGCCTTCAGCTCATCTGCATTGTTAGGTCTGGTGTCTCTCATCTTCCTCTTGACAATACCCTACAGATTCTTTATGGGGTTTAGCTCAGGCGAGTTTGCTGGCCAATCAAGCACACTGATACCATGATCATTAAACCAGTTATTGGTACCTTTGGCAGTGTGGGCAGGTGCCAAGTCCTGCTGGAAAATGAAATCAGCATCTCCATAAAGCTGATCAGTAGAGGAAAGCATGAAGTGCTCTAGAATTTCTTGGTAAAGGGTTGTGCTGACTTTGGGCTTGATAAAACACAGTAGACCAACACCAGCAGATGACATGGCTCCCCAAATCATCACGGACTGTGGAAACTTCACACTGGACCTCATGCAACTTGGATTCTGTGCTTCTCTCTTCCTCCAGACTCTGGGACCTTGATTTCCAAAGGAAATTCAAAATTTAACACAGTCAGTGATGATTTGGGGAGCCATGTCATCTGCTGGTGTTGGTCCACTGATTTATCAAGTCCAAAGTCAGCGCAGCCCTCTACCAGGAAATTCTAGAGCACTTCATGCTTTCCTCTACTGGTCAGCTGTATAGAGATGCTGATTTTATTTTCCAGCAGGACTTGGCACCTGCCCACACTGCCAAAGGTACCAATTCCTGGTTTAATGATAATGGTATCACTGTGCTTGATTGGCCAGCAAACTCGCCTGACCTAAACCCCATAGAGAATCTGTGGGGTATTGTCAAGAGGAAGATGAGAGACACCAGACCCAACAATGAAGACGAGTTGAAGGCCGCTATCAAAGGAACACCAACAGCTTCCATACCACCTCAGCAGTTCCACAGGCTGATTGCCTCCATACCATGCCGCATAAATGCAGTAATTAATGCACAAGGAGCCCCCGCCAAGTATTGAGTGCGTACTATACTGTACATGGACCTACTTTTCACTAAGCCAACATTTCTGTAATAAAAATCCTTTTTTTTTTTTATTGGTCTTATGTAATATTCTAATTGTATGAGATACTGGATTTGGAGCTTTCAATAGCTGTAAGCCATAATCATCAAAATTAAAGGAATTTACAATAGAAGCTGCAAGCAAATAAGAGATAAAACTGCACTCTGCTACTGTTTACACCTGTGTTTCTCAACCTGGGTGCTGTGGCACCCTGGAACGCTGAGAGCAAGGGACCCAGTCCGCCCAGAATTGGGGGGGCTCTCATATAAAGGAGGCCTCTGATGTGATGGGGGTCTCTGACATGAAAGGCTATATCATTGCACAGAACATGTAAGTCTTATCCCTTTATTAAAATAAGTAAAAAATAACCTTTAATTAAACAGGAACCTCAGCCTAGCATAAGCCTCAGTGAGCTGCAGAGACACGGACAGAAAAACGCAGCTCTGGACGATAACTCCACAGGGAATCCCCAGAGATACTGGCCTGATTTGAACAGCACAGACCTATGTCAACTGGTGCACAGACAGCTAGTCACTGCTGACCATCCACAGGACTGTCACAGAGAGAAATTTCCACAGCATTAGACTCCGTACACACTGGGGCGACCTGGTCGCCTGACAGGTCGCCGTAGGTCGCCTGCCATAGAGTAGCTGTGGACCCGTTCTAATAGGAGCGACACAAGTCCGGAGCTTCTTTGGGGCGATCTGGAGCGACCTGCATTGACTTCAAAGATATGAAGTCCGTGCCGGCCGCTCCGAGGTGCGGTGCGAGCTGCGCACCGCGACCTGTGAGGTCGCCCCGGCAAGTAGCGTCGCCCCAGTGTGAACGGGGTCTTAATATACAGTTGCAAATGACTGTAGCAAATTCCAGAAATTTGGGGCTA
The DNA here is from genome assembly GCF_965119305.1 of Pelophylax lessonae. Classification (NCBI taxonomy): domain Eukaryota; kingdom Metazoa; phylum Chordata; class Amphibia; order Anura; family Ranidae; genus Pelophylax; species Pelophylax lessonae. The sequence goes on along the minus strand of NC_138769.1, from coordinate 305,378,108 downwards.
TCGCAGATAGAACAACAGTAAAAACTGGGAAACTTAGTTACATAGCTACATAGTTAGTGAGGTTGAAAAAAGACATCAGTCCATCCAGTTCAACCTATGATGTGTGTGTGTGTTTGCTTTTAACCGTACATTGTATACCCCTGTATGTTGTGGTCTTTAAGGTGTCCATCTAATAGTTTTTTGAAACTATCAATGCTCCCTGCTGATACGACTGCTTGTGGAAGAGAATTCCACATCCTTACCGCTCTTACAGTGAAGAACCCCTTACGCACTTTAAGGTTAAACCGCCTTTCCTCTAGTTTTAGTGAGTGGCCACGTGTCTTATTGTATTTCCTCTCTCTGAATAGTTTGTTCCTTATGCTCGGGTCACCAGTACAGTATTTGTACATTGATATCATATCCCCCCCTCAATCGTCTCTCTTCTCCAGAGAGAATAGGTTCAGTGCTTGTAGTCTTTCCTCATAGCTGATGTCCTCCATTCCCCTAATTATTTTTGTTGCCCTTCTCTGGACTTTCTCCAGTTCCAGCACATCCTTCCTGAGGACCGGTGCCCAGAACTGGACAGCATATTCCAGATGTGGCCGGACCAGAGTCTTGTAGAGAGGGAGAATAATCTCTTTATTTCTGGAGTGAATCCCCTTTTTTATACAACCCAGTATTCTGTTGGCTTTGCTTGCGGCGGCTTGGCATTGCATGCCACTGCCAAGCCTGTTGTCTACCAGTACCCCCAGGTCCTTTTCCATCCTAGACTCACCCAGAGGTTCCCCCCCTAGTGAGTAGCTTGCTTTCTGGTTTCTGGCCCCCAAGTGCATTACTTTACATTTCTCAACATTAAATCTCATCTGCCATGTAGTTGCCCACCCCGTTATTTTGTTCAGGTCCGCGTGCAAGGTTTCCACATCCTGCATAGAAGATATTGGCAAGCCCAGTTTAGTATCATCTGCAAATACTGAGATTGTACTAGATATCCCCTCCTCTAGATCATTTATGAATATTGTGCTTAAGGGCTGACTGGAGAGACTTCCAGGATTTAGGATATCCAGCATGACTATCAGCAACTGTCAACAGCATACAAATCTTCCAAACGAACGGAGAACAGCAGAGCTGAAGAAAACACGCCTTCTCTCCTGAGAACACTAGACATGATGGTTTTGGGAGGGGTAATACTGTGTCGGCTAATGCTTTTTTTTTTATTGCCAGTCTCCAGTTCTCCTGCAGGCAACAGTATAACCTGACAATACAATTTTATCCTCAATAGAAGACAAAGAAAGGTGACAATATTTCCATCAGCATTAAAGTTCTCCTAGTACTAGCTACTACCAGATACAATAAAGGCTGTTATTATTTACTAATTTTACTTCTATCATAAGTTAACCGATATAAGCTTTAAGGCCCCTTTCACACTAGTGCGACTTGTCCCGCGATTTTGGACCACAAAATAGCATGACAAGACATTATTTTCAATGAGCCCTATTCATATCAGTGCGTTTTGAAGTTGCACCGACTTCAAAGTAGTTCCTGCACTACTTTGCCACGATTTGATTGCTTTTTGAGCCATAGCCATAGCCATTGGTTTCAAAATCGCGACAAAGCCGCGTCAAAATCGCGGCAAAACTGCTGTAAAATCACGTCGCATAAGTGTGAAAGGGGCCTAACTGTCCCAACGAGAACAGCCCAATGACTAATAAATTTACATACATATGCATATATAGACATTGTTCATGGGCCCCTACCAAAGAAGTAACCTGAGTGAAATCAGTAAATACTCAAACCATACAACGCCATTACCTTAAGCACATATTTCTCCCCCTCATAGATGAGTTCTACATCTACTGTATTTAACAACGTGTGTGCTGGTAACACTTGCCCCCTAAAAATGAAGTAGATTAATATTAATACAGAAGTGGAAACTATAACAAAATTAAGCAATGGAAAAGAATAGATTAAATCTATAAATATAACGGAGTAAAAAAGACAATACAAGCTGCAGTTGATCTGAAATCTGTTAGCAACCAGCTAAGTACAGCTTACTTATTTTCTACAGCAGGTTTGAGGATAAAAGCAAACATTTCATAGGTTGTAACACCTTCATTTTCTTCAGCTGAAATTAACAACTTCATTGTATATTTAAAAGAGAATGCTGTGCAGTAGATTATTAGTAGAAACTATTTCAGAAAATATTTTATTCATTCTGATATACTAAACTAGTCCACTGTGAAGACATTTATATGTTTGGGGCATCTTAAAGCGGAGTTCCAGCCATTTACTCACCTGTCCAACGGTCCAGCGATGCGGCCGCCGGAAGCCTCGATCCTCTCCCACGGCGCCGGCATCACTGCTGTGGGCACCCGGCTGTTACAGTTTGCGGCTTCACAGCCGGGTGCCCACTGCGCATGCGCGAGTCGCGCTGCGCGCCGTGATTGGCCGGCAATCTTCTGGGACCTCTGACGTGTCCCAGAAGATTGCAGGGAGGGAGGGGGAGAGGAGAACTTCCGCTCAGGGCGCCGCGGCACTCCGAGCGGAAGTGGGAGCGGGTACCTGTCAAAACTAGGTACCCGCTCCCCCCCCCCAAAAAATGACATGCCAAATGTGGCATGTCGGGGGGTCAGGACTCCCTAAAGCGGAAGTTCCACTTTTGGGTGGAACTCTGCTTTAAAGTAGAACTAAAAGGCAACACTTTTTTTGTTTGGATAGAGTGCAGAGGGATTAGTAGAATGCTTGTCAGGTTTTTAATATTGTCTGTGCCCCCATTAGGGAGATTTACCCTCTCTATTTTTCCTGTTTACCATTACCATTGAAAGTGAAAGTACAAGAAAATCCCAAATTTGGCATTGCCCCCAGAAAAGTAAAAAAGGAGAAATCATCCAATGGGGAAACACGTTCTGGTGACTTGGGGGTCCCCAATGAATTCATTTCAAGTAGAACTATAGGCAAAAAAACTGTTCTCTTTTTATTTTAGATAGAGCAAGGGAGGGTTATAACCCCCGCCAGATTTTTTTTCGTCATTTGTGTGTCACTGCGGAAATTTATCTGCACTTCCTGTCCCATAGCCAAATAGGAAGTGAAAGGAAATCCCTGCAAATCAAAGGAATTCCTTGGGGACCCTCAGGTCACCAGGAAATAGTGTCCCCATTGGAAGATTTCCCCTTTATTACTTATTACTAAGGGACAACCAAAATTTCGGATTTTCTTTTACTTTTAATAAAAATGGTAAGCAGGACAAATAGAGAGGGTGAATCTCCTTAACGGAGGTACAAACAGCAATAAAAATTGAAAAGCCTTCTAATCCCTGTACACTCTATCCAAAACCAAAAAAGTTTTGCTTTGATATATATTTTAATTTGCAGGGATTTCCTCTCACTTCCTGTTTCTCTATGGCAGTGGTCCTCAACCCTGGACTACAGGGCCCACTAACAGGCCAGGTTTGCAAGATAACTGAAATACATCACAGGTGATCTCATTTGCTGCTCAGTGATTGCAGTACTCTAGTCTGCATCTCCCCAAGGTAATACTTAAAATCTGGCCTGTTAGTGGGCCCCGAGGACCGGAGTTGAGGACCACTGCTCTATGGGACAGGAAGTGACAGGAAATGTCCGCAATGTCCCAAAGAAAAAAAAAAGAAAAATCTGACCCTCCCTTGCTCTATCCAAAAGGGGAACAAAAAAAATGTTGCCTATAGTTCTACTTTAATGTTGGCTTATCCACAGTGCATCCGGAAAATATTCACAGTGCATCTGGAAAGTATTGACAGCGCTTCACGTTTTTCACATTTTATGTTACGCCTTTAGTCCAGAATGGATTAAATTCATTATGTTCCTCAAAATTCTAAAAACAATACCCCATAATGACAAGGTGAAAGAAGTTGGTTTGAAATCTTTGCAAATGTATCAAAAATCGAAAAAAAATCACATGTACACAAGTATTCACAGCCTTTGCCATGGCACTCAAAATTGAGATCAGGTGAATCTTGTTTCCACTGAGCATCCTTGAGGTGTTTCTACAGCTTGATTGGACTCCACCTGTGGTAAATTCAGTTGACTGGAAATAATTTGGAAAGGTACACATCGCACGGGAATTGTCTGTAGACCTCCGAGACAGGATTGTATCAAGGCACAGAGGGTACATAAAAATGTCTGCAGCATTGAAGGTCCCAATGAGCACAATGGCCTCCATCATCTGTAAATGGAAGAAGTTTGGAACCACTAGAACCCTTCCATGAGGAATCGGGGGAGAAGGGCCTTAGTCAGGGAGGTGACCAAGAACCCGATGGTCACTCTGACAGAGCTACAGCATTTCTCTGTAGAGAGAGGAGAACCTTCTAGAAGAACAACCATCTCTGCAGCACTCTACCAATCAGGCCTGTATGACTGAAGCCACTCCTCAGTAAAAGGCACATGACAGCCCACCTGGAGTTTGCCAAAAGGCACCTGAATGCTCTGGTCTTATGAAATAAAGATTGAACTCTTTGGCCTAAAAGGTAAGCGTTATGTCTGGAGGAAACCAGGCACCGCTTATCACCTGGCCAATACCATCCGTACAGTGAAGCATGGTGGTGGCAGCATCGTGCTGTGGGGATGTTCTTCAGTGGCAGGGACTTGGAGACTAGTCAGGATCGAGGGAAAGATGAATGCAGCAATGTACAGAGAAATCCCTGATGAAAACCTGCTCCAGAACACTCTGGACCTCAGACTGGGGTGGAGATTTATCTTCCAACAGGACAACAACCCTAAGCACACGGCCAAGATAACAAAAAAGTAGCTACAGGACAACTCCGTGAATGTCCTTGAGTGGACCAGTAAGAGCCCAGACTTGAACCTGATTGAACATCTCTAGAGAGATCTGAAAATAGCTGTGCACAGACGCTCCCCATCCAACCTGATAGAGCTTGAGAATTTCTGCAAAGAAGAATGGGAGAAACTGCCCAAAAATAGGTGTGCCTAGCTTGTAGCATCATACTCAAAAAGAGCTGAAGCTGTAATTGGTGCCAAAGGTGCTTCAACAATGTATTGAGCAAAGGCTGTGAATACTTATGTACATGGGTTTTCTTTCGTATTTTATTTTTAATAAATTTGCAAAGATTTCAAGCAAACTTCTTTCACGTCATTATAGCAGGGCTTGACAAATTTTACTGAAATCTAGGAGCCAGCTAAAAAAGTTAGGAGCCATTTTTTTTTTTTTTAAACTAACAACCAAGCTTTATTTAATAAAACAGATACTAAATTTACACATAAATACGACTAGAACCCCACTCTCCTCTAGCGCAATTGGATGAAAACAGACTGTCTGTCTCTTTCCATCCGATGCCATCTGATCCGATCCAAGGGATGGATAGAAAATAGAACCACCATCCGTCTGCTTTTGGAGGACAGGATCAGATGGCGGCAGATTACTGCTCCATAGAGGAGAATGAAGGGTCCGATCAGGTCTGCCTGAAAAACTGACAGGCGGACCTGATCAGACAGCCCGTGTGAAAGGGGCCTTCGGCTGTGGCATGGCGATGAGGGAAAAAAAAAAAAAAAAGATATATATTTATATATATAATTTTTTTTTTTTTTATAATTGGAAAAAAAATATATATTTTTTTTATTTTTTTAATAATTAAAAAGAAAAAAATATTATTTAGTTTTTACATTTAAAAAATAAATTAAATTAATAATAAATAACCACACTCCCTGTCAAAGGTAACTAACTGGACAGGGAGATGGTAATGCATTGTGAACAATCAGGCAGTGGAAACAGTAATTACAACAGTCATTACTCCCGGCCACCACAAGAGGGCGCCAGTTCCCCATTGGAAGCCTCTCATCTCAAGTAGGCCGAAAAGCCGGGGCCTCAATTTTCGGACGGCCCGGAAGTCCATGCACTCCGTGCGCGGAAGTCCGTGCAAAAATGACAGGACACCTTCTGCAGGGCACCCCAGGCGCCAGGTCGCTAATTCTAGTCGCAAATGCGACCTGTCGCCAGGGTTTTGTCGAGGCCTGCATTATAGTGTATTGTTTGTAGAATTTTGAGCAAAATAATGAATTAAATCCATTTTGGAATAAGGCTGTAACATAAAAAAATGTGGAAAAAGTGAAGCATTGTAAATACTTTACGGATGCACTGTATAAAACATATATTACCAAACTGCTATACAACCATCAAATTTAATTTTTTACATCTATTACAACATAGTATATCAGTATCCTACATGCCTGCAGCAAATCAATACTGCTATATTCATCTTTAAATCATTTTTCTCCTTCTAAAATCATTAGTATATTAATTATAGATATTCATATTTTGGATTTGAAGTAGTCTTTGTCTCACTTCTGCCAGAGATCAGTGTATACTGTGATACCTGTGTTCACAAATGTCTTCACAGAACAGTCCCTGCAGCAGTCACTGGCAATTAGCAATAGCAGCTCACATGACTGCTATGGGGCCTGGGAGATCCCATGGAAGGGGAAAAACCTGAGAAAAAGACCATGTGCCCTACCCCCAAGACTTTTAGATAAGCTAAAGGTCCTACACCCTTATTATTTGGGAGTAAGCGCCAAACTGCCAAACATATGTGTGGTGGCCAAAGGGTGGGCTTTAATGCCCACACACTGCACATATGAATCACTGGGTGGGCAATGATTCTGTGCTGGGAGCGCACTCCCTGAGTGCCTCAGAAGAGCGGAGTTCAGATGCACAGCATCATGCTTTGGGATCATACTGATTGCTAGTCACAGGCTTTATGGCTTCTGGCAGGGCTGTTTAACACTAGGCAAAAGGGGCAGCTGCCCCAGGCCCAGTCTTTGTTGTGGGGCCCAATGCAGCTGCCCCTTTAGCCCCCACTGCCCGTAAATAGTTGATAACTGGATTCCGGAGGGCCCGAGAAATGTTTGCTCAGAATCCAATTAATATTAAAGGCGGCCCTGGCTTCTGGTAATCCTGATATTAATCCTGTACTGTATGTCTATCACAGTACTCCTGATTTCAGGGGGAACGAAAACTAAGGAAATGCTTCTTTCTACCTTAACATATTAATGACATAGTTTCAGCCTAAGCAAAGTCACTAAATTCAAGAACGGCTTTTTAATGATAACAGGTAAGGCTTTTCTGAATAGTAATACTGTTGCTGTATATTGTGACATATCAGGAATTTAATCATGAAGACTTGTAAAGATACTCAAAAGGTCCTCTTTAACACCTACCTTTCCAATGAATGTAAGAAATTTGAGACACTGTTCCTGAGGCTCATATCAGCCACGTGTAATGCTCCACATACAACTCCCAGCATAGTGTCTGGACGCTCAGCCTGGGAGAACGAAAAGTCAAGTTAAAATCAAAATCTACAAGCAATAGTTTAAATGTATTATTTTTCTATGCATGTATTTAGTAATGCTGAATATACTTTTAGAAATAACGTACACATTTTTTGCGTCTGTTTCCCAGGATTTGATGGTAGTATCTAAATCCAAAAGAGGATCTTATATATGAAACCCCAGAAAAGTCTGGAGGATAATTTAGGCAGTTTATTCTTCTCCATGGCAACCAGGTACTTTTACAGCAGAAAATAAGCCATTGCCATTCTACTGAATATAAAATCAACATCAGAAGGCTTTACTGCACCATAAAAACAGCATTTATTAGAAACAGGATTAAAGTGATTGTAAAGGCGAAGGTTTTTTTTATTAGGGATAGACCGATTATCGGCAAGGCTGATATATCGTGGGCCGATATGCACTTTCCCCGATATATCGGTATCGGCCCCGGAACTGGCCGATATTTTTGTGACGTCATTCTGCCTTCTTATTCTGCCTCCCTCGCCTTGGACAGCCTCGTCTGGAGTCAGGACTAGTCTTGTGGGAGTGTATCACAGCCATACACCCACCCACAGCAGCCCGGTGCCAGCCACCCACATCCATAGGCCCTGTACCAGCCAGACAGCCAGCCACAGGCACTGTACCAGCGAGCCAGCCAGCCACCCACAGGCCCTGTACCAGCCAGCCAGCCACCCAAAGGCCCTGTACCAGGAAGCCACAGGCACTGTACCAGCGAGCCAGCCAGCCACCCACAGGCCCTGTACCAGCCAGCCAGCCACCCAAAGGCCCTGTACCAGGAAGCCACAGGCACTGTACCAGCCAGCCAGCCACCCACAGGCCCTGTACCAGCCAGCCACCCACAGCCCCTGTGCAAGCCAGCCACCCACCACAGGGTGCCAGCCAGCCAGCCACCCACAGACAGGGTGCCAGACAGCCAGCCACCCACCACAGGGTGCCAGCAAGCCAGCCATTAAGCATTAAACAAAAATTAACATGTTCAGTACCAGATGTGCCTAAAATTGTCTTTATTTTTCAAAACTTTAAATGTACAAAATATCGGCCCACATCGGCCGATACCGACACGTTGTGACCAAAATATCGGTATCAGCCCTGAAAAAACCATATCGGTCTATCCCTATTTTTTATCTTAATGCATTCTGTGCATTAGAGTAAAAAACCTTCTGCGTGCAGCAGCCCCTAATACTTACCTGAGCCCCCTCTCAATCCAGCGATGTCCACGAATGCCTCGGCCATGCAGGACTCACCCTCCTGAATGGCTGAGACACAGCAGCAGCTCCCGCTGCTGTCAAACTCAGTTAGCCAATGAGGGGAGGGGGCAGGGCAAAACTGGCTCCATGTCTGAATGGATACATGGAGCTTCGGCTTGGCTTGGGGGCATTTCAAAAGGAGGGAGGGGCCAGGAGCTCCAGCCAGGGACTAGAGAAGAGGAGGATCGGAACTGCCCGCAAAATCACTGCACAGAGCAGGTAAGTTTAACATTATTGGTATTTTAATTTAAAAAAAAAAAAAGAAGAAGACTACGATCACTTTAAGGAGGCTCTTCTCATTTCAACTAAATATTTCTGGTATAAACACCTTTACACATGGCTATTAAATTAAAGTGCATGGGAAGAATCAAGTATTCACTATATCTCTGCAATACAAGCACATGTCCCAATGTTCTGCTTTTTGAAAAACGCTGCAGGTGCAGAAAAACAACTGTTGATCCTGCCAGATATTCAGTAAGTTCTTAAATGTGCATCTATTGCAGAGATATACAGAATACATCCTTTACTTTTCTTTCATTACTTCTTCCATAATGCTTAAATTTGAAAAATACAATTTTCCTTTTACACCAAATGTATTACTTGTTAACTTTTAATAACATAGTAGGAGCAACAATGAGCAAAATATAGGTACTATATGTTATTAATAATAATATTATTATGATTATCAGTTTATTGGTCCTTAGAAGCATAGAGATGGACCAATAAGCTTGCAGTGATAGGTGATGATGATATACAAAATATAACTGATTATCATAATTTAATTAGAAGCAGAATGATATAGCAGTTTGGGTCTTACCTAGAATTCAACAAGTTCATAAGTAAAATTACTAAATCAAAGGCTGATTGCTTGTCTGGGTCCATAGAAGTTTAAACGACCACAAGTCACATGAAATAGGCCCCACTTTTAGAAAAATTATCTTCTGTAAGTAAACTACTCAATATTATGTAAGATATATATATATATATATATATATATATATATATATATATATATATATATACACACACACACATATACACACATACACGTACACACACATACATACATACACGTACACACATATATACACATACATATATACACACACACAAATATATATATATATATATATATATATATATATATATATATATATATATATAAATATATATATATATATATATATATATATATATATATATATACATATATATATATATATATATACATATATATATACATATATATACATACATACATACATACATACATACATATACACACACACAGTATCTCACAAAAGTGAGTACACCCCTCACATTTTTGTAAATATTTTATTATAACTTTTCATGCGACAACACTGAAGGAATGACACTTTTGCTACAATGTAAAGTAGTGAGTGTACAGCTTGTATAACATTGTAAATTTGCAGTCCCCTCAAAATAACAACACTAATTAATGTCTAAACCGCTGGCAACAAAATGAGTACACCCCTAAGTGACAATGTCTAAATTGGGCCCAAAGTGTCAATATTTTGTGTGGCCACCATTATTTTCCAACACTGCCTTAACCCTCTTGGGCATGGAGTTCACCAGAGCTTCAAAGGTTGCCACTAGAGTCCTCTTCCACTCCTCCATGACGACATCACAGAGCTGGTGGATGTTAGAGACCTTGCGCTTCTCCACCTTCCATTTGAGGATGCCCCACAGATGCTCAATAGGGTTTAGGTCTGGAGACATGCTTGGCCAGTCCATCGTCGTCTTGGAGGTGTTTGGGGTCGTTATGTTGGAATACTGCCCTGTGGCCCTGTCTCCGAAGGGAGGGGGATCATGCTCTGCTTCAGTATGTCACAGTACATGTTGGCATTCATGGTCCCTGCAATGAACTGTAGCTCCCCAGTGTCAGCAGCACACATGCAGCCCCAGACCATGATACTCCCACCACCATGCTTGACTGTAGGCAAGACACACTTATCTTTGTGCTTCTCACCTGGTTGCCGCAACACACACTTGACACCATCTGGACCAAATACGTTTATCTTGGTCATCAGACCACAGAACATGGTTCCAGTAATCCATGTCCTTAGTCTGTTTGTCTTCAGCAAACTGTATGCAGGCTTTCTTGTGCACCATCTTTAGAAGAGGCTCCCTTCTGGGACGACAGACGTGCAGACCAAATTGATACGGTGTGCAGGGTATGGTCTGAGCACTGACAGGCTGACCCCCACCCCCCCCCCCCCCCAACCCTTCAACCTCTGCAGCAATGCTGGCAACTCTCATACGTCTATTTCCCAAAGACAACCTCTGATTATGGAGCTGAGCACGTGCACTCAACTTCTTTGGTCAACCATGGCAATGCTTGTTCTGAGTGGAACCTGTCCTGGTAAACCGCTGTATGATCTTAGCCACAGTGCTGCAGCTCAGTTCCAGGGTCTTGGCAATCTTCTTATAGCCTAGGCCACCTTTATGTAGAAAAACAATTCTTTTTTTCAGATCCTCAGAGAGTTCTTTTGACATGAGGTGCCATGTTGAACTTCCAGTGACCAGTATGAGAGAGTGAGAGCGATAACACCAAATTTAACACACCTGCTCCCCATTTACACCTGAGACCTTGCATTACTAATGAGTCACATGACACCGGGGAGGGAAAATGGCTAATTGGGCCCAATTTGGACAATTTAATTTAGGGGTGTACTCACTTTTGTTGCCAGCGTTTAGACATTAATAGCTGTGTGTTGAGTTGTTTTGAGGGGACAGCAAATTTACACTGTTATACAAGCTGTACACTCACTACTTTACATTGTAGCAAAGTGTAATTTCTTCAGTGTTGTCACATGAAAAGGTATAATAACATATTTACAAAAATGTGAGGGGTGTACTCACTTTTGTGAGATACTGTATATAAGCACTGGTGATAAAATGATTACCTTTATGCATACCTAGTGCCTCAAGTGCTGTAATTTTTCTTTCCTGCCTATTGCATTAGGGCACATACTTTTTTTTAATTGATAGGTGTGCATATACCAGAACACACACTGATTTTAAAATATACACATTAAATGTGTATATTACAACCCCTTCTTGACTTGTGTGAAAGAGCCCAACTCTTCTCTGTGCTGACAGCACAGGTTGTTTTAACCCTTTCTACAGCACTTAATATAAAAAAAAGGAAAATAGCACCATATTGATTACTTTATATGCAGCCTGACTACATTACAGTGATCAATAAACAAGGTTCAAATAAGGAACAAAAAGTGTGTCTGGACAGCCGCACTCCAATGCAAATATTTATTAACCGCTTGCCGACCGCCGCAAGTACATATACTGCAGCGGCCAGCCCCGTGCAGGCAAAGTGACGTATGGGTACGTCACTCGGCTGCGAGCCAATAGGGGGAGATCGCGCGCCACTGGAGGCACGCCCCTGCTCACTCACTGTCATCCCTGCGCGTGTGACCGGCGGACCCGATGTCCGCCGGTCACTCGCGATCGTCCGTTACAGAGGGAGAAAGGCAGGCGGCTGATGTAAACAAAGCTGCCTGTCATTCTCCCTTGTGTAAGTGCAGAGATCATACGGTCCTGCTATGCAGGATCGTATATCTCTGTAGTTACACAAACAGCCACATCCCATAACAGTTAGAAGCACGCTTCTAGGGACACACTTAACCCCTCCTTCTCCAATAAAGTTAACCCCTTCCCTGCCAGTGTAATTTTTACAGTAACAGTGCATATGTATAGCACTGATTACTGTAGTAATGTCACTGGTAACCCCAAAAGTGTAAAAAATGTCAGTCAAGGGTCCGATCTGTCCGCCGCAATGTCGCAGTCCCGCAAAAAGAAAAAAAAAAATCGCAGATCGCCGCCATAACTCGTAAAAAAAAACAATAAAAATGACAAAAATCTTTCCCTTAGTTAGTAAACGCAATAACTTTTGCGCAAACCAATCAAAATACACTTATTGCGATTTTTTTTACCAAACATATGTAGCAGAAAACAAATTGGCCTAAAATGTTAAAAAATTTAGATTTTTACATTTTTTGGGGGGGGGGATTTCATATAAAAAAAATTTGAAAAATATTGTTATTTTTGCAAAATTGTCGCTTTTTTTGTTTATAGCGCATGATCAAAAAAAAAAAAAATCGCACAGGTGATCAAATACCACCAAAAGAAAGCTCTGTTTGTGGGAAAAAAAGGAGGTCAATTTCGTTTGGGTACAGCGTCGCACGACCGCGCAATTGTCCGTTAAAGTCACGCAGTGCCAAATCGCAAAATACCCCCCGGTCAGGAAGGGGGTAAAATCTTCCGGGGGTTAAGTGGTTAAGAGGATAAAACAACCACCGCATACAGAGGTACGGATCAAAGACAGCTGACGCGTTTCACACTACTAACAGTGCCTAATCATAGCTAGCTGACTACATTACAGTGATCAATAAACAAGCTACAAATAATCTTTAAAGGAAAACTCCGCTTTCAATAAAACATGCCATTCTGTAATGTAATGAAAATAGAAATTACCTTTCCCTTCAATCAGCCACTGCTGTGATTTTCTAAAATGCCAAAAATTCAATTATTTTATTCTTTTTGCAATATGAGAACCTGGAAGCATTCTGTATTATGTTTTTGTAGAGAATGCCCCCAGAAATCCGATTCGGAAGTCAAATTAGAAACATCCCCTGCAGTAAAAACTTAATTCCCCAAGATACTTTGTAATGGTTATAAAACAAATACTCTGCCGCTAAAGGCTAGTAGACACAATGAGAAAATTGGAAGAAAATAACCGCAGTCGGAGCGATTGTTCAAAAATCGAATCATTAGTACACAGCTTCTAAATACAAGAGCAAAACTTTTTCCTGTGAGATAACAGAACAAATGATTTTCCTGTAATTAGTATCATATTCTTATGAAACAATTTGATTGAACAAGATCGCACATGAGCAGAAAGGAAACAACGAACCAGAAGATGAAAGGGGCAACCTAATATAATATATGATTATACTATATACCTAATATATATAATATTCATTATGCTCTGTATAAAGCATGCCCACTGGTTTACATTATGGTATGAAAAGGCCACTTAGAAAACAACTGTGTTCTATGCACCATTGCAGAAATGGTGTGAACAAACTCTAAGGGCTCTTTCACACGGCCACTCCGCTTGTCCGCAAATGATCCTACTTTTTTGCGGATGATTTGCGGACATAATGTAAGTCAATAGCATTGCGGATGTCAGCGGAATACCATCCGCTGACATCCGATTTTCCTCCTTTCAGTTCTGTTCCGTTTTTTGGAACGGAACAGAACCCTATTTTTCCTCCGTGTAAAAAACGGAAAGGAAGGAAAATCGGATGTCAGCGGTGTCATCCGCTGACATCCGCAATGCCCATAGACTTACATTATGTCCGCATATCATCCGCAAACGGATGGGATGATATGCGGACACACGGAGCGGATGACAGAAATGTCATCCGCTCCGTGAAAAAAAAAGAAAAAAGTCCCGCAGCGGAGCTTTCACACGGAGCGGACGTGTGAAAGAGCCCTAACTCAGTTTGACAAATGACATGGTGGCACAAACCCCAATTTGTTCAGGACAGAGAAAGAAATAGTAAATAAACTTGATGGGAAGGACATGGCAGTTTAAACGGCTTTTCAAATGTTAGTGCCATAGTTATCTTCTAGTTACCTGCACTTTTTCGGATATCAGCCGGTCCAGCCATCCGGTGTCTATGCGATTTTGCTGGAAACTTTCAGTCTCAAGAAGCTTTATCAAGTATTCGACAGTTGTTCGAAAATCTCCACGAATGGACAATTCTTTAAGGGCAACAACCATATTACTGTGGGGGGGAAAAAAGTGAACAGTAAGGGTCTGTGTATTATAGACCTCAAAAAGTAGCCAAAAGGAGGCAAGGCTTCTTGTGCTTTCTAGATACCTGGATGTCTTCTATTTAATAAAGCAGAATCACAGACAACTTGAAAGATTCACACTAATCACAGAATCACAGGACTAAATGCCATCAGGGATTATTAATTGGAGGGAGGATAATTACTAAAACCATTAAACATCTATTTGTTGAGTAAAAAACCCAGGCTAGAAGGGATAATATAGCGCTTGCTAGTAAGAACAGATGCAAATAATGATACAATACCAATTAAAAAGCTAAAAGCATAAATAACTAAAATCTATGCCCTTAAAAATGCACAGTAGGACAGTATAAATGAATAAATTACAATATAAATAAATAGATGTAGTAATAGTGCCAGGTGAAGTCCAAAATAGTTCATAAGTGACTGTGTGATATATAGTCCAAAGAAAGTGCCAGGAAAAGTGCAAGTGCTTGGTGCTGGATCCTCCAATGTTCCAGGAAATCCAATCACAAAGGTTACTTTCAGAAGAAGGATAAGATGAAAACTCACCAGATATGGTGGGTCTCAAATGCCATACGACAAAGAGACCAGTAGTGCTTTATGACCATTCAGGTCAGGGAAATGGTGACTGCTGGGCTCTGATCCCCCTAGACCGGGATTCTCCACGATAAATGGATCGGATCCCCGAGGTCCTCCAATTCGGATTAGGGAAAAGAAAAAAGAGGCTCCGGATGGTGCAGTACCATTAGGTGGAACGCACGCCGTCAACCCGGAAGTCGAGCCTGGAACGCAAACCGCTCTCCACGCTACGACACATACCGGTGGACAGCGAGTAGCAGTTTTTTATCCATGTTTTTGCCTTTAAACCTCAGTAAATAATATTTTTAATGGTATTTTTAATGGTACTTTTTAATGGTACTGCACCATCCGGAGCCTCTTTTTTCTTTTCCCTAATCCAAATTGGAGGACCTCGGGGACCCGATCCATTTATCGTGGAGAATCCCGGTCTAGGGGGATCAGAGCCCAGCAGTCACCATTTCCCTGACCTGAATGGTCATAAAGCACTACTGGTCTCTTTGTCGTATGACATTTGAGACCCACCATATCTGGTGAGTTTTCATCTTATCCTTCTTCTGAAAGTAACCTTTGTGATTGGATTTCCTGGAACATTGGAGGATCCAGCACCAAGCACTTGCACTTTTCCTGGCACTTTCTTTGGACTATATATCACACAGTCACTTATGAACTATTTTGGACTTCACCTGGCACTATTACTACACCTATTTATTTATATTGTAATTTATTCATTTATACTGTCCTACTGTGCATTTTTAAGGGCATAGATTTTAGTTATTTATGCTTTTAGCTTTTTAATTGGTATTGTATCATTATTTGCATCTGTTCTTACTAGCACTAGCGCTATATTATCCCTTCTAGCTTGGGGTTTTTTACTCAACCATTTTATAATCTATAGCAGCTGCTCCGTTTTATATTTTTATACTTAATAGTGCACGTTATATTAGGTACTCCTAGGCGCGAGGTATATTCTTTCAATATATACATTTACTATAACTGTCTTTTATCCACGCTGCCATGGAGATTTATGACATTTTTAATTATGTAACAAACAAAAAAATAGATGTTGACAGTATTTTTTCTTCAGATCCTATACCTGATACCAATAGAAAGGTGGAACGCACGCCGTCAACCCGGAAGTCGAGCCTGGAACGCAAACGTAAACACAGCAGACCGTTGTCGCAGGAATCAATGCAGAGCTCCTGTGTTTCTCCTATTTAGGAATACAGGTCTCTGTATTGATTTCACAAGCCCATCCCCCCACAGTTAGAAAACACCCCCTAGGCTCACATTTAACCCATTGATCGCCCCTGGGTTAACCCCTTCTGTGCCATTGTTATTACAGTAACAGTGCATCTTTTAGCACTTTTAGTGTAGTAATGTCACTGGTTCCTCCAAAAGTGTCAAAAATGTGAGTTAGGGGTCAGACCTGTCCGCCGCAATGTCGCAGTCCTGCTAACAATCGCTGATCGCTGCCATTACTAGTAAAAATAAATAACTAAATAAAAATTACATAAATCTTTCCCCTAGTTTGTAGATGCAATAACTTTTTTGCAAACCATTCAAAATACGCTTATTGGGATTTTTTTTTACCAAAAATATGTAGCAGAATACAAATTGGTCTAAAATGATGAAAACATTTGATTTTTTAGTTTGGGAATTTAACATAGCAGAAAGTGGAGAATAACAGGTAATCAAATACCACAAAAAGAAAGCTCTATTTGTGGGGGAAAAAAGGGCATCAATTTTTTTTGGGTACAGCGTCACACCACCGCGCAATTGTCCGTTAAAGCAACGCAGTGCCGAATCGCAAAAAATGGCCTGGTCATTAAGGGGGAAATCTTCTGGTCCAGAAATGGTTAATAGATTGACTTAAGATGTGATATATTTATGCTGTATTATGCTTCTTATGCTTATTATGTAGTATTTATGCTTCAAAGAACATTAAATACTGTACATAGCAAATAACACACTGCAGACTAATACCAGTAACTATTGAAATGCATCTAAAACGAAATTGTAAAAAAAAAAAAAAAAAGAAAACGCTGCATTCACACCTGAGCGTAGCATCTTTGAGCATTTTCTCTTGCAATTATGGCATGTTTTTTTATTAGCCAATAGAGAAATCTATCACTTTTTTTATTATTATTTATGTTTTGTTTTTTTGTTTTTTTAGGGTAAGGGGTTAGAGGTAAGGTTAAGTTAGGGGTTATTTTATTTTTTACATATTATTTTATTTATGATGAATTTTAGTTACAGTATTTGTGTATTTATTTTACATTCATTCATATATTACTATTTTTTTTTTTATATTTTTCCATTGGCGCAGAAAAATCACGCAAACTACAAAATGCACAAAAACGCACAAAAACATGCAAATCGCGTGTTTCCATTCATATAGGAATAAAAATGTGCAATTTGATCTACAAAAAAAAGCTACACAAATTTTTGGAGCTTCAGGCGCTTGGTTTCAGACGACTTGGAGTAGAGATGTGAACCAACTCCATAGAGAATTATTGATTCTCCTCCAGCGTTTTGGAGCTTCGAGCTTCAAGCTTCAAAATGCTGCGGTGTGAATTGGGGCCTAAAAGAGAGGAGAAAGTAGAAAAAAAGAAAAAGGCATCTTTGCAGCACGTCAACATTTGAAGCATTTTTACTCTGCCACTGAATTCTCAGGCTCATTGGTTACAGTGCCTTGCGAAAGTATTCAGCCCCCTTGAACTTTTCGACCTTTTGCCACATTTCAGGCTTCAAACATAAAGATATAAAACTGTAATTTTTTTGAAGAATCAACAACAAGTGGGAAACAATCCTGAAGTGGAACGAAATTTATTGGATATTTCAAACTTTTTTAACAAATAAAAAACTGAAAAATTGGGCGTGCAAAATTATTCAGCCCTCTTAAGTTAATACTTTCTAGCGCCACCTTTTGCTGCGATTACAGCTGTAAGTCGCTTGGGGTATGTCTCTATCAGTTTTGCACATCGAGAGACTGAAATTTTTGGCCATTCCTCCTTGCAAAACAGCTCGAGCTCAGTGAGGTTGGATGGAGAGCGCTTGTGAACAGCAGTTTTCAGTTCTTTCCACAGATTCTCGATTGGATTCAGGTCTGGACTTTGACTTAGCCATTCCATCACCTGGATATGTTTATTTGTGAACCATTCCATTGTAGATTTTGCTTTATGTTTTGGATCATTGTCTTGTTGGAAGACAAATCTTCGTCCCAGTCTCAGGTCTTTTGCAGACTCCCATCAGGTTTTCTTCCAGAATGGTCCTGTATTTGGCTCCATCCATCTTCCCATCAATTTTAACCATCTTCCCGGTCCCTGATGAAGAAAAGCAGGCCCAAACCATGATGCTGCCACCACCATGTTTGACAGTGGGGATGGTGTGTTCACAGTGATGAGCTGTGTTGCTTTTACGCCAAACATAATGTTAAAGGCCAGATTTGTGCAGTATATGACTGATTGTTGTCCTATGGACAGAGTCTCCCACCTCAGCTGTAGATCTCTGCAGTTCATCCAGAGTGATCATGGGCCTCTTGGCTGCATCTCTGATCAGTCTTCTCCTTGTATGAGCTGAAAGTTTAGAGGGACGGCCAGGTCTTTGTAGATTTGCAGTGGTCTGATACTCCTTCCATTTCAATATTATCGCTTACGCAGTGCTCCTTGGGATGTTTAAAGCTTGGGAAATCTTTTTGTATCCAAATCCAGCTTTAAACTTCTCCACAACAGTATCTCGAACCTGCCTGGTGTGTTCCTTGTCCGTCATGATGCTCTTTGCGCTTTAAACGGACCTCTGAGACTATCACAGTGCAGGTGCATTTATACAGAGACTTGATTACACACAGGTGGATTCTATTTATCATCATTAGTCATTTAGGTCAACATTGGATCATTCAGAGATCCTCACTGAACTTCTGGATAGAGTTTGCTGCACTGAAAGTAAAGGGGCTGAATAATTTTGCTCGTCCAATTTTTCAGTTATTTATTTGTTAACAAAGTTTGAAATATCCAATACATTTCGTTCCACTTCATGATTGTGTCCCACTTGTTGCTGATTCTTCACAAAA
The DNA here is from genome assembly GCF_965119305.1 of Pelophylax lessonae. Taxonomy (NCBI): domain Eukaryota; kingdom Metazoa; phylum Chordata; class Amphibia; order Anura; family Ranidae; genus Pelophylax; species Pelophylax lessonae. Next base: position 305,359,038 of record NC_138769.1, on the reverse strand, counting down.
AAATACAGTTTTATATCTTTATGTTTGAAGCCTGAAATGTGGCAAAAGGTCGCAAAGTTCAAGGGGGCCGAATACTTTCGCAAGGCACTGTATGTGTCCATGGTAAGACACTGCTCTCCTGCAACCAGTGGTTCACTTTTTTTTAAAAAATATTTTATTTGTCTTGCTCCACTGGTTGTGATAGTCTCATTGCTGCAATGGCAAAAACTCACACAATCCACTGCAGGAGTGGCATTCTAAGAGCCTCACCCCTCATCTGTTCTGTAATCTGTTACTTGCTACATTGGTCAGCATAAAGCTAGCTATAAACTGTACAAATTTTGGATGACTCCCGGTGAACTGGCGAAACTCGCTTACTGGGTGGCTCTGCAGGCCCTCTCCCACCCAACATCCTTCAATTGAAAAATTGAAGGAGGTCAATTCTCTCTCTGATGTGATATGGAGTTTGTGCACTTGCATTGTCTGTCTGGGCACCCGTTTCGCTATTCCCGACTCCTTCTCTCCTCCTTGTCCGTCTTTGAGACTCTTCTTTCTCTCACCTTTTCTTGAATTTTCTCTTCCCCCCTCCTCATGGTGGTGAGCCTTATCCATTGTACAGGACACCAGGAATGTGTCCTGGATGGCAGGTACATTCACCCAATTTTTGAGTTGTGGTACCTTTAATGGGGACGGTTGCAGAGCTTTTGTGGTACTCGGGGGTTCTCCCCCAAACCCTGACTACCAGGACTTTGGTCCCAAAGGGGTTCAGTCCCAGGGGAGGGAGGCTTAAAAGGCAGCAGAGGGAAATCAGCACCTGTGTCAAGGAAGTGAGTGGAAGAGAGAGACTAACTAGCAAGTGGAAGCGCTCAGACAAGCTGTGACACGGACTGCTAACCCCCCTGTGTGGCCTGCCCGGAAACCCTTACTTTGGAGGAGCCTGACCCCGGTATGGACCGAAGACTAGTGGTGAGCCTGCTGCTTTATTACCAATACCAGGATTTGGACTGTTTGTTTACTTTGGCTGAAGATGTCTTTTGTTTAGCTGTGATTAAAATAAATTAACTGTTTTGCTTTCACCAAACTAGCTGGCGGTCATTCCAGAGCTGCCCCAGGTTATACCTAGTCGAGAGTTAACAATTTTATGCTCTTTTTTCTCCAAATGTATTGCCACTACCAATCTCAATTGTACCATTGCATTTAATCTGCCACATTGTACTCAATACAATTTCTTCACGTAACACTTTATTGTAGTTATGTATGTTTGAGCTTGACCTCAATGTTTGGAAAACCTAATAAAATTTTTGTTAAGTAAAATGGAAGGAGTCGGGCAAAAAATTGTCGGCACAACAGTAGCTGCATCTAGGCCTAGATTGAGGAATCTTTTAGGATTTCTTTTCATTCAGCCTGCAGACTAAACAAAAAAAAAAATCTACATTTGGCCATCTCTAGTCTTATGTTGTCACAATACTGACACTCAACAGAAAAACTGCTTAGGGTAGCAAAAGGAAGAATGTCTTTCCTGTCTCCGTCTAGTCAACAGTTGGAAAGTTGAGGGAAAACCATGCTAAAATGCAGGTCAGGTTTTGGTGGCAGTCAAGGTTATGGATGCCAAGGTCAGAAGTGTGGGTGAAGTCACTGGACACAATGACCTGTACATAACAGAAAAAAGCAGGCAGGAGAAAAAAAACAAATAAAAGAACTTACGAGATAGCTTCTTCTCTGTTTTCTCCCCAGGAAAAGCAATGGCCAAATTGAGAATCAGCAAATTCATGGAGACCTCCTGCTGCAGCAACACTGAAGTAGCCCCACACGTTCTTGCTGCTGCGGAAATTCAGTTCTTGCACAGTCCCAGAGCTTGGCTTAAAACCCTGAGGATAAACAAATAATGGTTCTGTAATTTAACATTAAATGTTGGAGTAGTCCTCCTAAAGGGTAACTTCCAGGCCAGGCTTAAATCAATCAGGAAAACCACTGACAACATCCAATAAACACTGCAATTATTAAAAAGTCAGGCAAATCTGGTACCTGGTGGAAGTGATTATGGGCTCAGACCCTTAAAATCTAATTTTCACGTTTTATAACTATCTCCTATTTCCGGCTGCTACTAAATTGTCTTACCAAAAAAAATCACGGTGGGTGGCGGATGTTGAGGAGTTGGAGGATGAAGACTAGGATGAGGTGCTGGAGACCTGCAAATTAGTGTCTCCCAAGCATTCTGACCATCTCGCTCACCTGAACATTTTAAATAGGTCCTACCTAATGTTTATCCAAATATCTTCCAAATTACAACCCAGCATGCCCCAAATGTTGAGACCAGTGGCACCTTTTACTATCTAATGTGGTTTAGTCCTGTTATCCAAGGGTACTGGACACAAGTGGTCAAATTCCTACATGACCAAGTGGGCTCCCCACTAACCATATGCCCTAAGCAATTCCTACTGGGTCTTCTACCCACCTCGGAGGAGGATAAACACCTTCATATTTTTCTACAAGAAACACTCTTTATGGCCAGATTAATTGCAAGAGTTTGGCTCATGGAATCACCTCCGACCGCACAGCATTGGATTAGCCATTAACAATACGTTACTCTATTAAAAAGTCCTATACATTTATAGAGGGTGCCCAAATAAGTACCACAAGATATGGGAAAGATGGTTAGAGAATACCTCTACATGCGTAGTAGACGAAGAAGTCACTCTGTAAACGTCTACCTTATGAGTACAATACATTATTCATTGTATACTTTCCATTTAGCTATTTAACGGTCTGCTCACCATATGTATCAATATGTGTTAGTGGCATCACATGTGCTGTTAACTCTGATATCTTTACTCCGTATGAAACTGTCACCATTCATCCTTCGATTATAGTGCCTGTTGCACGGTTAACCTCTACCTTCAGGTGTACCTTTATGTATTCTTTATATACACCATTGCAGACTTAGGATTTTAGGGTTTCTTAAGGTTTTTAAAAAGTCTGAGTAGAACAACCTGTCCATTGCCCTCATACAGCAGAGTAGGACCCTTGTTCTCTGTGGGAATACAGTGATCTCTTTGTAGAGGTCTGATGTGCCCCTTAATCAGCCACAGTTCTCCAGTCAGCAGAAGCATGAGCTTTGCTGATCATAGAGCCTGGTCCTTCCCACAGAGAACAAGGGTCCCACTCTGCAGCGGAAGGACTTTTCTATTAAGCTGTGGCTGCTTTAGAAAGAAAATGAGCTGTAAGACATCAAAGTTTTGTTTTGATGCACCTCCTTACTGAAAAAGGTGGACCATTTTCGATCCTGATCTTCTAAATACAAAAAAATATATTAGCTAGGTATTCACAAAATGTTTGTGACAAATCCAACGGTATTTTACCTTGACTGCAAAAGAATAACTGTAGTTATTGCTAGAAAGTTCAGAATTATTTAACCCATGGCCAGTTAAAAATTAATAGAATTAGTACCTCATCTGGATTTTCACTAGTGATACGAGCAGCAATGACATGTCCTCTTGGACAAGGTGCATTTAGAGAGTTATCAAAGTCAATTGGAGAATCTCCCCACGCTGGAACTCCATACAACATTCGAATATCCTTTATTCTGTGGAGGGGAATTCCCATGGCAATCTATGAAAAAAATGGTGGTGACCACAGTACAATTAATTTCACATAAAACATATCAAAGATTTAGAATACCAAAATGTGGTAAAACAAAACGACACCCATACACTCAAAATAACATTCCCCAGACACATTCACCGTATTTATACCTAGTTCCAAGACTAGGGAGGAGGGGTAATTTAAAAAAAAAATTTCACTAGAAATAAAAGGTCCCCTCTCTCCTTCCAGGCAGTACCAGTACAGGATGCAAAGCATGTGGGCTACTATCCACTTGGGAAGAGAGAGGCAACTGTGGGTCCCTCTGCCATGATGATAAAAGCCTGTATAGTTTGTTCCCGCACAAGGTACAAATGATGTACACTTGGCTCTATGGCAACTTCGGTACCCAGTAAACGAGCTACCAAGGAGGGTGAACTAATGTACCACTAACCTGCTCCCCAGGAAAGACAAGTAGGTGGTCATGCAATCCCTGTTTAATGGATTGCAGGGGACCTTTGCACTGCAAACCAATTTACTGTGCACTTAGAATACACCCCTCCCCTTCTTCTCCTCACCCCATCTACCCCCTCCCCTCCCCTTTCCCTATTTTCAAAATGTCCTCTTGTGACATTGCTAATTACTTGATGCTCACTGTCATATGTTCTACATGATGCTTGTTGGATACCCCTCTGTTTTACATCAGTGCACTGTTGTTCTTTATTCATTTATTTTGTACCTTCTACTTTACTAATAGTTACTACCTGTTTGTTATGACAAGCTTCAATAAAACATTTTTGTTAAAAAAAAAAAAAAAAAGTTGTGAAACAAAAAAAAAAAAATACGAGGAATTAAAAAATATTTTTTAGGAACATTACATTTAACTTATACTTACAATATCTATCAGCATCTAAAAACACGCCCCAAAATATATTTTAACGCACTGAATCACAAAACCACATCCATTTCCTTCCACATTGCAACCATTTTTTTTAAGGATAATTCTATTGAAATTTGTCAGTACAAGTAATAAAAAAAAAAAAAAAAAGACCGGTACATCAAGGCTCAAGGAGCCCATAAGACATCCCAAAAGATAAAAAAGGAAAGGGGAATAAAAAGAAATAACACACAAAGTAAACCCCTGTCCAATATCTCTTGCTAGATAATAGTCGGATATCAATCTATTAGGGCCCGATGTGCGCTGAAGCTTCTCAAGGGGAGGTACACTGGTAGGATTGGCTAGAGAGCGAAACATCCTACATGGCGAGTTACATTGCAACAATTTTAAGTGCACAAAAGTCAGAGGAGGTATCTCCCTAAAATCACGTTCAGTTCCGATAACAACGGTCACCTGTACAGACTGGATGAACCTACTCTACAGATGCTAAATGTTTAAAAACCCTGACAAGGGTCCTAACCTTCCAGACTCTATTTAAAAAACTTTTTTAAAGTTTCAGCTTTAGATATTTTTTAGGCATGAAGGAAAGATTACATTTCTCAAATCTCTCCCTTGTGACTTGATTACTTTTTCAAACCTTGTTTACCTTACGTTTAAGCCTACTTAATTCTGTACTAATTAGTATTTTGCTACAAATTAAACCAGTTATTTATATTATACTGTATATTGATGGTGGTAGGCCACAATTTGAAAATTTCATCCCAGGCACAGTATGCATAATTAAATTTGTATGTTGCAGCCATCCAGTATGATACAATATTCAGTCATGAAAATCTCTATAAATGTTAGCAACATGGCACCATATCCAACACTGATAAGTATCATTTATGCATACTTAGGGGTCAGGTGGCAATGACAGTCAGAATGCTGAATACTGTATATGAAGTTTTCTCAATGCGATTTATGCAGCAGGGTGCTATAAATTTAACATGGGGTATAGTGAAAAGAGAGTTTTCGTATTCCGATCCTGTGAAAGATTCCCTAATGGCCTCAGCTGCTATTCATCTACATTATAAAACAGGTACACGCCTTCTCAATGAAAGCTACTCAGAATTATCTCTTAACAAGTTAGAAAAACTGGAAAAACAACATAATAAAAAAAAATTAAAAATGACATCATACCACCCACTCCAACATATCCTAACAAACATCTTATACACAGTGTTGAGAAGGGCAGCACTGACAAAGGGGATTTTTCCTGTACTCATTTGAAAAGGTTTTCCTATTTCTCAGCATTTTGGGACACTGTTCTTTTCGATATAGGCCTTGCCTAAAAGGGGTTGTAAATGATTTTTGCCCATAGGTAAGCCTATAATAAGGCTCACCTATAGGTACTGTAAATATCTCCTAAACATGCACCGATTAGGAGATATTTACATTGAATGCAGCCAGTGACGTCATGGGCGCATGCGCTCTGAAGGAACGGCCACCCGTACCATGAACGGCGGCTCCTACCCGAATGCGTAGGAGTAATGTCATCGCGCCTCCGGCCAATCAGATGGCCGGAGGATGCGAACCAGGAAGGACAGCCGAAAATGTCTGCCGTGTTACCTGTGAGCGGGCGGCACTGCAGGGGCTTCGGTCTAAGGTAAGTATTTCATAATGAGCTAATATGCAATGCATACTAGCTCAGTATGCCTTTGTCTTTTAGGTTTTTCTTTTTTTACATTTTTTCTTTCCTGAGGTTTACAACCTCTTTAAGGTTGAACATCTGCCAGACATAACATGGCAATATAGTTATGGACAGGAACTCCACAACACCAGTGAGGTGGACACAATATCACTTCCAGTGTTGAATCTTGCCATGGGCCCTGCCCAAGGGAGACCTACACATTCTAAAAAGAAATTGTATTTTTGTACTTACCGTAAAATCACTTTCCCTGAGTTAGATGGACACAGTACTCCATAAATCATAACTATTGGGTTATACTGCCTCCTCCAGGAGTAGGATTAGGCAGAACAAAAAACACCTGCCTGCGCTCATGGGCCTTCCCCAGTTTGGTATATAACCCCCCTCTCTGCTCTTGGTAATCAGTTTAGTATGAAGCAGTATTAGAAGTATCAGAACTCCATAGAAGGGTGGGTGCTGTGTCTGTCAATTAACACAGATAACTGAATTTTTGTAAAATCAAACCGTAAAATTCCTCTGACAGTCGCCGCCCCTCATATAGTTTTTACCAATGGGTATTGACCTCTTATCCATAGGAGCAAGCTAGGCATAAGACTTGTTAAAATACAAAACAATTTGCATAGATACACCTGTAGGGGCTGTCCCACTGGTCCAATACCCCCCTGCTATCAGCATTCCTACTCAGTTTCGTAGCAAGCAGTAAATAGTCCAAAAACCCCAAAAAGAGGGGCGGCGGCGGCGACTGTCAGAGGACTCAGAGAAAGGAATTTTACAGTAAGATTTTACAAAAATTCAGTTTTCTCTTACGTCCCCTGACAGTCGCCGCCCCTCATATAGTCTTCACCAATGGGATGTCCCAAAGCAGTGTAGACATGAGGGGTGGGAAGCGCAACCATCACAAAGGCAACGCAGCACCCAGGTCAGAGAAAGGAACCTTATCTGAACCAGAAAGGTAAAAACTCTGGGTAACGAGAAAGCTCAACAGGAGCAACAAACCCAGGAAAGCAAATCAAACAAAGGGGGAAACAACCCCAACAGACAGGGACAGGCAACGCCATGTCCCCCTCAAAGCACGGCCGCGCACAGGACTTTGCAGCCAAAGGAGGCATCTGCCGATGCCAAAAAATTTGTAAAATTTGGAAAAGGTGTGCAAGGACGACCAAGTCACCGCCTTGCACACCTGGACCACCGAAGCTTGATGCCGGAAGGCCCAGGACGCACTCACTGCTCTGGTAGAGTGCGCACCCATTCCCTAATAGAATAGGCCTGTACAATCGTCTGTCTGATCCATTTCGAAATGGTTGCCGCAGACGCAGCCATACCCTTCAGAGGGCCCTCGGGAAGGACAAAAATGGAATCCGACTTCCTGAAGGATTCAGTAGACGACAGGTAAACCCTGATCGCCTGGACAACATCCAAGGAATGCAAGGCAAACTCCTTAGGATGCTTAGGATTCGCACATAGCGAAGGCAAGACAATATCCTCGTTAAGGTGAAACTCAGAAACCACCTTAGGAAGGAAAGCTTGGTTAGGTCGCAAGACCACCTTATCCCTATGAACAACCAGGTAAGGGGAGCAGCAAGACAGGGCCGCCAACTCCGACACTCTGCGGGAAGATGTGATCGCCACCAGAAAGGCAACCTTCCGTGACAGCACAGACAGAGGAATCTCCCTGATGTTCTCAAAAGGAGGACGTTGCAAAACCGACAGGACCAAATTCAAGTCCCAAGAATTGTAAAGGCTCTCCCCGAGGGGAAGCCAAATGACGCACCCCCTGAAAAAAGGTGCGAATCAAAGAGTTTGACGCCAAGGGGCGCTGGAAAAGGATTGCCAGTGACCCTTAATCGTGGTCAGCGCAAAACGCTGGTCCACACCAGATTGCAGGAAGGCCAACACCCTCGCCACCGAAAAAGAGCAAGGATGGAGGCCCCTGGATTCACACCAGGCAAAATAAGCCTTCCAGGTGCGGTAATAGATTTTACCGGAGGAGGCCTTCCTAGCCTTGAGCAGGGTAGGAATGACCGCCTACGAGAGACCCTGATTTCTCAGGACCAGGCTTTCAACAGCCACGCCGTTAAAGCCAGCGACTGTAAAGCAGGATGGAAGATCGGCCCCTGAGACAGTAGATCGTCTCGCAACGGGAGCCGCCATGGAGGCTCGATGACCAGTTGCATGATGTCCGCGTACCAAGACCGGCGCGGCCAGTCCGAGGCCACCAAAATCACCAACTTCGGTTCCGAGACCAACAAGCGAAGGAACCTGGACAACAACTGAATCGGGGGGGGCCATAAATCAGGCGATACTGATTCCAAGGCACCACCAGCGCATCCGAGGCGTCTGCCAGAGGATCGCGCGTTCTTGCCACGAACCTTCCCACCTTGTTGTTTACCCGGGATGCGAACAGATCCACATCCGGGGATCCCAATCGCGCACAGAGCATCTGAAACACCTCCGGGTGTAGGGACCATTATCCCTGGTCCAGGGTCTGGCGGCTTAGGTAATCGGCCTGCCAATTCTCCACACCCGGAATGTGAACTGCCGAAATCGCCGGGACGTGCGTCTCGGCCCAAGACAGAATCTTGGTCACTTCCCGGGCCGCCCAGGCACTCCTGGTGCCCCCTTGGTGATTGATGTAAGCCACCGCAGTGGCGTTGTCCGTCTGCACCCGCACAGGGCGGCCCCGAAGAAGATCTGATCAACGGAGCAAGCACAGTCTGATCACTCGCAGCTCCAAGATGTTTATTGGCAGGGATGATTCCTCCTCCGACCAAGTGCCCTGGGCAGACAGGGTGCCCAGAACGCCACCCCAGCCCGACAGGCTGGCGTCCGTGGTGACCACCATCCACAACAACGGCCGGAAGGATTTTCCCTGCGTCAGAGCCGGAGACTGGAGCCACCACAGAAGATCCTCTCTGGCTTGGTGACTCAAAGATATCCACCTTTCCAAGGAAAGAGGATGCCTGTCCCATCTGGCCAGGATTGCCGCTTGAAGAGATCGTGTGTGGAACTGTGCGAATGGTATCGCCTCGAAGGCCGACACCATCAATCCCAGGGACCGCATGCAGCATAAGCTCTAATACAGACATGAAGGAACAGGTCTGAGGGATCTCCGGTTCCCATGGTCTAAGAGATACCTTGTTAGAGGTTGGATACGGAGGAGAAGATAGTGCTTTGTGCTGGATCTTACAAGTGCTTAATATCTGCAGTTCGGTAAGGGACCAATTTGGGTGGTTTTCACTTGGAGATTGGAAGCACCTGGGATTGCTGTGTTTCTTAGTTCATTTGTAATATATCTGCACCTTATTTTCCGTCTGGTAAGGAGGAATTTCACCTGGTGGTGGGTTTTCACACTGAATTTGAGAACGATTGTTTCAATTTTTTCATCAGTTTGAGTCACCACTTATGGACTTTATGAATGTTTTATGGACTCATGAATTCTTGCATTTATAATTTCCACCTATATTATTTGTGTTTTTGTTGCACAATTTTCCACATTGTAACACTTTTGAGTGATTCATTTGGGATATACACTCTGTTTTAGCGCACCTATCACACATTGATAAAAAGCATTACTTCAGAATTATTACACCTAGAATAAGCAAGTAACAAAATGTTTGGTACCTGAAGCTGTGCAGCTGGGAGGTTGACATCAGCCACCATTTCTGTGCAGGGGTGTTCCACTTGCAGGCGAGGGTTTAGCTCTAGGAAGTAGAAGCTACCATCTTGACTGTAAAGATACTCAACTGTCCCAGCACTTACATATCCCACCATTTTAGCAAGCTTTACGGCACACTGAAATAAACAAAATATATAAAAAGTTAGACTGCCTGAATGCTGAAGAGCATAAGGTTCTCTTTTTTATTTTGTTAAAGTCTACTGATATTGGAACTTTACCCATAACAACTTGATAAAAAATATTGTTCTTTAGCAAGAAACGTACATTCCACATTAATAATTATGTTACCAAAATCAGTTTGTGTTGTAAATTGCTTCCAGCACTGTTCCCATTTCTTGCCAGGGGCTGTCATTTTGCTGAAGCCCAGAACCCCTGAGCAGCAGTAAATCTTTAGGCTGTCAGCAGATTGGCCTCTACAAATAGGCACAGTACCTAAAATTAGAGATAAGCTGAGCATGTGCAGAGCAGGATGAGACCGTGTATTTCTGGATTTTAAATAGTATAGGCAATTACATTTAATGTTTTACATAAAGAGGCCAGCCTGAAGTGATCTAGCAGGACCTATATTTCTGACTCACTTTAAGTCAAGCAGATAACTGAAAAAAAGTAACTTGTAAGTATGCTTAAAGAGGAGCAATACTCACCTCAGTTCCAGCGATGCGGCGTCCTCGAGCTCCGACATCTTCGGCAGCCGGCTTCCAGGTCTCGACTGCCAGCCGCTGTCATTGGCTGAGCAGGAATGACATCACTCCTGTGCATGTGTGGGAGTTCAGTTAAATTCAGGATTGCCGAATTTGTACAGTGAGCTGTGCATGCGCAGCTCACTGTACAATGGTGGACAGGCAGGTAAGTAGCTTTAAAGTAGACAAAGGCATGTGTTTTCTGCATTAAAAAATCCTGTTTGTCTGCCAATTTTATTTACATAGGCTACAATTCCACTTTAAAGTGGATGTAACCCTTCACATATACCCAGTGAAGTGAACAGCCACAGAGGATACAAATCTCCCTACATAAGTTTTATTTGTATATCTGCTGTCTTCAGCTTTCTACAAGGTTTAGAAAGTGAAAATCATGTTCAAATTCTTTCTTCCTGTTCCAGCACTGGATGCAGAGTCTTGGCATACACTGTGTGTGAGCTGATTGGATTAAAAGGCACACATTTCCCCTCCACATAGACAGAGGAAGGAAGAAACATGTAGAGCTGTGCTGTGAAAAGACCAGCTCTTTGCACCCACCCCCACACAAATTTCCAGCGGATTTTATCTCCTGTGTCGGAGAGCTGGTCAGAAGCCATCATGCTAATAACAGAGGAACAGAGCAGCAGAAAGACACAGGACTTAGTGCTTTGAAGAGAGGAAGGTAAACACTACAGATATATGTGCCCAGGTCAGATTTCATGAATGGGGTTTACATCCACTTTAAGGCCACATAAATAAAAAGAAATTACAGGTAAAGATAGTAATTCTATGCATGTAACCAGGTGTTTCCCCCAAAACGCCAAAATACACGTACTAAATAAAAATACAAGGCGGTTACTAAAGAATAATCAAGCAGCTTCATCCATCTGCCCTTTAATTCCTGGGAATCTTAGTTTGCCTACTGTATATTACAATACATGTTCAGGCTGGCCAACTGCATCAAAGCGATCCCTCTCTGGCCAGTTCCTACTCTTCCTTGGAAACTGCAAAGGAAAAGGGCAGGGAAGTATATCTAGGACCTGGAAGTCTTCTAGGACCAGAGCACAGACATATCTCCATTTCTACTGCACAGTGCAGGACAGTGATTAAAAGTGCAGGGATACCTGAAGTTGCTTGAATATTCTTTAATAGGAGCAAAAACATGCTGATGATTGATATAATTCACAATAATTGTATCATTTGCAGACTGAATTGGTATTTTTTGTTTACCCATAAATTTTGATTGGTTCTTTTTTTTAGATGTTGATTTGGGGCGCTATCTAGGCCACAGCTTGGTTGGATGATGAGTCCCGTTGCCGTGCCACTGCATGTTTTTAGTTTTCAGCCTAGTCTGTTCTTCTAGGTGGATGAAGCATATGACTGGTACTGTCATGTGACTAATTTACTATATATGGGTTTTAAATGCCTTGCTGTAAGTAGGTGATGCATGGCCCTCTGATGATGCCATTAAGGTAAAACACGTCAGAGAATGCTGCCAGTACAGCCTCCACTGGAGCCCTGCAGATCCTCGCACTATCGCTATCTTTGCCTATCGACACATTTGTTTCATGGGTGATGACAGATGGCTAAGTATACAGCATCTATGTCTATCTTTGTTATTTAAAGACTTTAAGGTGACATGCTATATCTGGTTTCAATAACTATTTAATAAACTAACATGGCAGTGGATGTGGAACTTTTGTCAAAATAAAGTCAGCATCCATACATTAAACGATATTTACTTAAATACATATATAAATGCCCAATCATCATTGGAATACCTTTAGTGTGTCTGAAACGGTTTATGCCTTCACAGTGCAATTGGGTAAATATTAAGGAAAAAGGTGCGCGAACCAATATAAATGTGTAAAAGCAGCACTGTGATGAAGGTAGGTATGTGATAAAGATGTAACTGGAAATTACAAAAGTGCGCTAATACTGAGCAATTAAACAGTAATAATTGTCCATATGTGGAAAATACAAAAACAATGAAGAGTCTATTCCATCTGAAGAGGGGTATTCCCAAGGTGATGCCTGCAAAAGGACCAACTCGTGGGTGATAGGTGAATTAGCCTCTTACCAAAACAATGATCCAATAAAGCGTGACTTTATGCAAAAACTGCAAACTTAAGGTGACACCCAGTGATATGAATGGACTCTTACCACAATAGAGAGAGAATGGAGCATGTACTGTGGTACCAAGGAAGCCAGTCAAACGGCCACGATTGATAAGATATCCAGTGGGATGGATGGATGGACGGAGCTTCCCGGTGTCTTTTTAGGGGTCTGGAGGCTTCCACAGGTAGAATTGCCAACAGGAGGACCACAATAAAGAAGAGGAAGGGACTGATGCATTACCCACAGTTTATTTATGTAAAAAATGGTAAAACACTCACAAACATCCGATGAGGTATACAGCGAAATGCTCAGAAGAAGTTGCGGTCGCCTGCAGTGCGATCCGGGACCTGTAGCAGCACGGCTGGCTCCCCCCGACGCGTTTCTACGGAAGAGTCGGCTTCTGGGATTGGAGCTGGAACTGATTTTAAATATGACAGCATGTTGATGAGTGGACTACTGTGCCCAGCCATCAGCATACTGTGGAGCAGTTGCTCTTTTATACCTTATACATCGCTCAGCCATAACTTAATGACCATCCATCATAACTTGTCAAAGCATGGACTCTACTAGATGTCTGAAGATATGCTGTGGTATCTGTCACCATCCATCAGTAGCAGATCCTTTAACCACTTGCAAACCGCCGGCAGTACATATACTGCGGCAAGCCGGCTTTATTTCACAAAACGACGTACCTGTATGTTGTTTCATGCAATAGCCAGTAGGGGCGCACGTGCGCTGATTGGCCAGAGGGGGAGCTAATCAGCAGGTCCTACGGACGCGATGTCCACTGACCACCCGCAATCGCTCCCCAGAGAGACAGAACAGCGGTCTGCCTATGTAAACAAGGCAGTCCCCCGTTCTATCACAGATGACCACAAGGATCCTGTGTTCCTGCTATTTAGGAACATGGATCTCTGTTCATCCAGTGAGTCCATCCTCCACACAGTTAGAAAGCATCCCCTAAGGACACAACCCTTTGATCACCCCTGGTGTTAACCCCTTCCCTGCCAGTAACATTAGTACAGTAACAGTGCATATTTTTAGCAAATTTAGTAATGTCACTGGTCCCCTAAAAGTGTCAGATGTCCAATCTGTCCGCCACAATGTCGCAGTACAGCTAAAAAGCGCTGATCGTCGCCATTACTAGTAATAAATAAATAAAAATGCCATAAATCTATCCCCTAGTTTGTGGTTGCAATAACTTTTGCACAAACCAATCAATATACAATTTTGGGATTTTGTTTTTTTACAAACAATATGTAGCAGAATACATATTGGCCTAAAATGATGAAAAAAATAGATTTTAGCAGAAAGTAAAAAACACAGTTTGTTTTTTGTTTTTTTTTTTCAGAATTGTCACTCTTTTTTTGTTTATAGCGCAAAAAATAAAAACCGCAGAGGTGATCAAATACCACAAAAAGCTCTATTTGTGGGGAAAAAAAGGGGACATCAATTTTATTTGAGTGCAGAGTCACAGCACTGACGCAAAAGTAACAGTGCCGTATCGCAAAAAATGGCCTGGTCATTAAGGGGGTAAAACCTTTGGGTCCAAAAGTGGTAAAGTGTTACTTAACCCAGGAGCCTGCATTCACTATATCTGGTCTCTCACAATACACAGCATATGGAAATGCAATTATTTTAGTAAATATATACCGCTAAATCGCCTTTCTCATCAGCAGTATATAGCAGTCTAGTTACTTCTACCAGTGTCTGGTTAAAGTTTGTAGGAAGAGTTTTCATTCCACTCTGACTGTCCTATGAGGTTGCAGGACCCCTGACCGTCTTTGTCTGGACCGCGCTATCTGGCCCTGTGCTGATTACATGCACCCTCCCAAGAAAGAAAAACTCACTAGCAATACACACCAAACTAAGCATGTGCAGAGTGACTCCAAAGACTCTGTCTTATCAGGGGATGTATTCCCCAATGAAAGAAGGGGAGGATCAGTGAAGCCAGGATCAAACACCCTATTTACACAATGCCGAGGATTAACCCCTTAGGTCCACAGTGGGTATAACCAGCATGCTTTAATGCATACACAGACTGATTTTACTGTTGAGGGTTTAGTAACACTTTTAAGTAATGTATTTTGCGAGGTGGGCCTCCATGGATTGGACTTGTTTTTTCAGCAAATACCACAAATGCTAGATCGGATTGAGATCTGGAGAATTTGGAGGCAAAAGCTGGATACACACTATACAACTTTTGTTGGTAGATTTCCTTTAGATTTACCTTCAATTATGTAGTGCAAGGGCCTGCCTGATTGCATACAGATTGAAAGTGTTTAGGTTTGACCTCATATTATATGGTTTTGGTAAGTCTGAAGGAAAAAAAATCTAAAGAAAATTGTATAGCGTGTATGGCCCAAAAGTCAACACCTCAAACTCATTGTTGTGCTCCTCAAACTATCCTAAAATTCATCAAACCAGGCCACCTTCTTCCATTGCTCTGTGGTCCAGTTCTGATGCTTAAGTTCCAATTGCAGGCTCTTTTGACTGTGGACATGGGTCAGCATGGGCACTTTGACCGGTCAGCAGCTACGCAGCCCCATACACAACAAACTGCGATGCACTGTGTGTTCTGACACCTTTCTATCAGAACAAGCATTAACTTTTTCAGCAATTTGAGTGAAGTATCTCTTCTACTGGATTGGACTACATGGAAAAGCCTTCACTCCCTATGTGTATCAGTGAGTCCTGGCTGCCCATGACTATTGCCAGTTCGCCGGTTTTCCTTCCCTGAGCCACTTTTGGTCAGTCCTGGCCACTGCAGACCAGGAACATCCCACAAGAGCTGCAGTGTTGGAGTTGTTGGGACCCAGTCGTCTAGCCATTAAGATTTGTCTCTTGTCAGTCGCTCAAATCCTTACACTTGTCCATTTTTTCTGCTTTCAACAAATCCATTTCAGGGACAATATGATCACTCGCTGCCTAGTATATCCCACGCATTTTCAGATGCGGTTATAATGGGATAATCAATGTTATACATAATGTTATGGCTGATCGGTGCATATTTCCTTTCATATAGTTTCAAGTCAGTTGACTTTTGAATATTCCTGCATATACGGCTGTAAAGCTATGTAAGTGGATTGCTTTATGAACAGACCACTACATGTGTGTTATAAAGTTCCGACATTCTTGTAAGGTTGCTCACAATCAATATTTCTTGTGATTCGGAGCAGAAGCTAAGCTACTATGGTTGCATTTGACCTGATACAAGTGATTATACAGGTTACACGATACACTTTTGGGGAGATTTACGAAAACTGGTGTATACAAAATATGGTGCAGCTGTGCATAGTAACCAATCAGCACCAAGCTGATTGGTTTCTTTGCCGAGCTGCACCAGGTTCTGTATACACCAGTTTAGTAAATCTCCCCCTTAAAGTCTAACCTATTCCTAAAAGCCGGTTGTGAACATTGGTTGCAGATGCTGTACATTACATACATAGGATCTATTCTGTACATTTGGCATTGGGCAGAACATGGCTTTTTTCTGACAGTTAATCTATAGGTGCGGTACGGACAAGTGGACTGCATTTGATACACATGCAGCACAATATTAAAGGTTGGATCAGTGTAGCTACTAAGCTATTGAAGCATACCATATGGCCCAAGTGGATTACAATACAAACAGCAAACAGTTGTGCAATTTGTTCAATTTGGATTAAATTTTAATTACAATTGCAGGCATTAAGAACAATTGGCAAACTATCATAGTGAGAGGATCCACATTTGGACGTCCCTCCAAAGTCTGAGAATGTTTCCTGAAATGTATATCCTTAGGCCCCTTTCACACGGGCACCTCTGCTGATCCCTGCTGAGCAGGCGATCAGGTCCGTCTTCACTCACTGTGCAGTGTGGAGATCCTCTATGGGGAAAATGGGTGAAAACGGACCGCCTGTAGGTTTTCATCTGATCTGCCAGACAGATGGAGAATAGGACCACCATCCATCTAGATTTTGCAGACAGGATTGGATCAGATAGTGGCTGATTTTAGCGGACATGTCACCGCGCACATCCGCCGCTCCATAGGGGAGACTGGAGGGTTCGATCAAGCCCGCCTGAAAAACAGACAGGGGAACCTGATCGGACAGCCTGTGTGAAAGGGCCCTAACAAATTTGTGTAGGCCCTATGTATCACAAATTGTGAGCGTGAGGTGAAAAGGGCAGTGTTAAAGTGGTAGTAAACTCAGTTTTACCACCTATACCTGCAGTTAAGCCTAGAACAAGGCTTACCTGTAGGTACTGTGAATATCTCCTAAACCTGCACTGTTTAGGAGATATTTAGAGTGCTGCAGCCGGTAATGTCTCCGGGGCATGCGCTCTGAAGGTCCGGCATACCGTGATGGACCTTTAGAGCCCATCCCGTAAACGGCAGCTCCAGCACACATGCATGTAGCTGGAGGCCACAAACAAGAAGGAAGACCGGGTAAATATGGAAGCCCTCTCAACAGTGACAGCAGGGTGCTAGAGGGCTTGGTTTTAAGTGGAGTCTCCCATAATGTGCTAGTATGCTAGGTCAAGGCAGGCGGCATTCCAATAGAAGTAGTGTCAAAAGCCATGAGGACTTACAGGACAGTTTGCAGAGCTCACAGAGAACAGCAAGAAACTTTTATTTTCCCTGGTGATGCTGCAGGTATGTGCCTACATTCTAGTTTACGATTTGTGCTGGAAGAAGACAGAAGCATAGGAAGCCAGTGGTTGGATGAAGGACCTACACGTGCCTGGCTTAACTGATTCATAAGTGAAATAATCAAAAGTTGCAACTTTTTCTTAAAACATAGAAAGCTGCCATGTTTTCAGTCTTCCATAGTTTTTTCTCCACCATCATGTTACAACAGAGATGCAAGGAAGTGCACTGTAGAATTTTAGTCTTTCAGGCCCTCTTTATGCCACCTATCTCCAAGATGCACAGGAACCCCAAGAACAAAAAAAGCATCTTCTCCCCTTGTCCCCCTTCCTTCCACCACAAACTCATGTCTTCATACAGGACATACTATATTAGAAGACTGGTGATGTCAGGGAATCACACAGAGTTAACCAATGTGGTTGATTTACATGGTGGTTTACAACAATGAACTATAACCTGAATCTAGAAATATGGTGCTCATGCTATGGAGCCAAACAGCGCAGTAACAAAAATCTGACCTCTGGACATATAATAGTAAGGGCACTTAGAATGGAATGTAGAAATTCTGCTTTTCCTTTATCTATGTTAAGCCACACCTAAACAATGTGCTCAGGTGTTTAGGAAGAAAATTACAAAGCAAAGCTTCAATGTAGCAGAAGAAAATATGAAGTCAGCAATAGCATATCATAACTCCCATTAACAGACAATAGTGGCAGCCGTAGTACTTTAAGGCTTCATGGACTCTGGCAGCTTCTGACCGCATCAAAACACAAAACGCTGCAAAAATGCAAACTGCGTTTTCCCTGCGATTTTAGTGCATTTTGAGTTTTCCAATCCTGAACACGAGTGTACATGAAGCCTTACATTGTTTTTGACTTTTAAAATAAGTATATACTAACACAAAAGAAATCTATAATGGTAAATTTAATCTTTGCACCCAGGTATTCACTTGGTTTACACAAACACTAGGGCATATTTATAAAGCAGTGAATGTGGCCGCAGGTGAATTATCCTGGTCAAACTGTTCGAAATTACAAGGAATGATTGACCACCAGTGAATGTTTGGTGAATGTCACATTATAACCCCAGGGGTCTGCAGCCCAATGGCCGCATGCAGTCCAAGACAGCTATTGTTGTGGCCCAAAACAAAAATTGTAAACTTTCTTAAAAATGTTGATTTCTTTGGGTACATTTTTTGTAAAAATGCATTTACACTTAGTGAACACATATGGCCAAAGAAAAACTTGACAGTGTCTCTTTATTGGACTTTTATCTTCCCAAAGAAAAATACCCACTCTTCACAATGACGCCTTATTCATGTCATCAGTTTTCGGCAGCACTTGTGTGTGAGCAACTCTTTTCAAAGGCGAAGCACACAAAGGGAAAAATTAGAACCAAGAATCTGATAAGCACCTTGAGAATTCATTCAGAATTGCTACTATATCCATCAAACCGGATACTGATCTGTTAGTTTAAAAAATGGTTTTATGTTGCCCTTTTTTACTTTTATAATAAAAAAGATAAAAAAAATATATATATATATGTTTTATTACTCAGATAGGTACATTGTCTAAATCAGTGATCGTTAACTTGTGATCGGTCTGACTTTTTCTGCTCATCAGATCCCTCCTACTACCAGCATTTGCAGCAAAGTAGTGCTGAAAGCATGTTCATAATCATAGAGGGATGGGATTTGTGTCCCTTCGCAAACTCCAAGAAAAGGATTTTACACCGAATACAAAAATCCTATTTGTTTTTTTTTCCTCCATTGATGGACACAGAAGTCTTTCATGCCCAAAAGCAGTCCAACTGAGGGGTGGGCAACACAGCAAACAATCACTAGCAGGCCTAAGAAAACAACAGTGAAGTGGGGACTGCCTGCAGCTCCAAAAGCCACCCAAAAGGACTTTTTGTATGAAGCTGGATTCTGATGTGGCTGCAACGTCGATCTGGTAGAATCTAAAGAATATATACACAGAAGGTGGTAGCCTTGCAAATCTGGGAAACAAGTTGCTTGATGCTAACATGCCTTAAAAAGCATTCACAGATCTAATAAAGTGGGCCTTGACAGGTAAGGCTGGAACCTGAACCTTGAGACCATAGGCTTGAATGATGATTTGCCTAAGTCACCCAGATGAAAAAACTAAAATCTGGAGGTACCCCTACAGGGTCCATTTGGAAAAAGCAAGCCACATCCAGACAATGGAGGGATATTTCTTTTTGGTGAACTTGAGCCAGACACAAGAATGAAAGAACGATGTTCCAGTTGTTTCTGAAGTGTAGAGACCATTACATTAAGATCTCATCTAGTCACAGGGACACAAATAAGGGGAGCTACAAAAAGGTCTTAATCAAGGAGGGAGAAGCCAATGGTCTCTGAAACGACAAAGGAAAGGCAGAAACCTAGCTAAACGCTGGTCCAAAATGCACTCACAAGATAAGGACATTCAGGCACCTGCCCTTAAAGAAGAACTAAAGTCTGTTAATTTGTAATAAAAACCTATTTGCCATTCTGAAGCTTTCCTCCAACCACTGTGTGTATTAGTTTATATATACTTTGATTCTGTACTTGCCAAATATGCTGCGGAAATCTCCTTCCACTAAGTAAGGCTGCAGCCATTTTAACTGTGCGCAGCTGAAGCTGCTGCCTGTTCACTTCCTGGATTTGCACAGGCACACACATATATACACACACACACACACACACACACACACATATACAGACAGACATACTCACACCACTGCTTATGGATCTCTGCAGTCAGTTATCTCTGCCCTCATCCAGCCCCCTCCAACTCCGCAGCTCTCCTTGGCTCTCTTATGACTCACCCCTCCCCCCTTGCTGGTAAACTCTCACCAGAGTGAGAGAGAGAGCTGTGCATGATGTCATTAGTTTAGGTTAATTACCAGACAAGAAAGAGGATGTGGGCTGTATAAGGTATTTACTGGTAGAAAAAAATGTTTACCATCCAAAACAACAAAGGTAGAGGATTTAATAGATGGAAAGATAAAAAAAAATATCTGAAGGTCCGCTTTAATGTCCACAGAAGCTAAAAAGTGCACCTAGTGAAAGGAGGCGATGACAGACCTCGTGGATTCTATGCAGAATTTCTGGGTTCAAAAAAAGACATTCAGAACTTTAAGACCCAAGATGGAGCAGATGCCCCCTTTGGGTTTGGAAACTCAACAGGTTAGACTAAAATCCTGGAAACTGTTCTGCCATAGGAAATGGGGCAAAGAAACCTTGGTCCAGAATACCCAAAAAGGGAAACTCCAGAAATCTGCTGAACTATTCAGTGATACATGAAGGCTGGAAGTGGGAAAACTGAGGAGGGGGCATAGAGAAATACTCCAGTTTGCATCCCAAGGAAGCCACCTCCTGCACCCAAGCGTCTTAGATGTGTCGCTCTGGAAATCATCCCTATCACTCTATAAAGGGGAACTGCACCTTGCAGAGGAGGGCTTGCCTGAAGATTTGGCAGACTGAGTGCAAGACCTTGTGAGTGGACTGGAAACCAAGTTTGGGGGTCTCAAAGTGGAGAGCACAGGAGAGTAAAAACAAAAGAGGACACTTGTTCACAGATAAAAAGGAAGAATACTTTGCAGTCATTTCTTTAGGCTTCTTCTGATGAGAAAGATTGGTGCTCTTGCCACCAGTTTATGAGAATAAGATTAGGAGTTCAACTAAGGTCATGGGGATCAAGCACTTCTTACACAAAGGTTCCACAGTCCAGCACTTTAACCAAACTTTAACCAGAACCTTCCAGCAGATCATCGCAACAGAAATTTTAAGCTATAGCCATAAGGTTTTCGAAAAATTTTCTGCAATTCACTAAAAAAACGTTATTAAAATACCTTTTCTGTGCATTCAGACTCCAACCCCCATCCTGAACCATATCAGGCGATATGTCTTTCAACACTGGGGGGATACCTTAAATGGGGGGCAGCATTTCCCCCCTTTGTAGAGCACCATGTCACAATGTTGATTTTTTTCACTGTTTTGTAACTTCATATGTACTTTTAAAGCATTCCCAAGAATGTTATTTAAAAGTTGTGTATTTTCACTATTTCAGTGTTGCCACATTAATAAAGACCTTCTCCCTGGTGAACAGTATTTTTAAAAAATGTTTTTTGCATTGGTACTTGTCCCAGTGCCAAGGTACCCATGCCCTTTTTTATGATTGCAAACTAGCCTTGAAAAAGGGTGGAAATATAGCAAGAGACAGCTCCCATAGACTTCAGTAGGGTTTGCCGCTGCTTGGTGTTCAAAACTTTTGTGATGCATTCAGTGTATTTTGGATTGGAACAACACCTACTTTAAATTTATGACATTTTCTCATTCACATAGCTTAAAAAAATAAACAAATAAAATTTGATGCTTACATCTTGCTCTTTTCTAAAAACTCCAAAACATAAAATTCTCCTCTGTGATGTAGTGGGGATTGGAGAGTTAATGTTTACCTTCATTAACACTGTCTGTACTGTGCTGGCAGATCTCATTATTGAACACTGTCTGTCCTAAAAAGGAGTTAAAATTCTAAAATCTTAACTTCTGCATTGTATGTTAATGAGAGGAAACTCGGTATGTCCCTTCTTTGTGAGTGGGGACAGATTGAGTTTCCTATCAATTCAAATTGTTCAGAGTAGCTTATAGTCTGCCCATGGGTTACTTTAAACAAATACCTAGAAAGGTAGGAAACGTTTTTTAAACTTTTTTAGGTTTGCTGTATTAATAGGAACAAAAACATCTAGTAAGGGTTTCTCAAATTTCAGTGCAAAAGTTGTGTCTTGTTTATTCATAGAAAGTTATGTAGGCAACTAGAAGGTGTGGTGTTACCATAATCCCTAAACATAGGTTTTAAAGAAAACCCCCTTATTTGGTGTGGCACTTTAAAAAGGTAACAATTGATTACATATAGAGGATATAATTTTTTTTTAATTGTTTATTAAAGGTAAGTTCTAATCCTTATGAACCAATTATTCATTTTTCTAAATTCAACATGATAGTACAACATTTCATACACAGAATGGTCCATCAAATACATAAAAACAAATCAAACATGGTGCTTCTTATAGGAGTGGAACCAAAATCCCTGATGAAGATTTGTATGCTATTAATCACATTATCGAAACGCGTTGGATTATGTACCACTCCTATAAGTAGCACCATGTTTGCTTTGTTTTTATGTATTTGATGGACCATTCTGTGTCTTGTTTATTCAACTCAAAAAGTTAGCATAGCTACTGTATGTACATTACATGCAGCCTCACCTGTTCCATCTGTTCAAACACTGTTGTATTGGCAATTGATGCCGGTGCTTCTTCAATAATTTTCTGGTGACGACGCTGAACAGAACAGTCACGGCCAAAGAGTGAGATGGCATTTCCATACTGATCAGCAAGAATTTGTACTTCCAGGTGCCGTGACTGTTTGGCCAATCTCATCACAAAAATTGGAGACCCAGGAACTTCCGTTTGGACCTTTCATAAATAAACAAGTGTGAAATGCACAGTTCATTTCAAATTTCCTAAATAAAAAATATACCCCTTACATGGCAAATTGATCAAATAAAATCAAATATTAAAAAAAATATGTTATGAAAAATGTATCTTAGGCAAAGATTAAAGTACCGAAATATACCTACTGATGATACTGCCATTAACATACTTCCTATCCTAAGGTGGCAACGCTCACCCCCTGTACTGTATGAACAGAAGAGCAGAGTTGTCACCTTAGGCTGCGCTCTTGATTTGCACTACAAACTACTCCTGCTCTCATCATCCCTGTTAGATAGGGGAGAGAGGGGTTTGTAGTTCACAGAAGATAGCTGGGAAGGCGGTTTGAGATTTCTGTTCAGTAAGCAGAACATTTTACATAGTTACATAGTTGGTGAGGTTGAAAAAAGACATCAGTCCATCCAGTTCAACCTATGATGTGTGTGTGTGTTTGCTTTTAACCGTACATTGTATACCCCTGTATGTTGTGGTCTCTAAGGTGCCCATCTAATAGTTTTTTGAAACTATCAATGCTCCCTGCTGATACAACTGTTTGTTGCGGAAGAGAATTCCACATCCTTACCGCTCTTATAGTGAAGAACCCCTTACGCACTTTAAGGTTAAACCGCCTTTCCTCTAGTTTTAGTGAATGGCCACGCGTCTTATTGTATCTCCTTTCTCTGAAAAGTTTGTTCCTTATGCTAGGGTCGCCAGTACAGTGTTTGTACATTGATATCATATCCCCCCTCAATCGTCTCTTCTCCAGAGAGAATAAGTTCAATGCTTGTAGTCTTTCCTCATAGCTGATGTCATCCATTCCCCTAATTATTTTTGTTGCCCTTCTCTGGACTTTCTCCAGTTCCAGCACATCCTTCCTGAGGACCGGTGCCCAGAACTGGACAGCATACTCCAGATGTGGCCGGACCAGAGTCTTGTAGAGTGGGAGAATAATCTCTTTATTTCTGGAGTGAATTTCCTTTTTTATACATCCCAATATTCTGTTGGCTTTGCTTGCAGCGGCTTGGCATTGCATGCCACTGCCAAGCCTGTTGTCTACCAGTACCCCCAAGTCCTTTTCCATCCTAGACTCACCCAGAGGTTCCCCCCCTAGTGAGTAGCTTGCTTTCTGGTTTCTGGCCCCCAAGTGCATTACTTTACATTTTTCAACATTAAACCTCATCTGCCATGTAGTTGCCCACCCCGTTATTTTGTTCAGGTCCGCTTGTAAGGTTTCCACATCCTGCATAGAAGATATTGGCAAGCTTAGTTTAGTATCATCCGCAAATACATTACAAGCATTCACGGCAAATATACTTAGCAGCAGCCCCCCCCCCAAAAAAACTTAAAAAAAACAAAAAAAACGTATGCAGCCACCACATGTAAGGACTGGTAAGCTGCAATATAGTCATTTTTTGTTTCTTGGTTTAAACATTTTTAATGAAAAGACCTGAACAAAGCTGTCCACTATACACTAGTGTAGTACGTTG
The DNA here is from genome assembly GCF_965119305.1 of Pelophylax lessonae. Lineage (NCBI taxonomy): Eukaryota > Metazoa > Chordata > Amphibia > Anura > Ranidae > Pelophylax > Pelophylax lessonae. Next base: position 305,334,808 of record NC_138769.1, on the reverse strand, counting down.
AATGTGCGCAAGCTATAAGGGTTAGTCAGTAAAACAGTAAGCAATCAGAGCTTTTTATAGCTTATCTCATTACACTAAAATTACTCTTTGCACCATTTTCCTGTATTGTATTGAGTTCCCTCTAACCGTTTGGTTCAAACAATTGTCTGATTTTATGGTTGTACTGTAATATTGGTGATGGTAGTACCATTCATACATTTTCATGTCTTTTTTTGATACATTGTGTGATTTATGTGAATTTTTAATAATGATTCTAATAAATGTCTAATTTGTTTTATATTTTTTTGTTCATTGATTGCCTCCAAAATCCCAACTAAAGAGTAGAAAAAAAATGTGTTTATTTGTTACTGTTATATGGGATGATGGCAACTTTTTACCACCACTGATCTGAGATACTATTTGTATTTGTGCACCATTTTCCTACTCTATCCAAATCAGAAATAAATTGTCTGGAGCTCTTCTTTAAAAAGCAATCTAAGATATGGCACCACAAGTATGTATAAAAGAAAAAAATATGACTGTTACATACAAGCATGCAGATCTGTTTTTCTTTCAAGATTTTACTGAACTATTTTATTTTTAATTTTTCCTTTCTTTAAACTAGATTATGATCACAAAGAGGAATAGTTTTCAAATGTTTTTTCTAGGTTTTGTTTTTTCCCATTATTTCATGCCAATTTTTTTTTTTCTTTTTTTTTTTTAGATTATTGGTCTCTTCTTAGGGACATTGCCAGAAAGCTAAAATGCTGCATAGGTGCCAGGCTTTGCACACATCTAAATTCAGTTATTTACTAAAGGCAAATAAAGTGTTCACCTTGCAGGGGAATCTTCCCTAGAGCCTATTTGCCTTTTGTAAATCAACCCCTTAGCGACTACCAAACGAACTATGGTTGTGTATGGGATTAGCTACTGAAAAGCTACACCAATACATCCAAAGGGAAGCAGGGGGGCTCTGAATGTAAGCTCACACTTACTAAAACAAGCTTGTGCCATTTTAATGCAGCTTTGTAGGTGCTAAAAGCAGCATGGTGTTGGAAATACACATTACAACAGCATGGCACGTTATTTACCAGTATTGTCAACTTCAGTAAACAAGAACTCCACATTAAGAACAGCATGCATATTTTCGAATATTAAAATGTAAAACATTTACCTGACGAAAAAGGTTGGGAAAATCTTCTGCGCCATTCACTTTGCGAATACCTTTTCCTCCCCCACCTTCAGACGCCTTTATCATTACAGGGTATCCCACTTGCTCAGCAGCCTTTAACAAATACACACATAATCAGTACAGGTTACCCGTGCAAAGTATGTACAGTAGGATAAAAGCCAACCCTTTTACTTGCCAGCTGTCTCCTCTTAAAGCTGAACTCTGGAATAAGCATATATTGTCAAAATACAGGAATCAAGTGTATTTTTACTTGGATCTTGGTGTGCTTTGTATATTTCTTCCAGATCTGTGCAGTTATCTGGTGTGAAACTTTGAGTCTCCGCAGGAGCTTCCAGTAGAAAAGACCAGTCGCTGCTGCTCCCTCTCCTTGATTAGTGTGTGATTAGTCTTGTATCCGCCCCCTCCTGTAGTTTTCTGCAGGCAGCCTGTAGTGGGTGGATCATGCTGGGTCCCTCCCACAGCGCTGCTCTCTGCACAAGCTATGCACAGCACAGGGATGCCACTACTATTTTTAAAAAGGTAATAAGTGGGTGTACTAACACATTTGATACCCACAAAGTGAATGTATTTCCTCTGTAGCTATTGAGTAATATATTTAAAATGAACGTTTTTTTTGTGCTTGGAGTTCAGTTTAAAATTTTAGTGAGGAAGCCACACTGGGAAAAAAATAAAAAAACTGTTGCAGTTTACCAAAGTATTTTTTTTTTTCAATTTTTTGTTTGGTAAATACTTTTCAGCGTGGCTTTTTTGGGGGATAAACATGAGCGAAATAGTAAACCTTCATGTAAAAATTATAAAGCATATATATTGCTTAAGTCACAAATCTGACGCACCAATATAAGGAGATGCATTTAAAAAAACGTAACATGACAGTCCAATGAGATTTAAAAATTACAGTCACATGGTTAAAATAAAGCACTGACAAAAAGGACAGGAGTGACAATAAGGTGTCAAAGGAGAATCAACAGGCAGCGATCCATAATAAATGTAAATTTATTGAACAAATAAAACCAGGGATTGCAAACACATTACAACATGGGTCTGGATGGCGGTGAGGGCCTTATGGGATGACAAATGCCAATGGTCAATAGGCTGTGGTCCAACACTGTACCTCTCGGAGATGTAAGGTTATCCAGGGAATGGGACCCACTATGGAGTACAAAAAGGATCCTGGCAGGTCACCGCCAGCGTATATACAAGCCATGGTACTGGAGTGCCAAGGGTAGCGTGGTGCCCGGAAGTGACGTCACTCAATGGGATGGAGTCAGATGCAGGAACCAGCATGGAACGCAAGCAAGCCCATTGCCGTGACTACATGTTTTGCATACATGTGACTTGACAAAGCGTATGCGCGCGAAACTTGTAGTCACAGCGACGGGCTTGCTTGCGTTCCACGCTGATTTCTGCATCTGGCTCCATCCCATCACTTCCGGCGCACCACGCTACTCTCGGCGCTCCAGTACCATGGCTTGTATATGCGCTGGCGGTGACTGGCCAGGATCCTTTTTCTACTCCATAGTGGGTCCTGTTCCCTGGATACCCTTACATCTCCGAGAGGTTCAGCGTTGGACCACCCATATTGACCATTGGCATTTGTCATCCCACAATGCCCTCACCGCCATCCGGACCCATGTGGTAACGGGTTTGCAATCCCAGGTTTTATTTGTTCAATAAATTGACATTTATTATTGATCGCTGCCGGTTGATTCTCCTTTGACACCTTATTGTCACTCCTTTTTCAGTGCTTTATTCCATTGCATTTACATACTATGCTTGGGACTGGCAGCACAAGGATTGTTTGGTTTGGATATTCCAGTGTCTTATTGATCAATTCCTCCTTGGAGGGGTCTTAATTATCAGCACCTGGAATTTTTGTATACAACGTGGTTAAAATAAACCTCTTTGTGTTTTGAGCTGATATGTACATTGTTAAAAGCTCAAATGTTGTTTTCTTATCACCATGTCACTCATGACAACATTGGGGTACGCTGCTCCTGAACAGAACTACAGAAAAGTAATTTCCTACCCATAGGAGTGGCTTTTTCCTGAAGTACTGAAGCTTTTCTCTCATTACAGTACTGGGACTTATCTATCAGACAGATCCTCCCACTTAGCACCCAGGAAGTAGGAAGCAGGTGCAAGCCACTTGTCAGTTTCAAAAAAACAGAAGGAGGTGGAATTTTGCAATGTTTAAAATTGACATGCAGAGAAGATAAAAAACAGGCTAAAAAAAGTTAAAGTGGAAAAAAAAAAAAAAAAAATAATAATAATAATAATAATAATAAATGTAGCAGCACAACCAAAATGATTGTTTCCGGTCTCCAGCCTTTGCAGCCTACCTTGGTTTTGAATGTGTGGTGTGCCTATTTTCGGTCTCCTTTCCCACACAGGGTTTCCCTGGAGACACACTCACATGAACAATCCTGGCACAGCCACATCGTTATGTGCCATGCTGAGGCGCATGCGCAGTACGTGCACCACTCTGGCATTCCTAAACATGACACCAGATTGCTTTCCATACTGCGCATGTACCTGAACAAGGTGCATGAGTGCTGCCTTATACTGCAAATGTGCCCAAATACAACAGTACAGGCAGGGCTTTGATGCCGTGTTCAGGTGCATGGGCAGTAAGAAAGCACACATGGAATCATGGGACATGTAGCCCAAAGATCACTGATGTGCTCCTGACTACAAATTCATGGGAAACACTAAAGGTAGAAAGGGTGGGGACAGTCTACAATAACACTTCAAAGGTAAGACTGGGGTATAAATAAAAGGAAAAGAGCAACAACAACAATATAGTTCCTCCTAAATGGTTGGTGCCTAATGCAAACAGCTAGCTTACAATTTAGGATTTAGAACTGCCTAAATGTAAAAGAGCACTTAGGGCCATCCATTAGGAAGCTGAGAAGCTCCAGTGGAAAAACAAATGAAATATTTGATTCATAAAACAGTAATCTTGGCCAAGGAATTTAATACAAAAAAGTGTCTCCAAAAATACCATTTTATAAGACAAGAACAAATTTACTTTTAGGCTTCACTGACCAATGCCTATAGGTGGCAGAGGCAAGTTTTCAGCATAAAGTCACCAGCCACCATCGTTTGTCCCATCATCACTAGAAATACAAATCATTGAATACAAGCCTATTGGTGTATTTTTTCTATAACCTAAGCTAGGATAGGACCAAAAATACAAGAAAATATGTGTATGAGGGGTATTGCACTGTACACCAAGGGTTGTGTGTGTAGTGATGAAAATCTGGCCCCGACTATAGAGAAAGCAAATATACAAAGTTTTAATTACAGCTATAACAGCTTCAGCTCTTCTGGGAAGCCTGTCCACAAGCTTTTGGAGTGTGTCTATGGGACTGTTTGACCATTCTTCCAGAAGCATATTTGTTAGGTCAGGCACTAATGTGGACGAGAAGGCCTGGCTCGCAGTCTCCGTTCTAATTCATCCCAAAGGGTGTTCTATTGGGTTGAGGTCAGGACTATGTGCAGGCCAGTCAAGTTCCTCCACCCCAAACTCGCTCATCCATGTCTTTGTGGACCTTGCTTTTCACAGACAAACACACTCCTAAACCTTGTGGACAGTCTTTTATTATACACGCACGCACGCACACATACACACCTCAAAAGAATTAAAGGAACACTTTAAAAAACACATCAGATCTCAATGGGGAAAAGTAGAATGCTTGATATCTATACAGATATGGTCTAGGTAATGTGTTCATCACAAAGGGATGTCACATGGTTTGATGGAAATTAAAATGATCAATCTACAGAGGGCTGAATTCAAAGACAACCGAAAGTCAAAGTGAAAAAATGATACAGAAGGCTAGTCTATTTTGCTGAAATTTCATTGTAGCAACTCACAATGGTACTCAGTCGTTTGTATGGCCCCCACATGCTTGTATGCATGACTGACAATGTCAGGGCATGCTCTAATGAGACAATGGATGGTGTACTGGGCTAATTCCTCCCATATCTGGACCAGGGCATCACTAAGCTCCTGAACAGACTGAGGGGCAACCTGGCGGCGTTGGATGGACCGAAACATATTGTCCCAGAGGTGTTCTATTGGATTTAGGTCAGGCGAGCACGGGGGCCATTCAGTGGTATCAATTCCTTCATCCTCCGGGAACTGGCTGCATACTCTCGCCACATGAGGCTGGGCATTGTCGTGCACCAGGAGGAACCCAGGACTCACTGCACCAGCATAGGGTCTGACAATGGGTCCAAGGATTTCATTCCGATACCTAATTGCAGTCAGGGTGTCATTGTCTAGCCTGTAGAGGTCTGTGCTTCCCTCCATGGATAAGCCTTTCCAGACCATCACTGACCCACCACCAAACCGGTCTTGCTGAAGGATGTTACTGGCAGCATAACATTCTCCACGGCTTCTCCAGACCCTTTCACATCCACCACATGTGCTCAGGGTGAACCTGCTCTCATCTGTGAAAAGCACAGGGCACCAGTAGCCGACCTGCCAATTCTGGTGTTCAATGGCAATTGCCAATCGAGCTCCACGTTGCCGGGAGTGAGCACAGGGCTCACTAGAGGACGTTGGGCCCTCAGGTCACCCTCATCAAGTCTGTTTCTGATTGTTTGGTCAGAGACATTCACACCCGTGGCCTGCTGTTGGTCATTTTGTAGGGCTTTGGCAGTGCTCATCCTGTTCCTCCTTGCACAAAGGAATAGATACCGGTCCTGAGATGGGTTAAGGACCTTCTACAACCCTGTACTGCCATGTCTCCTGGAATCTCCTCCATGCTCTTGAGACTGTGCTGGGAGACACAGCAAACTTTCTGGCAATGGCACATATTGATGTGCCATCCTGGAAGAGTTGGACTGCCTGTGCAACCTCTATATGGTCCAGGTATCACCTCATGCTACCAGTTGTGACCCTAATCCTGGCCAAATGCAAAACTAGTGAAAAACAGTAAAAAAAGATGAGTAGGGAAAAAAATGTCAGTGGCCTCCACCTGTAAAACCATTCCTGTTTTGGAGGTTGTCTCATTGTTGCCCATCTAGTGTACTTGTTGTTAATTTCATTAACACCAAAGCAGCTGAAACTGACCTCTGCTACTTAACTGATCAGATCGATATCCCAGGAGTTTAACTGACTTGATGATATACTCTGATTAAAAGTGTTCTTTTAATTATAATATATATATATATATATATATATATATATATATATATATATATATATATATATACACACATATATACACACACACACACACACCTCTATCTCACCTATCTCACATCTAGTAAACATGTTAGAAATTATAATACAAACAGACACAAGTAACACACATTCAAAAATACAACAGGTTAGCTATCCTCCTTAAAAAAAATGTAAATTTTAAATTGTTTAATATCAAATTCTAGGAATTAACCTACCCTTAATCCATCATCCACGTCTTTTACATAGCCCTTTTCATAAACCTCTGATGGTACACTTAATATACGCTTTTTAAGATCACTCTCCTGCCATTCCACTTTTAGACCTAAACATCAAAAAATAGAAAGTATAATTCAATTTCAGAAAAATTGAGTGCAAGGATAAAACACATTTTGTGCCCAATGGGACACCATATGCAAGACACGTACAAGCTAGAGTAGGAACAGCTATAATAAATTTGGAACTTCTACATGTTGAACCAGAATTCAGTAACACTGTTTTGGACTCTGTAATGTTTTTTTCTTATGCTTTATTGGAATACTAAATCCATTGAAGACAATCCCTAGACAACATAATAAATTATGAGTTGTAAAGCACAGAGGTATAAAGGCAATGTTTACTGCAGTAGCATTTCTCATAGTTCTGCTCTTGAGACTTTTATTTTTGTGCCCGTGATCAGGAGAAGCCTTGGGGCTACTGTAGACTGGTGCAAGAATCATTTCAATTGTTTTAAGTAACCCTGTCATAAGCTTAAAGTAGAACACCAGCCAAAACCTCTTCTTATTGGAAAGGGTTACCATAATTGGGAGAAAAACATAATTATTTGGTGAGCACTTCAGAATAAAGAATAATTTATTAATCCCAAAGGGAATTTGGAAAACTCTGGAAACACTAATCACCAAGAATCCCCTTCTGCCTGCATTCAGAAAATGACTCAAAAACATAAAAACTCAACAGGATCGCCAGAGGAAATGCTAAAAGCCCAAGTTGGAATAATATATTTAAAGAATAGATTCATCATATGAGCACTTAAAACATCCAATGCATTTTGGGGGCCAACCCACTCCCCCTTCATCTGGGCTACAAAATAAATCTGAAAAGAATGTGCAGTTTATCCATAAACATAAAAGTATACATACACACATAAATAAAGCCAATCGTTAACAAAAAAGTACATAAGACGCACAAAAGGTTTCTTCTGCTGAGGAAGATGGCTGCTTTTGCCTCTAGTGGCATCCGAAGTGATCTTGCACAAGAGCTGGTCTAAGGAGACACTGTCCCTCGAAAGCCATGCAGGTGAAATGCTTTTTGTAAAGGAGTTCCACAGTCCAGTGTTTAGGTCAAAGTTCCCCAAGCATACAACATAAGTCACACTTTAGAAATGAGCCGGCAGGCTTCTAGTAAAATATTACTACAAACCAACATTATAGCCATCTGCTCTATGCATTCTATAAGCAAGAGATCAACTTTGGGAGAGATTAGATCGCTTTTAAGGGGTTCTGACCATTTGGAAATGGTCTGATCAAGTAAGGTGACAGCAAGAATCTAACGAAGGTCAGGGCCCGCCAGTGAAAACAGAGCTCTAGAAAGGGCTTCAAACCAACGACCCAAGTGATTGAGGTAGCTTCCACTCCTCAGTAGACATATGCAGAATGGAATAATTTGTTTGGTATCATTTTGGATAGATTCATTATGTTACCAACCACTTCTGGACTGGAAGGTTTAACCCCGGTAATGACCAGGACATTTTTAGCGATACGACACTGCGTTATTTTAACTGACAATTGCAGGGTCGTGCGACGCTATATCCAAATAAAGTTGATGCCCTTTTTTCCCCCCACAAATAGAGATTTCTTTTGGTGGTATTTGATCACCTCTGCAGTTTATATTTTTTGCGCTATACACAAAAAAAGCAACAATTGCGAAGAAAAAAAAAAAACAATACTTTTTACTTTCTGCTATAAAACACAGCCAATACAAAAAAAAAATTTAAAAATAAATTTTTTTTTCATCAGTTTAGGTCAACATGTATTCTGCTACAACTTTTTGGTAAGAAAATCCCAATAAGTGTTTTTTTGATTGGTTAGCACAAAAGTTAAATCCCACCTACAAACTAGGGGACAGATTTATGGCATTTTTATTTTTATTTTACAAATAATGGCGGCGATCCGCGATATTTAGCGGGACTGCGACATTGCAGATCGTATTATATTGATTAGTGCAAAAAATATGCACTGTTACTGCACTAATGACACTGGCAGGGAAGGGGATAACACCAGGGGCAATCAAAGGGTTAAGTGTGTCCCTAGGGGATGCTTTCTAACTGTGTGGGGGATGAACTCACTAGATGAACATAGAGATCTGTGTTCCTAAATAGCAGGAACACAGGATCCCTGTGTTCACCTCTGACAGAACGGCGGTCTGCCTTGTTTACATGGGGAGCCCCACGTCTCTATGGGGAGCGATCGCAGGTGGCCAGCGGACACGACCCCACTGGCTGTTACACGAAACATCGTACAGATACGTTGCTTTGCGTATCAGAGCCGACCTGCCACTGTAAAAGTGCGGCGGCTGGTCGGCAAGTGGGTAATTTACTTTTGTTACGGAATTCGTTTAGTTTCAAAATTTTGTAAAAAATGTGTTCATTTATATTCATTGCACTCATAAATTTTCTAACAAATTCCAACTTTTCAGAATGATTAGAATTCTGATCGGTGGAAAAACGATCGACCGATTCAAATTGTGTGTGAAGAAATAGCTGGTTGTTAAGCAGCGGGCTGGGAAGGGAGACAAGGGCCGTTTCCCGCCCCCCTTCTGATGTCACAGGGCAGGACGGTCAAACAATCATTTCCATGAAGCGATCTAGTAGTCTCCCAATGGTCTGAATGGATCCGAAACAGCGAATTCCTCCGTAGGATCGTGGATAGCGATATAAAAGCTAACAGAAAGAAATCTAGTGCTCTTGGTTATATAATCATTTATTCAATAAATGTAAAACCACTTATAATTCTGGCACTTGTTACAAATACACAAAAGAGCACTCTGTGTATACACATATTATCCAGTAAGATGGCCTCGGGTGAGGTCACGCGTGGATCCTTCCCCCCGTACGTGTTACATCCTAGGCAGGACTTTGTTAATAAAACAAATGATATTTTGAATAATTTTTCGAATGACATTTGTCAAGTCAATGGTATCAATCATTGGTGTCAATGAGAGTGTAAAGGGATAAACAGAGGGGGGAGAGAACTGAAGGGATTGGGGGGGGTAATCCACAAGAAGACAAGTTATGACTTGGGGCAGGATTGTAAACATGAGCCAACACATAACCTCTGATGCCATGACTTCTGGCGTGTGGCCTGCTGCTCCAACTGGTCAAAGACAAAAGCGCTGTGTGCTAGTCACTTTTGCTGGTGTCAGGCTCACCTCCTCCAGCATGATTTGGATATAGAGCGGCAGAGGGTAACCAGGGCACCTGGTTTTAGGTAACCGCACTGCAGTTTTAGGTGTCATTCAAATGAATGGCATTTCAAATATGCTTTCTGCAATTTGTCATTCACACCTCACCACTTTGAAATTGCGGGCAGAATCGCTGCAAATGTGCCCACGATTCAATATGCCAATGTGTGAATGCAGCCTTAAGGAGGCCTGTTCTGGAAAAAAACACAGAGCTGCCTCTGCTAACCTCCTCCTTCTGAAAATGCTAGGTACTTGGCTGTCTCTGGCTTCAATGCTTTCTTAGCCGAAGACCTGTCACAAGCATGTAACTAGTGCGTTCAGAAATGTGTGTTCTGCGAATTGTCATTCACACCTCACACTTTCAAATCGCGGGCAGAATCGCGATTCAAAGCGCTGGGGTGCGAATGGAGTCTCAAAGGCCAACTCTGTAAAAAAGGAAAATGGTCCCTTGCAGATAGGCTACACATGCACTACAAGGCTTGGAGGAGTGGAGGATTGGGTAAGTGACTCTTCATCAACCTGTTGCCACATGCATAACACATACCGTATGTGCGGCAGCAAAAGGGTGGGCTTTTCCACTACAAGGAATGATTTTCAAGCCTCCTGGAGTTGGTCTTTGAACTGCACTCCAATATATGATATATCTGAGAACCTGATAAATACCTCCCAACTTCAGAACCAGAGAATGAATGCACTTTAGGGAAGGTAAAGTGGCGAAGAGTGGGTGTGATTAAATTACAGCAGACAGGAGGGGGCAATTCTCATCACCAGGGGCATTGCTTGTATTGTAAACAAAAAAAAAAACTGAGGCAGATTTGGATACCCCAAAGAGATTAGTAATATGGTGCATGCACACCGCACAGCGGCAAAACTTTGGTCAGGCCCAATTGTTAACAGTGGGAGGGGCTTAAGGGGCATGATTAAATAAAACACAGGCTTTCTTGTACCTATGAAATATGTTTTGATTGCTATGCAAGCAAGAGTCTCAGACGTGTAAACCTCAGCACAATCAGAAAAAAAAACACCCGTCTCAAAAAAGGTGGGACAGGGCAACAAAACGCTGCCGAAGTAAGTGGTACTAACAAGGAAGAATTGGAAGAACATTTTGCAGTTACATTACCATTTGCAAATGTAAGATAATGAGGCTGTCGAGGGATCATTTTTGGTCAAGAATAGAACAAAGTGACCATTTTTAGTAGTAGGAGTGGTTTAAATCACTCTGACAAGTTTTTATCTACTGTCTGGTTCCCAATTAGGAAGATTTACCCCTCACTTCCTCCGGGGTCAAAAGGGCAGGAAGTGGGTAGAATCTCTCCCATAGCTACCCAGATAGTAATACATAAGGGGATAAGGAGAAAATACACATTATGGCAATCTTGAATTGCAGAGTCTTTTGCCAGGGATGAATGCCTTAGGGACTGTGGTTATTGGGAGTAGAATCGGTCTGGACATTTGTGGGAATAAACAATGCCCCATCTTTGGTGTCAGATGGAGGAACAGCGCCCCATCGTTGGTATCATTAGGGCCCCATTGTTTGTGTCATTGGGAGGAATTGTGCCCCATCTTTGGTGTCATCGGGAAGAATTGTGCCCCATCGATGGTGTCATCGGGAAGAATTTTGCCCCATCGTTGGTGTCATCGGGAAGAATTGTGCCCCATCGATGGTTTCATTGGGAAGAATTGTGTCCCATCGATGTTGTCATCGAGAGGAATTCTGTCCCTTCATTGGAGTCTGTGGGGTGAATTAAGCCCCGTTGTTGGTATCAGTGGATGAAAACAGTGCCCCAAGGGCCAGATAAAAGCAAGCACATTTGTAAGCAAGTTTGGAAACAACTTCTCTAGGGAATAGAAAATATAAAAAATAGCAGCGTATGCCGACAAGCTTTTATTTTTCCTTACATAGCCCCATATATGGATCCCTAATCTAGTTCAAGACTTTGGCCACTATGGCTATATTTCTCTTTTAAAAATCAACTACAACAAATCAGAAGCTTTAAACTTTACCCTAACATTGACCACCCTGACCCTGGCTCAACAAAATAGTTTTTAGAAGGGTTCCACGCACGCTGACGTATCTGGAGGTTTGGATTACCGCTGATAAGCAAAAAACCTTTTCAATGAACTCTAAACTTCTACTGCGTCAAATAGAAAGTGACCTCTCCAAATAATCCCTTAAGTCATTTTCGGAGGTTAATTAAAATGACCATCCTCCCCAGGGTGTTGCAACATTTTCAAATGCTACCCATTGTGGTGCCCTCTTGCTTCTTTAAATAACTAAATGCTATAACCCAGAAATTTCTTTGGATGGGAAAGAAACCCCGCATTAGTCTGTGTTACCTGACAGTACCCAAACAAAAAGGGAGGATTAGGTTTCCGAACTTCTGGAATTAATATCTCATTACGCATTTGGCTTGAATAGTAGATTGGCACTGCCCATAAAGACTAGGTCCGTTTGGAAGAAATCCCTAGTGTGACAACATTATCCTACACACCCTGGATTAGATTATACAGTCAGAAAATCCATCACGTATTAAAAACACCCACTGATTGGAGCCATATGCTAAGGGATTTCCATGAGGCAATCTGCCATGGGTCTATTGCCACCTCCCCATGACCACTGGTATCCCTAAATAATAACCCAGACTTCCCTCATGGCTTAAAAGCTGCATCACTTTTCGAATCAGCTGACCACATCCCTCTACTTGCATTGCATTGTGTGAGTAATGGGTGCATTCTATCATATGAAGGGCTACTAAGTGTCTTCAAACCCGCTGTATGTACACCCTGGTCTTATAGACAAATACACAATTTCTTTTCTTCGCACCCACAAAAGCGACATTTTCTTAGACCTCTCGTGACCTTTGAATATTTATGCCAGAATTGGGAGGCCGTAGAGAAAACCACTTCACTGATGTATTCCTGGGTACAAAACTCTGACTCTGACATGGACAGATTAAAACCCCTTTGGGAATCCGCTTTACATAATAATTTTTCTAACTTCCAGTGGGAAAATGCATGCATTCTTGCTCGATTTGCACTCGTCTACAAGAGACTTAATACAGTGGTATGCAACGCCTTTCAAACTCAAGAGATGGTTTCCCCAGACCTCTGACCAATGCTGGTGATTTCATCAGGCAGTGGGAGATATGATAGATATCTGGTGGGATTGTAGACTACCCGCCCCCTTCTGGAGTAAGGTATGAGAACAAATTATCTACATAACAGAGACCCAGATTAAGTTGACCCCTGCTTGTTGCCTTCTACACATTGTTGACTATCCCTTGAGGAGATATAAATGCACTTTGACCATCCATCTTTTAAATGTGGCCAAATCCCTCATCACAAAACACTGGAAATCCGACCGAATGTCGACAATTCGAGAATGGCTGCGCTTGTTCTAAGTGATTCATGATCTAGGTGAAGACCTCTGAAGACGTCATACGCTCTGACGAAACGCGCGTCAGGTGGAACGCACGCCGCCTACCCGGAAGTCAGCTGGAACGCAGTACGGGGGATACCGCTCTCCACGCTACAGACTTTATGATAGCGGGTGCGGCTTTATTCTTAACTGTACTATACGTGTATTTTTGATCTCTATTTTGGAAATAAACCTTCTTAAACGGTACTACACTATCTGGAGCCATTTATTTTTTCCCTAACCGGATCTTGAGGATATCGCCTGTCTAGGAAGGGATCTCGGTCGGTGAGGGATAAGCCCAGCAGGTACCGCATCTGAGGCCAGGAGGGGCATCAAGCTTTACTGGTCTTTGTGCCGTAAGGTAACTCAGACCCACTACATCTGGTAAGCTTACATCCTACTTATCCTAAAATCACTCGATCGGCTCTGGACCATAGGAGGATCCAGCACTGAGCACCTGCACTTTTCTTTGCACTGCAGTGTAATCAACTTTCACCAAGTCACTTATGAACTTTTTATTGGACTTTATTTTTGCACTATTATGCACCTTATGACACCTTTTTGACTTAATTTTTATGATATTGATTGGGTATACTATTTCTTAATAATGTATTTTTATTGGTACTATTTATGGATTTTATTGATCTTAATGATATATTTTTATTGGTAACATTTTAGCTCTATGAATATTTATTGTCTTAAACCTACAATTTCCCTGTTCCTAGTTTCTATTAGCAAGCACTATTTAATCCCAATCAGCCTGGGGTTTATCCATTTCCATACATACCAAACCTTCAATACTATATCTTTCTTGTTAAACCATTATTTTACTTGAAGTTGACACGTCAATATGATGGCTACATGTTTGTCATTAATGATCTCTATGGCACCTTTTGTGTATATTCGTTTTTTTTTTTTTTTCTTTATTTCCCTTTTTGTTACCCATTTATGTATACTGATGCTGCTCTGTGTATGTTATTTTATTGTAAACAACATAACCACAATAAATATATATATATATTAATTGAATTATTGAAACCATCCTCCCTGTACTTTATCTGCCTACATTTTTTTCACAGATTTGTGGTGAATAAATATAACTAGTACAAAAAAATGAAATAATATAAGTGTATGTGCTTACCATTGCCACTCCAGGGGAGTGTAGGGATTCCAGCTGTTTGGGCAACAATTGAGGATGCAATTTTATCCCCCAATGCCCACATTGCCTGACTTGGAGGACCTGAAAAACAGCAGAAAGTATGTAAAAACAAAACATTTATACTACTGGTTAGGACTGCTGGTCAAGAAAGCTCAACTGAATGTACTTCTCGCTGGAATGTCAATTCAAGTTTAGTTAAGGAAGAAAACCCACATGACAATACAGGTGTTTTAACAAAATATAGGATGCAATAAAAAACACAAAGTGATGACCACTGTAAGCCTTCATATCTTCTATACACTATATTAGGACGCCTGCCTTTACAAGCACATGAACGTTAAAGGCATCCCAGTCTCTCTCTGGAGGGTTCAATTTTGAGTTGGCCCACCCTTTACAGCTATAAACGCTTCAACTCTTCTGGGAAGGTTGCCCACAAGGTTTAGGAGTGTGTCTATGGTAATGTTTGACTATTCTTCAAGAAGCGCATTTGTTAGGTCAGGCACTGATAATGGACAAGAAGGCCTGGCTCACAGTCTCCACTTTAATTCATCCCAAAGGTGTTCTATCAGAATGAGGTCAGGCCAGTCAAGTTCTTCCACCCCAAACTCGCTCATATATGTCTTTATGAACCTTGCTTTTGCACTGGTCCAAATCATTTGATGGAGGGGGATTATGGTGAAGGGTTGCTTTTCAGGGGTTGGGCTTGGCCCCTTAGTTCCAGTTCCAGTGAAGGGAACTCTTAAGGCGTCAGCATTTTGGACAATTTCATGCTCCCCAATTTGTGGGAACAGTTTGGGGATGGCCCCTTCCTGTTCCAACATTACTGCGCACCAGTGCACAAAGCAAGATCCATAAGAGTTGAACCTGTTATAGCTGCAAAGTGTTGGCCAACTCAATATTGAACCCTGCGGACTAAGACTGGGATGCTATTAAATTTAATGTGTGTGTAAAGACAGGCCTCCCAATACTTTTGGTAATATAGTGCATCTATGACCCATTTAGAGCTTGTTGATGACACCTTTTAGTAAAGTGTATATTGTATTTTTAGAGACAAAACGAGGCTCTTACTGATGTTGCATTTGAAGATTTGTTTTATTTGAATGTATTTTTAAACCAGAACTTGCATGACAATTCAAAGTCTGCCCTCCATTTCCCTGTTAAAAAGTCTGACAGAAATACAAAGAAAACAAGGAATACTTTAACATCTTGCAACACTGGGCTTTCCTGCTGGATCCTGTGAAAGCTAAGAACCCCAAATCCCATGAGAAAGCACTACTACACAATACTGATGCATCTTCTTACCTTATTCAAGAATCCTCAGCTTTCAAGACAGCTTAGGCCCAGTGACACCACCAAAGCTAAACAAAGCAATTGGGGGGGGCTGTAAGCCACAGGATAAGCAGACTTTGCAGTTTTATGCAAGCTCCGCTTTACGGATAACAGAAAATAATTTTACTTATGGGGCTAAAGGCATCCTCTCCGCATAACCTCCTCATTATATACAGGCTTACAAACAAGATTGTTTTTTTACTTAAAAAATGTACCTGCTCCCACTTACATGCAAATTAAACTAAAGAACAAACCTACAGAACATATGCTTAAGTTTTGGAGAGCATGGGGAAGGGTTAACTGGCCATGCAGTGATGCGGAATTGTAGACAGGTCTGCCAGACAGTAGGTGGCAGCAAGTGGTGAGCAGCAAGATGGCCACCCATTGGTTTCCGAGACCAGCGTGTTGTCACGCTGCCTCTGTTCTTAAGCGGAGTACCAGTCATTTTTTGTTTATTAAAAAAGTCAGCAAGTGTAGCTGCTGACTGATAATAAACAGCCACTCACCTGTCCCACAACCCAGCAGTGTACTCACCCCACCTGGGTTCGCCCTGTGTACTCCCTCGGCAGCACTGGCATCTCTACTTTGGGAAGGAGAACTTCCGCTTCGACCACCTAAGGGGACCAGAATGGAGGTGGGAACAGGTACCTGTCTAAATCGGGTACCTGCCCCCCCCCCCCCTCCCAAAAAGCTCAGTTTCACAAACAGGAGCCAGGGAGGAGGCCTAAAGAGGAAGTGCCACTTTTGGGTAGAACACCGCTTTAAGTATGAGTCGTATGTAACTCGGATGATTGTTACTCAGGGATTACCTGTCCCCACCACAGACCTTAGATCAGCAGACTTGAACCTAGTTTATGCGACACGGTCTACAACGACTCTTCCATTCTTTCCAAAAAGCGATCAGTCCGTTTGGAATAGGGAGGGCAAAGGTGTCGGTTAGCCCTGAAATGAATAAAGTATGGCCAAAGCTCTTTTGGTCATACTTCCCCTTTGCATCAGGGTAGTTCTGCACTCCTGTGACCCAGATCCAGCCGACAGTGGGCTAAAGCCTGTTCTCAGCTGACGTCACAGATAATGTCGGGATCTGCCAAGATGCCTTGACTGGCAGCTGGATCACCACTGGCAGCCTGAGCCAGCCAGTCCTGCCCCCACCAGTGGTCTTTGATCGCTCAGTTCTTAGTGTAGAGGCAGTAGGAAACAGCTTCAGCATTAGATGAATGCTGCCTCCACATAGGCAAGTATGTAAGTTTATTTATTTTTTATTCAAAAGGTACAAATTATACCCCACATTATTGTAAATGGAAACTAAAACTTTGGTACAATAAATGGTAGTTATTTATTAGAAATATAATAAAGTTTAATATAAATGACTAAAGCATTTACGAAATTTACAAAATTAAAATAAAAAGGAGAATAGGGGGAAAAGGGGTTCTCAAACTAAAAAATGAATACAAAGAATAATAACTTCACTATTACCCAGATAACTACGGATCCTTTTCAATACACTATATGATACTCCTTTGCAGAACACTGGCACTCTTCTAAATACCAACATCCTCCCAACTGAGGCCTGCTTTTGAAGGGTTGAGGTACCCAAAAGAAACCATCAACATTATCCATCTAATGGCACAGGCTTGCAATCATCACCCCTTAGGCTGGATACACCGGTTTCTTGCTTAAAGTGGTAGTATACTTAAAAAAAAGAAAACCCTGCAAGACAAAGGCATAATGATCTAGTATGCATCGCATAGTGGCTCATTATGAAACACTTATCTTAGAACGAACCCCCGACACAGATCCCCGGACACCGCTGTGGGAGCTGACGTGATCCCTCGGCATCTCTTCCGGGTTCGGTGGCTCCGGCGCTGTGATTGGCCGGAGCCGCGATGACGTCACTCCCGCGCATTCGCGCGGGAGTCATTTTTCGGCAAGTTCCCGGCAAGGAATGCTGAAGGTCCGCCGGACCTTCAGAGCGCATGCGCCACTCGCGTGAGCGGCTGCATGCAGTGCAAATATCTCCTAAACCGTGCAGGTTTAGGAGATATTTATTGTACCTACAGGTAAGCCTTATGATAGGCTTACCTGTAGTTAAAAGTCGCAAAAAGCGGTATACTACCACTTTAAACAAATCACCGAACCAAAATATCCGTGATAAAATCTGAAGCAGTCTCTACTGAATAATGTTCAAATGTGATATACCATTTCCCCCTTCCTCATCCTTTTCTCATTTCTCTCTGGTTCCTCTACTTCCTCCCACCCCTCATCCCTTCCCCTCCTCAAAAAAAAAATAATAATAATAATAATATACAATTGCCCAATGATAATCTAAGTATATATGCAATTTTGATAATGTCTACCTAGGCACATAAGCAAGCTCACATGGATACTTACAGTGAACCTTCACACATTTTTTTATGAAAATTCTCAAATTCTTTGATAAATCATTCCCAGTGTGTTTTACCATTGCATAAGTTCTATAGAAAAAGCTCTTTTAATGACAGTAAAGAGGCTTATTAAACAGAATATATATATATATATATATATATATATATATATATATATACTGTATACACACACACACTGTATATACACACCCACCGAAAAAAAACAAAAAAAAACCCACAGCCAATTATATAACATAATTGCAAGAATGCTGCAATAGTGCAGCATAACTAGATGTGTCCTAACGTTGTACAAATACGCATATATGGGGCAAGTACCAATTCCCACTTGGAATGATTTTCAGGACTCAAAATAAAAGAAAAAATTAAATGCAAAGTTTCTGTTATGTATACATATTTTTTAACAATACGAACACGTATTAGTTTACTTTTCCCTTTAAAAATGTAAAGTTTGCAGTTCTTACCCATAAACGCAATGCCATTCTTGTGCAGTAATTCAGGCAGTTTGGGATTTTCTGAAGCATGTCCCCATCCAGCCCACACAGCCTAAAGGAAAAAAACAAATCAATATTTTTCAGAAGCATTAACTACCCAGCAATATATAAAAGGCCAGTTTATGAACTATATATAATTCCTAATGTTTAACCAATAATTTCCACACAAACAAATAGAAATATAACTCTGTTATCATGAACATAAATATCTTTATTTGTATTGACTTGATGGGATATTTTAAATTATTTTTTCCATCATTCTATAACGTGCCCACATATTATGCAGCACTGTTCATTCTTTGATTAAGAACTATTGTGTCTACTGGAATCAAAGATCAAAGTACTAAACTATACATTAATTGCCGTAGGTTATTACCTAGCATTCCTCTTTCCCATCTCAATATATGAAACCCATCGTTAAAGATATAGTCCATTATATTCTAAAATTGCCCATTTCCCTGGCTTCCATGAAAATTCTTCAACTACAGCACTCTGAGGAACAGACCTGATATAAGTATGGAAGTCTTGAATTCCTGCCGATATACATTGCACTATACTTGTTCAATAACTTAACACGATTACATTTAGAACATCAGAAGGAGGCCAAGCAACCAACAGTTTTAGTAGACTAGGAATGGCGGGCACTACAATTATCAAAACATAGCTACCGGTAATCAACATCGCAAGCAAAAGCACAGCAAAACTGATATTTTAAATTCTTACTTGTAGTGTTTTTCCTTTTCATAAATGAAAAAAAAAATGTTGCATTCACTTGCTATGAGCCTTAGAACTTGCAAGGAAATTTAAATTCTTTAGGTGCGTAAATTCCTTAGCATAGCCCCCTCCCTCCTTGCACATCATGGCCCTTATTGTCTATGTTGGTCCAGCTCCTTGGCACCTCCCTCCCTACATCGTAGCCTTTTATGTAGCTTCCAGGAGAGAAGTGTAAGGGAATACTATAAAGTAGCAGTTGAGTGACAGCACTGAGTCCTGCTGACATCACATCTAAGATGGTGCCTTCCAGCAGCAACCCAGGGCTTTTGGATGTCTATACAAGGTAAGCTTCTACAGGTAAATAACATGGATAAAATATGTTAAATTCACATATAATCTCATAGGAATATTTTTGTGGAAATGGTGATCTGACGACAGGGTCCAAACACCATTAAGTAATTTAGAGAATCCCACAGTTTCTATTTTCTTTGGGTGGCTACACTAAATTCCTGCAAGTTGAAATTTTGTTTTTTTAGAAGGGGTACATCACTGGCAAAGTAAAATGTTTTAGGTAAGGCCAAGGTAATTTAATAAAAGACCAATGTAACAAATTCCAATATCCAAAACCTCAAGGAGATGGCTGGACAGAGTAGTAATTTCTTCAGTTACTAAAGATTTCCATAGAGATGTGTATCTCAATTCGAAAAATAATTAAATTAAGTTGGGAAACTGCTTCTTCCCTTAAAATTCTTCTTGCCTTGGCAATCATAATTTACTATTGTATGTATGTTATCTGAATTACAATACAAAATGGTACTATAGTACAATAGGCTTTCATTTGTGAGCTGCATTTTTTTTTTTGTTTGAAATGGTCCTAAATTGCCAAAAATGAGCGGGTCACGTGAGGCTGGCAAGTTTTCCCAAGCTGCATTTCAGGTGTCAGTTTACCATCTCTTGTGTTCAGATAGATAATCTCAACCATGTATAGTAAAATTTAAAAAGAATACAAAATTTGCAGGAAATAAAATCGGCAGAAGGGTTTTTCCAAATTGGCGAACCTCTAGTGTGGTTTTTGCTAGCATTTCTTTCAACTGCACTTTCTAGCTATATTAGAAAATCACAACTGCAATTTTTTAGTCTGGTTCATTTTAAGCATTGGTTAAAAATCCTGTCTAGCGTTCCCCTTCTATATAATGTTAAGGATAGGGATATGATGTCATGTTTACCATGATTAACTTGTTCTGTACTGTCCTCTAATGGCACTTTTCCACTGCAAGTACCGGCTCGGCTCCACTCGGCCCTGCTTGGCTCTGTTTGGTTTTCCACTGCATGGTACCGCTTGGTACGGTGTTGGAACGGTTCAGTACGGTTTGCTTTTCCACTAGAGTAAAGTGGGTGGGATAACAACGATTCTCTGACTAATCAGTGGCTAGTAGTGACAAACAGTCAAGGCTGCATGCAAAGGATTGTGGGATATGGTACCGGTACGGCCCTCTTGGAACCACAACCGAGGTGGTACTGTTTAAGAGAGCCGTACCGTACCGAAGGGTTCAAACACCGTACCATGCAGTGGAAAAGCGCAAAAGCGAGCCGAACCGTTCGGTTCCATGCAGTGGAAAAGTGCCATAAACTAGACATGAATACAGTCCATACTAACAAGGGGGTTAAAGATCTAAAGGCTTGGGTGGTACATTGTATGCTAATGCACTATAAAAAAAAATAAAAAAAAGATCCCTCAGTTTGTACCTCTAATTGTACTTAGAAATTGTTCAGAATAGCTTGCAATCTCCCTATACAGTTTGATGTATAAACCTGCTGCAAAGAAACGACTAGAAAAGTAAGACTTGCTCAAAACTATTTTTAGGTATGCTATGTGAATGGGAACCCATAAAACATAGTGGGGATTTCTCAAATTTGACTGCTAAAGTGGAAATACACTTTAATTTGAGTTAAATCGGCAGGTGGACTCCAACGTGGCAATCACAGGGTCATTGGCGCTAGGTTCCCACTGTTGCAATCTGATTTTGATCTGACTTTCAGTGCGATTATGTAGTGCTACTTGGGTGCTACTTGGACAAGGTCTGAATACTCTATGGGGTCAGAATCACGTTTGGATTCTACCAAAGTAGAACAGGAATCTTTTTCAAAATCATTCTGTGCTGAGCAGCATTGATGTGAACAGACACCATTGAAAACAATGTGATTTCCAGTATCATGCGGTTCTGTGGGACTCAAGCTGCATATAAAATTACACTGGTGTGCACCAGGTCTGGGTATGATTCCCAAAACCTCAACTATGTAACTTCTCTTTTTGCCACCTTTACAATCACATCTGACAAGTGGCTCTGAGAAACGTATTAGTGCCAAAAATGTTTTACATTAGGCCTTTTGTATGTGAAAGGTAGCAAGAGGTGTTTGAGAATATCTCTCCTTCATCACAAGCAAAGGTACTCCAACTACCAACAAAAGGGAGTGGGGTGGAGAGGTACACAACACCAATGACTGGATGAAAATCTGAACTTTATGTGAAGATTTTTATTTAATGTGGCTCCTTCAACAGAAATGATAAGAATGCCAAGGCTGACACAATCTTATTATTTAGAATCCTTCTAAGGAAAGGCTGTATTACCTGTACAGGGATCCTTTTAGCAATATCAAGAATAAGCTCTACATTTGCATAGTTATTGTTGTTCGGTCCTCCGGGTACAGGTACATAGTGATCAGCCATCTTGATATACTCTGTATAAAAAATAAATAAATAGGAATCGAATTTAAAAGAATGCTATTAGTCACAAAAGTATGTTCTGAAAAAAAATCATATTCTACAAAGAGAACCATGCCTTTTTGGTATTTATATTAAAAAGTATATATTTCTCAATTCTCTATGTAAAGAAAATGGATTTTTGTAAGATCTTACCGTAAAATCCTTTTCTCTTAAGCTCATTGACAGACGTAGTCTTCTTGATTCTCAAGAGCTGGGTTATGTTGTCTCCGCAGGAGTAGGACTAGGCAGAAAGACAAAACGTTCTGGCTCCACCTTAGGGGCAGTCCCTGAGGGTATATCCTCCCTCTCTCTGCTACAGGGAATCAGTTCTGTTTTAAAGCAGTACAGAGAATTTAACCCAACCCAACTCAATGATAGAGGGGCGGGTACTACGTCTGTCAATGAGCTTAAGAGAAAAGGATTTTACGGTAAGATCTTACAAAAATCCATTTTTCTCTATCGCTCATTGACAGACGTAGTCTTCTTGATTCTCAAGAGCTGGGACATCCAGAAGCAGTGCCACAAATGAGGGGTGGGATTGACAAAATCAAATCCAATCTAGAAGGCCCAACCGGTGCCAAACTAGAAGTTTTAAAGGCTCATTATAAACAAAGAATGAGACTAAAGAAAAAATTTTCCAACGGAAAAAACCCTCGAGGTAGACCACTGGTCTCCTCAAATTGCGGCCTGCAAAACCTTGCGGCCAAACGAGGCATCAGACGATGCCATTACATCAACTTTATAATGTTTAGTAAAGGTATGCACCGACGACCAGGTAGCCGCCTTGCACACCTGGACCACTGACGCCTGATGGCGAAAGGCCCATGACGCACTAAGTGCCCGAGTGGAGTGCGCCTTAACAGGGAACGGGGGCTCCCGACCCTTAATAGAATAAGCCTGTACTACCGTCTGTCTGATCCATCTAGAAATGGTCGCGGCAGATGCAGGCAACCCCTTTTTGGGTCCATCCGGGATCACAAAAAGTGAATCCGTCTTGCGAAACGAGTCTGTCGTTTTCAAGTATACCCTGATCGCCCGGACCACATCCAAGGAGTGTAAAGCAAACTCCCGAGGATGACTGGGCTTAGGACACAGGGAAGGTAACACAATTTCTTCATTCAGATGAAATTCTGAAACCACTTTTGGTAGGAAGGATGGATTCGGACGAAGAACCACCTTATCTCTATGAACCACCAGATATGGTGAACGACAAGATAATGCGGCCAGTTCTGACACCCTGCGTGCAGAAGTAATAGCCACCAAGAAGGCCACCTTCTGGGACAACGTAGGTAGAGGAATCTCCCTAATATCTTCAAAGGGAGGTTTCTGAAGAACCGACAACACTAGATTAAGATCCCAGGGGGGTAACGGCGCGTGCACTGGCGGAGCCAGATGTCACACCCCCTGGATGAAATTCCGCACCAAGGAATGAGTAGCCAAAGGCTTCTGAAAGAAGATGGCTAATGCTGAGACCTGACCCTTGATAGTACTCAAGGCCAGTTTCTGCTCAACCCCTTGTTGCTGAAAAGCCAATATTCGACTAATCGAATAAGCCCGAGGACGGAACCCCAAAGGTTCACACCATGCAATGTAGGACTTCCATGTGCGATGATAAATCTTTCTGGAAGTCGCTTTCCTTGCTTCAACTAGAGTAGGAATAACTGAAGCTGACAAACCTTTGTCCTTCAGCACCTGGGTCTCAATAGCCAGGCCGTTAAAGCCAGCGATCGTAAAGCAGGATGGAAGATCGGTCCCTGAGACAGTAGATCCTCCCTGAGAGGAAGTCTCCACGGGACGCCCGCCACCAGTCTGACCATGTCGGCGTACCAAGCTCGACGAGGCCAGTCCGGAGCTACCAGAATTACTGGAATTCCTTCCTCCTCTATCCTGCGAAGAAGTCTTGGCAGTAACGCGAGAGGAGGGAAGGCATACATTAGCTGGTATTGCCCCCACGGGGCGATCAGTGCGTCTGCGGTTTCTGCTAGAGGATCGCGGGAGCGAGCCACGAATCTCTGAACTTTCCTGTTGAATCGTGATGCCAACAGATCCACATCCGGGGTGCCCCACCGTAGGCACAACTGGTGGAAAACGTCTGGATGGAGGGACCATTCCCCCTGATCCAGAGTCTGACGGCTGAGATAATCTGCCTGCCAATTCTCCACCCCCGGAATGAACACCGCAGAGATTGCTGGAACAAATCGTTCCGCCCAGCGAAGAATGCAAGCCACTTCTTTGGCCGCTCGGACACTCTTGGTGCCCCCCTGGTGATTGACATAAGCCACGGCCGTGGCATTGTCCGACTGGATCCGAACCGGGCTGCCCTGGAGCTGCTCGGTCCAGTGAATCAGACAAAGTCTGATCGCTCTCAGTTCCAATACATTTATCGGTAACCTGGATTCTTCCGGGGACCAAAGTCCCTGGACAGATAACTGACCGAGAATTCCTCCCCATCCGGATAGACTGGCATCCGTGGTCACTATCGTCCAATATATTGGCAGAAATGACTTTCCCTGGCTGAGCATCGGAGACCGAAGCCACCAGACCAGAGACTCTCTGGTCTGTTTGCTCAATCGGATCTGATTGTCCAGGGATTCCGGATTCCGATTCCATCTGAGAAGAATCTCTTGCTGAAGAATTCGGGTATGGGACTGGGCAAATGGGACTGCTTCGAACGAAGCCACCATCAACCCCAGAACCCTCATGCAAGTCCGAAGGGAAGACCAGCTGTTGGACAGTAACAACTGGACTGCTGATTGAATCTTTCGGAGTTTCCCTACCGGAAGAAAAACTCTTGTCTTGACTGTGTCTAAAATTAGACCCAGATATTCGAGCCTCTGGGTGGGAACCAGAAATGACTTTTGCTGGTTCACCAGCCACCCGAATTCCTGTAAAGAAATCATAGTAATTTCTATGTTTTGTAGCAAGGTCTGAGGAGACTCTGCATGAAGCAGAAGATCGTCTAGGTAACCAAGGATCGATATGCCTCTTTGGCGCAGAAGTGCCAACATTGGGGCCAACACCTTAGTGAAGACCCGCGGAGCCGTGGCGAGACCGAAAGGTAACGCCACAAACTGATAGTGGTTCTCTTCTACGGAAAAGCGTAGAAACCGCTGATGTCCTGCGAAAATGGGAATGTGAAGATAGGCGTCCTTGATGTCTATGGACGCTAGGACATCCCCTGGATGCAGGAAGGCTGCTACTGTGCGAATGGACTCCATTCTGAATCTTCTTATGTTGACAAAAGAATTGAGTGCTCTTAAGTCCAGAATTGGACGCACTTTGCCCTCTTTCCTGGGTATTGTAAATAGGTTTGAATAAAACCCTTGAAACCGTTCTGTCCAAGGAACGTGGACTACCACCCCTTGTTGTAGTAAATCTGTGACTGCTCTCCGCAGATCTTCTAAACGATCTGAGGATAGTCGGATATTGGAAGTGAAGAATCGCGCCGGTGGGAGAGATCGAAACTCGATCTTGTACCCTGACCTTATGACTTCGCAAACCCATTTGTCCGGAATTCTGGAAAGCCATGGATCCGGGAACCGGCGAAGACGTCCCCCCACCCCAGTTATGGGTGGGGGAGCACCTTCAGGCTTTGGATGGTTTATCTTCAGGTCTGGAGGGGGCGGGCTTTTGCTTGCCCGACCAACGACCCCTGACGCCTCCTGCAGGAGCTTTGGAGGACTTAGTTTTTTCACCCGCGGGACGAAAAAACCTCTTGTGAGCAGAAAAAGAAGGCCCTCGTCTTTGACGAGTTCCTCTACCTTTAAAATTTTGCGGTAAAAAGGTGCTCTTTTCACCCGTGAGATCTTTAATGATCTCATCTAAGTTGGCTCCAAATAGACGCTCTCCTGAAAAGGGGATATTAGCCAATGCTTTTTTGGAACCTTGGTCGGCTAACCAACCTTTTAGCCACAGTGTACGCCTGAGAACCACTGCTGAGACTGATGCTCGCGCCAATAATGGAGTGGCGTCTAACGCCGCATCACACACAAACTGTAACCCCTGTATCATTTGTTCCAACAAATCTGATACCGCCTGAGGGACCTCTTCTAAGTCCCGGCGTAACCACTTGGTCCATTCAGTTACAGCCTGCGAAACCAGACCAATAGCTATTATAGGTCTGAAAGCTGATCCAATCAAGGAAAACATGGTGCGAGACATAGCTTCTATCTTGCGATCCACTGGATCTTTAAAAGACGGAGCGTCTTCTAAAGGAATAACCGTGGCTTTATTCAATCTAGCAATTGGTGAATCCACCACAGGTGGTTCTGTCCATTTCTTAATAAGGGTTTCCTCAAACGGATAACGCCTGTCAATGCGTTTAGAAATAGTAAAAGTGCGTTTTGGCAGACGCCATTCTTCTTCGATTGGATTGCCAAAACATTTGGGCAATGGAAAAACCTTCGCCACTTTGATGCGTTTTTTAGTCCCAAAAGGGATTTCAGTTTCAGCTATTTCCGATGGAATACCCTGTAACCTTAAGGTCTCTTGAACAGATACAATGAGTGCGTTTACCAACGCTTCCTCTCGGGCTATGGCGGATGCCGAAACATCCTCCTCACTGTCTGAAGAGACAGGACCCGAGACACCAATCCCAGATGAAGTACCTGCAACTGCAGAAATGGGCTCAGAGTCTGAATCCGAGGTTTCAGATAATATGGGGTTAGGCGGGGGTCGCTTTCTTGCGCCCTGTCCCTGACAAGCCACTTCCACCCGGGACACAAAAGTTTCCATAATAGCTGACAATGATTCAATTGTCAATGGGGTGCTGGAGGATCCCGCAGAACCCTCGAGGGGATCCGGAGGAGATACATGAGTGGCAGGGTCCATGTTAATTCAGGACACCTTTGCCAGCAAACAAAAAAACTTTTTCTTTTTTTTTTTTTTTTTTGTGTGTCTCCCCCTAGCGCAATAGCGCCCCTCAGAGTACCTGCTTCTCGATCCCACAGAGAGAGAGAGGGACCCCCAAGGCTCACCAACCGATGCAGTGCAGTTTCCAACCAACTGCAGTCAGCGTCTGTCTTACACAGACTGAAAGGAGCTGTTTGCTTTTTCCCGGGTAGAAGGACGTGGCTCCGCCCCCTGTGTACGCCTTCCGGCGTTCCCAGCTCTCCACGAGGTAGCTGGGCTCACAAAACATGGCCGCCCCCATAGAAGAGACATAAGACTCCAAAAACATGGCGGCCGGCGTGACCTGAGGACATACATGCATTTGGTCTACGGCAAAATGGCGGCGGACCGCCGAAATCGTTTTCCCAGCACATCCACCTGCATCTCTGCTAAGAGGCGATATATGGATCTACAGGAGATACACTACACATAAGGTAGGATTATACCTCCTATGTCTGCTGTAATGTTACAGTCTGCTGGGTAGAGTGTTAGCTCTTAAACCAAGTCCACTTCCCACAAACACATGCTGTATTACAAGGGGGACTTGTAAGTATCAGATATATACTGACCATATATGGAGGGGCCCATAATACATACTGCCTCATAACGAGGAAAAAAGGGAACGTTTACTCACCATACCGAACCGACAGGCACCCTCTCTTCACAATACCCTCTCCACCGGGGTGGGGGTTTGTGGACCACTCCGGACGCCTCGACTCTCTGGTTCCTGGCGTCCAAGCGAGACTTTTAACTCGCAAGGTCAGTCCCTCCACTGGGACTCCGTCGCGGCCGACCCAGCGCGGAGCTCTGGTCTGCACGCGCTCGTAGGCAGAAACCGGGGTGACCACTGGATCTCAACATCCAGCCCGTCGCCCGGCCCCGCATACTTACTTGAATGTGTCGCGGCCGACCAAGCGCAATGCCATGGTCTGCGCGCGCTCGTAGGCCGGCTGGGGTGACCACAAGTGTCGCCCAGTCCGGCATTTTTGCTTGAAGATCTCACAGGAAAAAACACTGGAGAAAACTACCTAAAAAATGTCTTTTTCTTAAAGAAAAAAGTCTTGCCAGGACCAAAAGATCCCAGCAAGGAACTTAGGTCCTTACTCCTGACTAGACAGAAAAAAACTGATTCCCTGTAGCAGAGAGAGGGAGGATATACCCTCAGGGACTGCCCCTAAGGTGGAGCCAGAACGTTTTGTCTTTCTGCCTAGTCCTACTCCTGCGGAGACAACATAACCCAGCTCTTGAGAATCAAGAAGACTACGTCTGTCAATGAGCGATAGAGAAACATTGTTTAAAATTAGTTAAAATAGCGGAACTTAGTGTGGTAAAAGAATTTCTAGCTAAAGCTTGCTAGCCCCAGTCTATTTAATACCAAAATACCTGTGCCAAATGGACCCTGATCTTACTACTAAATACACTCCCCAGCTACTAAATAGGCTAATAGAATGCCAAGGTGCAAAAGAACATAGAAATATGACTGCTCTAAAGCTAAAAAAAAAAAAAAGCAAAAGAATTAATTCAATACCCAAGTGACTCACCAATAAATCACATTGTCAAAATATTACTGTGTAATGAATAATTAATCAACGTGTACATTTTTTTGCTCATGTCATTTGATTATTTAATGGTGACCTATTTGCCTCTTTCCAGACTTTTTCAGGTTTTCCTGATTTACAAATACAAATCTGATATTACATTCTAACCCTAAAAACACAGAAATTCCTAGTTGGAGAAGATACTTCAAACTAGGGGTGGTGGAAAGAGGAGTGGAATATGTTGGTTGTTAGGAGGTTTTGGAAAGTGGGTAATAATAATACTACACATACAAACCACAATCCAATAGAGCATTTTTTTTAAGAAATCCTATTAAAAACCATAGGATATTAGTAAATACCACTAACCTGCATTTGCTTTCAGGTCCTCAGGCGTCACCATGACAACAAACCGTATTGCCCTTTCATTTCGGAACATCTCGTAGGACCATCGTCTGATTGAGCGCATGCATTTTACTGCTGCTATTCCATTGTTAGCTATAAGTACCTGTTACAAAATAAATAAAATATGACATTTAGTGCATCCTATCATAAGCCCCTATGATATCAAAACAGTGAAGGGAAGCACCCTCCGCAAGATTAGCCAATAAGGAAGTTCACCTTCAATTGGCTTTATTTACTGGACCAGTTGAAATGTTTTGACACCACGTAGGGTGAAGTTAAAGGAGAAGTTAAGCTTTCAGAAAAAAATAAACATATTTTTGAGGGGAAAAAAATGTGAATTTATTATTTTTTACTGCAAGAGCTAGGAAAAGGTTTCACCCGTGATCAGGCTTCTGTTGACAAGCCCTGCAGCTTTCTGTCTGTATCTTCAAACAGGCTGTCTGTTGAAAGCTGTAGGGCTTGTGAATGAAGTATGAAAGCGCTCATCAGCGTCTTCGCAGTTCATTTAGAACTACAAGCCATCAGTCGTTGTGGCTGACGGTAGTTATAGGTCATTCATTCACTGGAAATTGTGAGTGATTGACACAACCATGTCGGCTGAGCGGGGAGAAGATCCCCGTCCACGGTCAAACCAGGGCGGCATGAGCTGAAACATGGTACACCCTAAATAAAGATGGAACATAATAGAACATGTTTCAAAAATTGAAGTCAGTCTTTAATTGAGAAGGGTGTGGTGTTCCTGAAGTGTGTCCTTACTTTGGTATTCCTGTCCATGGCTTGGGGAAATGGGCTTTAAAGTATTTCAATTTTTACATTTTCATATTTTAAGAGATATGAAGAAAAATATTTCAGTAGGTAAGCTGTCAAGCCAAAGTCTGTAGAACATATTCTTGTCATGTCTCATGTTACTAATTTAGAAGATAGGGTAGTATTTAAAATAGATAGTTGAAACAAAATGATGGACTTGGCAGAGGAGGACCTGAAAACTAGAAATAGTTCATTAAACAAATATGCCCATTGGTGCTATATTGCTGTTCCTAGTTGGTAAAGACAAGAAAGAAATTAAAATTGCATAGTTTCCCAACCCAAAACTTTAGCCTAGCTCATAAATGGTGGGGCTGATGGCAACATTATCTAAAAAAAAAAAAAAAAAAAAAAGAATCACTATGGTAAATCAAATATACCTTTTCGATTACTTTATTTCCTCCAAAGCGAGTAACAAATTCAGCAGGGGAAGCTACTGTAAAATCTCTTTGTAAATCAATTTTTTTCCGTTCTCGACCTTGCTTGACAAGGTGTAAGCCAGACATGCTAGGCCTGTAGATAAAAATGAAAACAGAAAGTATGCATAAATAGTAAAAGGTAATGGTTCCTTAGCTAATGAAAAGGCAGAATATATTTATTCAATGAGGAGGGCCTGAAGTTACTGCAAAAAAAATAAAATAATAATAATTTTTGTAAGAACTTACCGTAAAATTATTCTCTGAGTCCTCTGACAGATACAGCCTCTTCCAATTTTCATCACTATTGGGTAATGGTGCCCTCTACAGGAGCAGGCTAGGTAGTGAAACTTCATTAAAAAGCTTTAACTAGACACACCTTAGGGGCTGTCCCTCTCGACATTACCCTCAGACACTTAGAGCTTACTAATCAGTTTCGTAGCAAGCAGTACAGGAAGACAAACAACCCCAAAATAGAGGAGCGGGGGCTGCATCTGTCAGGGGACTCAGAGAAAAGAATTTTACAGTAAGTTCTTACAAAAATTCTATTTTCTCTTACGTCCTCTGACAGACGCAGCCTCTTGCAAGTTTCATCACTATTGGGATGTCCCAAAGCAATGCAGGTGTGAGGGGTGGGAAAAGACACAACCAATAGAACGGTAACGTCCCAACAAGGCCAGAACAAAAACGTGGCCAACAGGGCAACAAAAGCTCAACCAACAGGAGCTAACCCCAGAACAACAAATTCACCCCAAGAAGAGAAAACATGTCTCTTCAACAAACCGCAGCGCTCAAAACTTTGCGGCCAAAAGGAAGCATCCGAGGATGCCATCACGTCAATCTTTTAAAATTTGGTAAAAGTGTGCACAGACGACCAGGTTGCCGCTTTACACACCTGAGCCACAGAAGCCTGATGGCGAAAGGCCCAAGAGGCACTCACGGCTCTAGTAGAATGTGCCCTCACAGGGAAAGGAGGAATCTGACCCTTGAGTGAATAGGCCTGAACAATAGTCTGTTTGATCCACTTAGAAAAGATTGCAGCAGACACAGCCGAACCCTTCCGAGGTCCCTCAGGAAAGACAAAACAGGGAATCAGACTCCCTAAAGGATTCTGTGGTCGACAGGTAAACCCTGATCGCCCGAACCACATCCCATCCAACGAATGCAAGGCAATGCTTAGGCTTCGCACAAAGCGAAGGCAAAACAATATCTTCATTGAGGTGGAAGGCAGACACCACCTTACAGAAGAAAGAATGGTTGGGCCGCAAAACAACCTTATCCCTATGAACAACCAGGTAAGGTGAACCAGAGGACAGAGCTGCCAATTCAGACACTCTGCAAGCAGAAGTGATAGCCACCAGAAAGGCAACTTTCTGGGAAAACACAGGCAGAGGTATTTCTCTGATGTCTTCAAAGGGAGGTCGTTGCAAAACGGACAAAACCATATTCAAGTCCCACGGAGGCAAAGGAGCCCTCTGCAGAGGACCCAGATGACGCACCCCTTGAAGAAAGGTGCGAATAAGGGAATTAGTCACCAAGGGACGCTGGAAGAAAATGGCCAAGGCCGACACCTGACCTTTAATCGTGCCCAACGCCAAACGCTGTACCACACCATTCTACAAGAAAGCTAGGACCCTCACAACTGAAAAGGAGCAAGGATGCAACCCCTGAGACTCACATCAGGCAATGTACGCCTTTCAGGTACGATGATAAATCTTCCTGGAGGTAGCCTTCCGAGCTCTCAGCAAGGTAGGAATAACAGCATCAGAGAGACCTCTGTCTCTCAACACCTGGCCTTCAACGCCCATGCTGTTAAAGCCAGAGACCGTAAAGCAGGGTGGAAGATCGGTCCTTGAGACAGCAGATCTTCCCTCAGAGGTAGCCGCCATGGAGGCCCGACGACCATGTTGACGAGGTCTGCGTACCATGACCGACGAGACCAGTCTGGGGCCACCAGAATCACTTGTACCCGTTCCAGCACCAACCTGCGGAGGAACCTGGACAACAGTTGAATTGAGGGAAAGGCATAAATCAGCTGATACTGGTGCCAAGGCACCACCAACGCGTCCGCGGCACCTGCCAGAGGATCTCGAGCCCTGGCCACGAACCTTTCCACCTTTTTTTTGATACGAGATGCGAACAGATCCAGAAACACCTCCAGATGCAGGGACCATTCCCCATGATCCAAGGACTGACGACTCAGATAGTCCGCCTGCCAGTTCTCTACTCCAGGAATGTAAACAGCAGAGATAGCTGGAACGTGTGCCTCGGCTCAAGACAGAATCTCGGCCACTTCCTTGGCTGCCCGGGCACTCCTGGTGCCCCCTCGGTGATTGATGTAAGCCACAGCCGTGGCATTGTCGGTTTGAACCTGAACCGGGCGACCGCGTACCAAGTCGCTGAATGGAGCAGGCAAAATTTTATCGCCCTGAGTTCCAGGACATCGGCCAGTACTCCACCCCAGCCCATCAGGCTGGCATCCGTGGTGATCACTGTCCACAACAGAGGCAGAAAGGACTTGCCCTGGTTCAGAGTGGGTGACAGAAGCCACCATGAAAGCTCCGTCCTTGCGAGACGGCTCAAACACACCATCATGTCCAAGGACTGGGGATCCCTGTTCCATTTGGCGGGAATCTCTGCTTGCAGAGTCCTTG
The DNA here is from genome assembly GCF_965119305.1 of Pelophylax lessonae. NCBI lineage: Eukaryota > Metazoa > Chordata > Amphibia > Anura > Ranidae > Pelophylax > Pelophylax lessonae. The sequence goes on along the minus strand of NC_138769.1, from coordinate 305,302,003 downwards.
TGTGAAACTGGGCAAACGGGATAGCCTCGAAAGCTGAAACCATCAGCCCCAGGGACCTCATGCAGGTCCGCAGGGAGGAGAGATCGTTGTCCCTGAGGGACCTGATCTCGCCCTGCAAAGTCTGAAGTTTTCCCTCCGGTAGAAAAACCTTTGCTTGAGCGGAGTCCAGGACCATTCCCAGATATTGCAGACGTACTGATGGAGTCAGTGCCGACTTCTGGAAGTTGATGGTCCACCCGAACTCCTGGAGCATCTGAACCATGACCGTCAGATCGCCCGACAGAGTGGCACACGAGCTCACCCTCAACAAGGGGTCGTCCACATAACCAAGGACCGCAATCCCCTTCTTGCTTAGCAGAGCCAGCACCGGGGCCAAAACCTTGGTGAAGAACCTGGGAGCCGAAGCTAGACCAAAGGGTAATGCCACAAATTGAAAGTGCTCCTCTGCCACTGCGAAGTGGAGATACCGCTGATAACCTTCATAGATAGGGATGTGCAGATACGCATCCATTAAATTGATAGAGGCCAGAAAATCCCCTTGACTTAAAGACGCCACCACCGACTGGATGGATTCCATCTGGAACTTCTGCACCCGCACAAAACGGTTCAGTGACTTGAGGTCCAGAATCGGACGAACCTTGCCCTCCTTCCTGGGCACTGTGAACAGGTTTGAATAAAACCCGCAAAATCTCTCCCGCTGTTAAACTGGGACAATAACGCCATCTTGCATCTGCACCCTTGAGAGTCGTCGGGCGATTGGGAGACAGATGGATATTTGATGGAAAGAACCTGTCTGCGGGGCGAGATCGAAAGTCGATCTTGTACCCTGAATGAATCAGTTCGTGAACCCAGGGACAACCAGAGTTCCTGAAAGTAACGCAGACGTTCCCCCACCCCTAAAACGGGTGAGGGCGTCCCTTCATGGAGAAGAAGACTGGGCCGCAGGAACGGAGTGACCAGCCTTGGACTTATTAGACCAGGGTTTCTTGTCACCGCCGGAGGCATTGAAGGATTTCCCTTTTTCCTGCGCCCCTGAGGCACGAAAGGGCCCCCGATGAGCCTTGAAGGAAGGACACCGCCGCGTGCGGGGCAATTTACCCTTCGTGGATTGGAGCAGGAGGGTACTCTTACCCCCTGTGAGACCCTTGACAATCTCATCCAAGGAGTCGCCAAAAAGGCATTCCCCCAAATAGGGGAAATCGGACACAGTCTTTTTAGAGGCTTGAGGAGTGAGCCTGCCACCATGTACATGTGGTGGGAAAGAGTCTCCACGCGCCTATCCATCGGGACACGGGAGGTAGCATCACTCACCATACCATGGACCGCGGGCACCGCTCCGATACAGTTCGCCTCCCACCCTGAGTGGGGGTGCCGTCAGCCAAGAGGGGACGCTGCAACACAGGGCGTTCCAGGTTGATGCATCCCGGCGAAGAATTTCTCCTCAGGCTCGTCCCCATCCGTCAGGGCACTGTCGTGGCGAGGCCTGGGCGGACCACAACCTGTGCACGCTCATAGGCCAGGCTGGGGTACCATAAGGATCTAGATTATCTAGTGCGAAGCCCAGCCCGGCTGTTGCTTGTAGTTCCCCAGGAGGATCCCCCTGACTAGCTAGCGATAGTGAGTGAAGAAAATAAAATAAACATTTTTCAAAGAAAAAACAAAAAGCTGAGCCCGGAGTCCCAGCAGGTATCCTAGGTCCTACTCTTGAGCTGGACAGCAATAAACTGATTAGTAAGCTCTAAGTGTCTGAGAGTAATGTCGAGAGGGACAGCCCCTAAGATGTGTCTAGTTAAAGCTTTTTAATTAAGTTTCACTACCTAGCCTGCTCCTGCAGAGGGTGCCATTGCCCAATAGTGATGAAACTTGGAAGAGGCTGCGTCTGTCAGAGGACGTAAGAGAAAAAACAATTAACGTTACATCACACTGGCCAAAAACATACAGCGGAATAGTGGAGGCTCCAGTTGTATCATGAGGACAAATGTTTCTTTTCCAATTCGGACCTATTTAGGTGTGACATGCTGACGAGGAGTAGAATTTGATACAAACTGGTCCTATTTTTTTTAAAATTTTAACTCTTCCACAATGACTGTTAGAGAGGTATTAACTGTTAGAGCTGCTATTTGGGTGACATAGTCTGGGTCCTGTGCCACCATCTTGGTCTTCTTTAGCCAGCTGCCTCTTCTGGATTCAGGCTGCCAGCTCCCATCCTCTGGCCTGTCTCCCAGGCTGTTCTCTATCCTTGGTCCTGTATTTTCCTGGTACACATGACACCGGTATCACAGGAGACTGCAGGACCAGAGACATGTCATTCTGGCCTAGGCCAATAAAGTGGTGGGAGAAGGGCAGGAAAAGATATAAAATAAAAAATATAAAACACACACACACACAAATTGCGATTGGGGAGAGTTAAGTGTGGAGTTGAATTTTGCTTTAAAAGGGTGCCTCCTTTTGGTAAAGGACAAATGGTTTTCTATGCAAGATGAATGGTTCTTTAGCCCGCTGTCGGCTGAAAACGGGTCACAGGAGTACAGAACAAACTGTACTCCTATGATCCATAGGAGAGGTAGGGCCAAAAGACCTTTAGTCACACTTCTCCTTTAGGCAAACATGTTGCTTTGAAATGAATGGTTTGCTTAAAATGTCCCTATGCATTCGGAAGGCAAACAGGAGTTCTCAGCTGTATGATGCGCCTGTTTATGGTAGTGGAGAAGGGAGGGTGAGCTGCCTCAAACAGTCTAGGTGCCAGGGAAAAACCACAGCAAATAAGGCAATGGTCATTTGGGGCTGTGTTGTGACAGCCCAGAGACAATGGATTGTAGCTTGATCCACCCAAAAAAGGGTCATCTGGTATCTATGAGCTCCTAAAGATGAAGTGTGAAGCTTCCATTCCGTTATTCTGAAAGAGGAAGTTTCACTTCCATTTTAGTGTGTTCTGTTCCCCAGGTGTGTAGTAATTTGCCCCATCTTCCTATGTGCTTTAGTGCTTTAGAAGGCTAGATCAGCAAAGGCATCCCCCTCTCCACTGATGTCCAACAACTGCTTTATAGGACTGTGCTTTTCTCTATCCCCACTTGCCATTTTAGCTGGCAAGCCCACCTCTTGCCTTGCATTTCTCATTAGACGCTTGCCTCTAGCAAGTGCTTGGAGACAGAGAAAAGTGCAACCGTCAAAGCAGCCATCTCTTTGCTAGCTGCGTTGTTGGGCAGCCATGGAGGCAGGTGGGGTGCCCTGTCCGACCTCACAGCTAGTCTTAGATATCACATAAAATGATGGAACAATGATGTGCGTTGTCCCCTGGGGATAAGAACACATTAAAAAAAATAATGGAAGCAAGGCTACTACTTTAAACCTACTTCGCTATCTGATGAGTCATTGACCTTAATGAGCATATCATATATCCTGCCGCAGGTCAGTGACTCACTATATAGTAAAAGGGAGATCAGGATGATCGACAAGGAACTTGTACATAAAAAAAAAAGATAATAATCAGCACTGGCTGCTTCAGCATCTCTGTTATGGCAGGCCCCTTTAATACCTACCCTGGCAGATAGGCTGCCTCCAGTTTATACCTCAGGGCCTAAATGCAGTCAAGGAACATGAAGCTCTAAACACAAATACATTAAGCAGAATATATAATGAATCACAAATTGTGATTTCCTGCAAACAGTTCTTTCAGTGCCTGATAGCTTTTCAGTAGCTGATTTAAAGGATTTATTAAGGTTCAATTTTTTTTTTTTTGAATAACAAACATGTCATACTTACCTGCTCTGTGCAGTGGTTTTGCATAGAGCAGCCCCAATCCTCCTTCTCCTCCTTGCTCTGGGGGCACTCATGTATGCTCGCCACCAAACCTCCTGTTTTATGGATACACAGAGTGTGGCTTGGCTTGGCAGTGCCCTCGCTCTCTCTTAACTCCCTGTAATTGACAGCAATGGCTCCCACTGCTCTGTCTCAGCAAATGAGGAGGCAGAGACCCGGGAGAGCTTCTGCTCTAAAGCACATTACTGGATTGAGATCGGCTCAGGCAAGTATTGATTGGGAGGTTGATGGGGAAGTTTCATACTGAAGGTTCACACCTTTAGCCTTTACAACCACTTTAATTACTTACTGAGTATGCAGCTTCTTCATATTTTAATTCTTGCCTATGTTCCAGTTTAAGCTGGTGTCATGATTTCACACCCAGCTTTTCAGGGTGGCTCCTTTCTCTTGCAGCACCCTATGAAGTTACCCTTGCATGCAGGGACTATAGTCATGTCTCCCCACACTGTGTGCATCAAAAGAAACACACAGCGCTGTAGTTCAGAATGGCAAGGAACTCCCCTGCTTCTCCCTCTTCCTCCCATCTCCAAGCTAACAAATTGGCTCCAGATTCCACTGTAACACTTTCCTGGGAAGACCAGAAGTTAAAAGGATGCAGCACTGAGAAAGCAGGATCCAGCAGCATTGAAAGATGTGCTGGGGTAAGGATTCTAACAAATAGTGAATGTGGGAATGTTTATTTTATCACGCTCAATGTGTTAATCTAAAAAAGACTGAAGGTTTAAGACTCTTCCCTGCCAAGGCCCACCTCCCAATTTGCCTCTCAGAAGTCCAAACCATTTTTCATGGTTTTTGAATCAATAATTAAAATGCAAACAGGAGACTTGAAAGTTCACCAAGGAACCCCACAATATTTCTGATAGAAAAAAAAAAAATAGCAAAATTATTCTTCAAACTCTATCTACCAGTGTTTCAACTTGAGCATTTACACTAATATGTACTTGTGTATATACACACACATATACAAATAAATTACTGTACCACCAAAACAAATCACTTTCTTAATTATAGATCTTTATGCAGATGTGTGCATTGTACCATAAACAACAATGCACCTGATTGAGGATCTCTGAATGATCCAATGTTGACCCAAATGACTAATGATGATAAATAGAATCCACCTGTGTGTAATCAAGTCTCCGTATAAATGCACCTGCACTGTGATAGTCTCAGAGGTCTGTTTAAAGCACAGAGAGCATCATGAAGAACAAGGAACACACCAGGCAGGTCCGAGATACTGTTGTGGAGAAGTTTAAAGCTGGATTTGGTTACAAAAAGATTTCCCAAGCTTTAAACATCCCAAGGAGCACTGTGCAAGCGATAATATTGAAATGGAAGGAGTATCAGACCACTGCAAATCTACGAAGACCTGGCCGTCCCTCTAAACTTTCAGCTCATACAAGGAGAAGACTGATCAGAGATGCAGCCAAGAGGCCCATGATCACTCTGGATGAACTGCAGAGATCTACAGCTGAGGTGGGAGACTCTGTCCGTAGGACAACAATACTGCACAAATCTGGCCTTTATGGAAGAGCGGCAAGAAGAAAGCGATTTCTTAAAGATATCCATAAAAAGTGTTGTTTAAAGTTTGCCACAAGCCACCTGGGAGACACACCAAACATGTGGAAGAAGGTGCTCTGGTCAGATGAAACCAAAATCCAACTTTTTGGCAACAATGCAAAACATCACCCTGAACACACCATCCCCACTGTCAAACATGGTGGTGGCAGCATCATGGTTTGGGCCGGCTTTTCTTCAGCAGGGACAGGGAAGATGGTTAAAATTGATAGGAAGATGGATGGAGCCAAATACAGGACCATTCTGGAAGAAAACCTGGTGGAGTCTGCAAAAGACCTGAGACTGGGACGGAGATTTGTCTTCCAACAAGACAATGATCCAAAACATAAAAGCAAACATAAAACATAAAGCAAAATCTACAATGGAATGGTTCACAAATAAACATATCCAGGTGTTAGAATGGACAAGTCAAAGTCCAGACCTGAATCCAATCGAGAATCTGTGGAAAGAACTGAAAACTGCTGTTCACAAACGCTCTCCATCCAACCTCACTGAGCTCGAGCTGTTTTGCAAGGAGGAATGGGCAAAAATTTCAGTCTCTCGATGTGCAAAACTAATAGAGACATACCCCAAGCGACTTACAGCTGTAATCGCACCAAAAGGTGGCGCTACAAAGTATTAACTTAAAGCAGAGTTCCGGGCACAAAATCTGTATTTTTTTTTTTGTGCCCCTCCGCTAGCTACACATAACCTGAAAAGGAATTGGATAGTTATTTTTTTTTTTTTTGTACACTCACCTTGTAATCGAAGATCGTAAATACTCACCTCAGGGTACTTCCTCCTCCAGCGCCGAGGCTCACCCCGTCACTTCCTGCCTCGCGATGATTCCTGGGAGCTGAACGTCATCGCTCCCAGGAATCAATGCGACGGCACCGGCCCCGCACGTCACTTCCGGGCGACGCCGCATTCCCCTGCTAAACAGCTTCTGGGCATGCCCAGAAGCTGTTTAGGAATGCGGCGTCGCACCGGAAGTGACGAGAGGGGCCGGTGCGGCGCATTCTGGGAGAAGAAGACGCGGAAGAAGACACCGAAGAGGACCGCGCCAGCTTCAGCTGCCCACAAGAGAGATGGAAACGCTGTGGAAGAAATTTTCAAAGTAAGTATTTCTTCTTGCAGGTAAGTGCGAACCGGGACAGATCAGAGGCTAGCCATTGTGGAATGTGCTATCCCTGACTGCCCCGGGGGTATGTTCATCAAAAAATGAGATCTGTGCCCGGAACTCCGCTTTAAGGGGACTGAATAATTTTGCACGCCCAATTTTTCAGTTTTGTATTTGTTAAAAAAGTTTGAAATACCCAATAAATTTCGTTCCACTTCATGATTGTGCCCCACTTGTTGTTGATTCTTCACAAAAAATTACAGTTTTATATCGTTATGTTTGAAGCCTGAAATGTTGCAAAAGTTTGAAAAGTTCAAGGGGGCCAAAAACTTTTGCAAGGCACTGTGTGTATATATATATATATATATATATATATATATATATATATATATATATATATATATAAAGTAAATGATAATGCTACATGGCTAGAAACTTGGCATTTTTTTTATTGTGTGCAATAGGCCTATGGTATATCTAAAGAACAAGCATTTATTTTTTTTAAATAGAAAACGCGTCACTAGCAACCATCCACAGCTGATTTGCGCTGCTCTTGCGGCATGCACAATTAACATTTCTAAATGTTCATTATAACAATGAAATCATTATAGGTCCACTTTATGTAGGACGTTGATGAACAATACCTCTTTGGAAAAAAAGTAGCATTGTTTAGAGCTTTTCATGGCGCCAACATAATCTCTTTGTTTGTTTGTTATATGCCTAACATAAAGGCACAACGATTTATTTAAAACCCACCTCATCTGTAAAGCGGAGCTATCTTGATAAGGGGAAATTCCTATGTCAGAAAGGGTGTCTGAAGATATAGAACCTGGAGAAGAAGACCTGTCTTTATCTTCTAGAATGTCCACTTTAACCAAGGAACTAAATTCATCCTCCGAGTTGTCTTCTGACACTGAACCAATGATGAAACGAGAATGATGATTCAAGTCCAGCAACCTGGATGGAAGTGGTGGTTCGTCCATTTTTCTTTGGAGGGCGGCTAAAAAAACAAATACATCACTTTAAATAGAGATGTCGTAAATGTAAAATAGATGTTGTAAAAAGAAATCAGTGGTAAATAATGTAATTACAGAACACATATCTTCTATTAATCTAAAAACTGTACTGTACTGTAATAGCATATTTAGCTATTATAATACTGTTATGCCTTTTAGTACAATGAATAGGTTCCTATGTTGTAGTACAGGCGTGCCCAACCTTTTGGAGAGTGAGGGCCACTTAAGCAACTTGGTAATCGGCCATGGTCCACAATGACCAGAGCAGGCAGATGAAATGTCTGTGTCAACTCTGCATATGCAGAGCGGACATGGACCCAGCCCTCTCAACTCTTTGGGGCCCTCCGATCCGCCCAAGAGTGCAGTGCACCTGTGGCTATCCTGCGGGTTACCTGAACTTTGCCATAGAGGTCTGTTATATCCTGCAGGTGTGGTGCACTTTCTGAAAGCAGACCAAAAGTCCTGCATTCAGGGGTTTTGGTGCACTTTCCGAAAGTACACCAAACCCACAGGTAATAACAGAAGTCTATGGCTCAGTGCAGGTAACCCGCAGTTTGAAAACAGCCTAGTAATCACTGCAGAAGACATACTGTATGCCCGTATATACACAGTGATTTTAGAATATAAACTGGCCTTTAATAATAGTATCCCATTTAGGAATCTCCCTTAGTAAGAGTATTGCAGGCTGTTGCTGTCCCAGGCGGAGTGCAATCGGTATCCCTCCACCTGTGACAGGAGCCGGTGCTATACACGACGCATCAGCTTGTGTGGCTCTTCTCCCTCCACAGCCCTGCTTCCTCTAAAGCCGGCTTCATTCAGAACACTGATGCTCTGGGATGGCGGGTCAGGCTTGCCGACCTGCCGTCCCAGGGCAGGAGGTTGTGGGTCACAGCAGAGGGCTCCCCTTACCGGTTGGGCACCCCTGTTGTAGTAGTTACATATTTCAAGTTACAAAGTTGGAACCTCTTTAATAAAATATATTGCCATATATGTGACCTATATGTAGTTATTGGGTCACATATTGACACACAGAATGCTGAATATTGTTTGACCATTAATGAATGGGAGAAGAAGTAGTGTTGCAATGCTCTCATGGAAAGGTGGGAATTAACTGTATCTTGTACTTTTATGTTATTATCTACTGACAGCCCACTATGCAAATTAACACTTTTGTGTTTTTTTTTTTGTTTTTTTTCTATTTACATAATCATTTTACTATGCAGGCACATAAACATCCTCACAAAACTGCAACATCACCTAATGGCTTTTAACAATGCCACTGGAGTTCTGCCAGTGAGATTTTTCTGCTACCCTGCCAGATACCAGCTAAGTAGCCGGAGGACAACTTGCCTTGTTGGTATCCACCCAGAACTATGCAAGCTGCCGATAACATAGCCCCCAGCTTTGAAGAACAGCAGAAAAAAGAATTCTTAGGATTTAGCAGCACAGACTGCCGGACCCATTTAGTGCTTCTGCAACTGGTTAGTTAAAGGCCAGACATTAGATCTTTTGCCATATAGGACAAATGTTACTTCAGCATTTGCTTCATTTTAAGGAGCCCATACTTCGGGTGAAACGGTTGCATCATTTTGCAAACGGTTGCATGGCCTGCAACAATCTGCCAAAGTATGACGAAAAATGATTACAACAGATATGCTTATTCCACACAAAATATGGATTAAGTGAGAACAAAATGTTCTTGAACTCTTTGCTTATAAAGTAGGAATCTGTTGGTGCTAAACTCCATTAACTGTAGAAGTTAAATTGGTGGATGTAAAAAGGGTCCCCACAGTTATTAAATGAGTGACCAGGTGTCTTGATGTAGCTACACTATATTACCAAAAGTACTGGGAGGCCTGCCTTTACATGAACATGAACTTTAATGCCATCCAAGTCTTAGTCCGTAGGGTTCAATATTGAGCTGGCCCACCCTTTGCAGCTATAACAGCTTCAACTCTTCTGGGAAGGCTGTCCACAAGGTTTAGGAGCTTGTCTATGGGAATGTTTGACCATTCTTTCAGAAGCGCATTTGTGAGGTCAGGCACTGATGTGGATAAGAAGGCCTGGCTTGCAGTATCCGCTCTAATTAATCCCAAAGGTGTTCTATCGGGTTGAAGTCAGAACTCTGTGCAGGCCAGTCAAGTTCCTCCACCCCAAACTCACTCATCCATGTCTTTATGGAACATACTTTGTGCACTGGTGCGGAGTCATGGTGGAACAGGAAGGGGCCATCCCCAAACTGTTCCCACAAAGTTGGGAGCATGAAACTGTCCAAAATGTCTTGATATGCTGGTATTTTAAGAGTTCCTTTCACTGGAACTAAGGGGCCAAGTCCAACCCCTGAAAAACAACCCCACACCATAATCCCCCCTCCACCAAATGATGTGGACCAGTGCACAAAGCAAGGTCCATAAAGACATGGGTGAGTGAGTTTGGGGTGGAGGAACTTGACTGGCCTGCACCTCAACCTGACAGAACATCTTTGGAATGAATTAGAACGAAGATTGCGAGCCAGGCCTTCTTATCCTCATCAGTGCCTGACCTCACAAATGCGCTTCTGGAAAAATGGTCAAACATTCCTATAGACACAATCCTAAACCTTGTGGACAGCCTGCCCAGAAGAGTTGAAGCTGTTATAGCAGCAAAGGGTGGGCCAACTCAAGACTGAAACCTACAGACTAAGACTGGGATGCCATTAAAGTTTATGTACCTGTAAAGGCAGGCGTCCCAATACTTTTGGTATTTTAGTGTATTTGTATCTTTACAGGAATTGGGGGGGGGGGCAGTGCCACCCACACTATGGGCAGTGTTTGTATAGGAATCTGATCTCAGCTATGTGTCGTGTGTGGAGGAGGAGACCTGTTGAGTGACCTGTGTGTAGTGTGGGCAATGCCAGGACAAGGTCACTAAGCGCCAAGAGCTTAGATGACAAACAGAGCCCACCCCCCAAACCCAAGTGTGAGCATCCTGTTTTAGCATAAATCCCTCACCCCGCCCCCCCCCCCCTCCCCACACACACACACCAAAAAAAAAAAGACAGCACTAATCAGAACACTCATCCCCCAAGCATGAATTTAATCTGAAAGCTAAAATTCTCCCTAAACAAAAATGCAAAAAATTCTCCTTCCTCCCAGGTACAAATCCCCCTCCCAGCACAAATCTTTGACCCCCAATCTCGCCTCCCAGCTCAAACCCTACCCCAAGTCCCCCCTTCCAGCATAAATCCCCCAAGCCCCCCTCCTAGCACAAATCCTGACACCCCAGCAAAAAATTTCCCCGCAATCCCCCCTCCTGGCTTGATTCCCACCCAAACCACCCTCCTAGCACATATCCTCCCTATTCCTCCTTCTCGCACAAATTCCCCTGCTGGTACAAATCCCCCCCCCCCAATCCCCATTACCCTTACCAGCACAAATAGCCCCCCTCCTCCAGGAACAACGCAAGCACAAATGAATGTTCCCCCCCCCTTTTTTTTGCGTACAATTACCCACACTGTGTACAAGTTGCATGTAAGCCCCCCCCCCCCCCCCACACACACACACACACACTTTATAGGGGGGAAACTGCTAAAGAGCTGGGAGGAGGTGCAGCATGTGCTGTGATCTCCGCTCCTGTCAGAGCAGCACTCCTCCACGCAGCAGATGACACAGGATAGCTCTAACACTGGGCTGTACACACACACACAGTTTGATTACCCGCCCCCCTACCCACATGTCCTGCTACTGGAAGAAGAGCAGCCCTTGAAGCACATAGGGGGCGGGTAATCAAACTGTGTGTGTACAACCCGATGTATGAGCAATTCTGTGTCATCTGTCACATGGAGGAGCACTATTCTGACAGGTGGGGAGAGTACAGCCTGCACCTCCTCCCAGCTTTCTACTCTCTCCCACTTCTACTTTCAGGAATTCACTGCTCTAGGGCGCTCTCCTCTTTTCCCAGCCTGAATACGGGGATGGTAGAGAGCAGCAGCTAGGCAAAAAACATTCATGTGAGTGCTGGCCTGGGGAGGGCACAACTGAAATCTGGGGGCGCGCAACCCACCCTAGCACCCGCCTAGTTCCAGCCATGAGCTAAAACCTTGATTTTTCATTTTGGATACAGTGAAAAAAGTTAGAACCTCTGTTAGGACAGAAAGTGATTGCTAATACAAACATTTACAAGATGTGCTTTCACTTCAAAATTGTGACAAGAAAGTGAAGTCTCCGAAATGATACATAATAGCAGAAAAAAGTGGCAGGATTTTAACCATTCTTTGCACTCTAAAACGAAAAAAAAAAAAAACTTTATATTATTATGTTTTTAAAGCTAACTAGTTATCTCTTGTTCTATGAAGTGTGGCCTGGTGAATCATTTAGCTCAGTGGTAGATGCATGGTTTAGTGAAGTCCATGTCAGACAGAACTGTGTTTTAGAGCCTGGTAGCCCACTTTTATTTAAACAGCGGAAAAACAATAGAAAAGTCCAACATAGAGTTGCGATGCAGGGGTTCTTTTCCAGCAAAAATACCTACCCTGGAAAATGCCGAGCCACCTGCCTCTCTGGTCAGCAATATCTCTGCTCTGTTTTGGTCTCCCAGACCTCTGGCTATTCAGGCTTCTTCAGCCTTTTGTCGCAGCGCCCTGCTGCCCGACCCACCTCTGGCCTATGGATTGGGCTTCTCTTCACCCCAAAAGGAGATGATCAAACTCCTTGAACAGAGACCGCTGTCTCCTGTTCCTCTGACCCCCTTAATGAGACCTCCTGTCTTGTGGCTCCTGGCTGGGCCCTCTGACCCCTCGAAGAGACCCTCTGTCTCTTGGCTTCAGGCTGGGCCCTCTGACCCCTCAAAGAGACCCTCTTTCTTGTGGCTCCTGGCTGGGCCCTTTGACCCCTCGAAGAGACCCTCTTTCTCTTGGCTTCAGGCTGGGCCCTCTGACCCCTCGAAGAGACCCTCTTTCTCTTGGCTTCAGACTGGGCCCTCTGACCCCTGGATGAGACCCTCTGTTTCTGGGCTTCTAGCTGGGCCCTCTGACCCCTCGAAGAGACCCTCTTTCTCTTGGCTTCAGGCTGGGCCCTCTGACCCCTGGATGAGACCCTCTGTCTCTTGGCTTCAGGCTGGGCCCTCTGACCCCTCGAAGAGACCCTCTTTCTTGTGGCTCCTGGCTGGGCCCTTTGACCCCTCGAAGAGACCCTCTTTCTCTTGGCTTCAGGCTGGGCCCTCTGACCCCTCGAAGAGACCCTCTTTCTCTTGGCTTCAGGCTGGGCCCTCTGACCCCTGGATGAGACCCTCTGTTTCTGGGCTTCTGGCTGGGCCCTCTGACCCCACGAAGAGACCCTCTTTCTCTTGGCTTCAGGCTGGGCCCTCTGACCCCTGGATGAGACCCTCTGTCTCTGGGCTTCTGGCTGGGGCCTCCTGACCCTGGGTAAGACCTTCCGTCTCCCACACTGGGAGCAACTGCTCCAACTCTCCTCCACCTGCAACTCTCAGCAGACCTTCATTATAAGGGCTGTGTGCACCCAGGAACACACCCTGCTGGTTGTCCACAAAACCCCGACACTGGGTTGGAGGTTTCTTCCCTCCCAAATCACTTTGAAATCTCCAAACCGGAAAAAAACAAAATCCAGAGAAAGCTACAAAAACTGTTTTCTCCACTAAAAATTAACACCCCGTAGTCCTGCACTCTGCAAAAGGTGCGAACCCTGCGTCCTTTTCCTGATCAACTTCACAGTGACAGAGGCGATCCATGGCACAGAAGCAACGAGCAGGTGAGAGAAACCTATTTCATCATTGTTTTGAGATAGAAAGCTGAGAAAGCTGATAAAAGTTTGGCATCAAAACTACCTGCAGAGATCCTAGAAAGAGGGGTTGAATTTACAAAACAAGCTCAGCTTGCCCAACACGCTAGGGACAATGAAACACAGGTCAACAAGTTCAACGACTTGCTACTACAGACCAGCAATAACAATGGAACACAAGAGGTAACCTAGAGAGAAAAGGATGGTACTTTAAAACAAAACAAGTGGGTAAATAAACCTTTAAGACAGTTTACACAGGTGGGGAAGTCTTAAGCTGGGTATACACTTTCAGCTATTTTTGTTCAAACAGGGGATTGAACAGAGAAAAAAAACAGACAGATTTCTCTATTGTATTCTGAGAGGAGAACGTTCCCCCTCCGAATACACTAATAAGGGCTCGCAGCCAGTAGCTGCAAGTGACGATTGCATGCTGGCTCTCCAGCAAGACTTTGACAGAAGCCGGTCATTAGACTGCCTTCTGTTGAACAGAAAGATGTACTGAAAGTCAGCCAGTTCCTGCTGAACCGGTCGACTTTCGGTATGTGTGTACAGGGCTTTAGCCCTGCTCTGGAACCCTGAAGTGTGCCTGGGGTGGATATCATCACATCTAAAGAATCTTCTATTCACCACATATCTGTAGAAGAGGCTGATCAACCCGGATGGTTTTAGCAGCCCAGTCCAGAGCCAAATAATCTCCTTTCAACTTAAAGAATATGTAAACCCAACATTCCATATTCCTGATATGTGCCAGCTGTACCATGTACTTTTATAAAAAAAAGTATCCTGTTCTCTTTGTATTGCTTCCCTTGAGTGAATCCCTGGTTTTCCTGTCAATCCCTCTGCTTTCCTATTACAAACTGACCACACTAAGCATGAGAAAACACTGTGGTCAGTTCTCTAGGTATGCTGGGAACTCAGCCTGCAATGATCAGACTTGTCCTGACACCGATCCCCCGCACATCCTTTTACTGGGAAGCTTAGTGTGCTGTTGCTTTCCCTTTGTCAAGTCACCTGTGGCCAGGTGACAACTGCACCCTGTTGAAGGCAGGGGCGCAGCGCAAGGTAGTGAACCCGATAGCAGACTGCTGCGGATGGACCCCAAGATTCCCCAGGGCACGGAGTCTAAGACCCAGCAGGTGTTCACCAGAGCCTATAGTGGTGAGGATGGACTTGTCGGGGTAACAGGCAGACAAGGGTAACCAAGGGACAGGCCAAAGGTCGGGGTAACAGGAATAGTCAGAGACAAGCCAAAGTTGGTACACAGAAAAGTAGATCAAGCACACGGCAAACAGGAACAAACACTGTTGAACAGCAAAGCAGACCTGCAGTGCACTGGTTCTGAAGAAGCGTGCGTCAGCACGCGAAACGCGTCAACGTCAGACGCCAGCGTCCCGCCCACCCTACCAACGACCTCCCGACTTCTCGTGGAGCCTATCGGACACCGTGGTCTAGCACGCCTATGCCGTCAACAGGAGGCGGAGAAAACCTACTTCCGGATGTCGGAAAGAACCTACACCGTATTGGGAATGACGAGAAGCCTCCAAATAGTAAACTCAGCTTGATACTCGGCTGCAGGATGCCGTAATCTTTAACGGCTAGACATACCGCACGGGGATATCAGCCTGGGCACATCCCGACTAACCGGACGGACATTGGCTTGGCGACACCGAAGTGGATTGTTTTCGGACAACAATGAGGGACCACCGGTAAGAGACTTCTTTGCCATTAATTCAAACGGATAGTTTGGTGGGTCACTATACAGAAGTGCTCAGACTGTTGTCAGCACTCTGCACCCTCGCTTGATAGTCCTTGGTGTCACCAGCCATCCCGCACAACAGGCAGCCAGGTCCCCTAACAGCTGAATAGTGCCGTGCAAGTCAATTGGAAGAGCTTCTTTCCCCATTGATCCACTTGCATTTTTTCCCCATCGGTTCTCTGCCACATACCAAATTACTTTACGGCAGCTTTTCATGGTGTCCACACCGCTGTTTAGTGTACATATACTGGGTATCTTCATGTTGGACTCCACATGACACATCTAAACTGACGAACGACGTCACATGAGCTCCAACGACTAAACCTTCTTTGTGCACCAACTTTACCCCACGCCAGAGGTCTGAACACCTCACATTGGTGAACTGTGACACCCGCTGCCCACGTCCACCTCCACGTGCATCTGCAAGGTCCATAAGTGCCAACAGTTACCTGCATGCCTTGAACAGACTAATACAGTTACTAAGGTGCCATACCCTTTAGCTGACAACTTCTGATACTTTTCTCGGCAAGCAGAACTCGGCACTTTGATTCCATAACTTGGATGAAGTGACCAATGGTCCCCAGTGGCTGATCACTCCCAACCTTATGAATCAGTGCCCATAGGGGCTGTAGGGTGGGCAGGGCATTGGCCTGGGTACTGCTGACCTCAGCAACACGACCCATCCAGGTCCCCAGGGTCTCGTTTTTACCTGGATGACCTATGCTGGGCCTACCAGCAATCTCATCCTAATTTTTGTATATTATCTATGCACATGTTATTCTCCACCTAATAAAATGTTTTTCTTTGATGCACCGTAAACCTTGTGAGCCTGGCTTTTGCAACCATTCAGAGAGGGTCTCTACTCTCTCACCCCCCACTCCTTTTGCACAGACACTGGTTAATATAGACTTCCTGTGATGACCTGTGGGGGCAGGAACAGGAAGTAGAGGTGATAAAAAGGAACCAGAAGTGCAGTCTGACCTCTAATACAGACATGAAGGGACAGGTAAGCTTGCCAACCACTATTGCAAGTCCATGACACCCTTCCCCCAGCTCTTATGCAACTGAGAACAGAGGGAATGTCATCGCTTATTAAAAAAAAAAAAAAAAAAAAAAGAAAAGGTATTTATAATTTGTTTTGTATCTATACACCAAGAGTCTCCAAACTATGGCCCTCCAGTTGTTCAGGAACTACAATTTCCATCATGCCTAGTCATGTCTGTAAATGTCAGAGTTTTACAATGCCTCATGGGACGTGTAGTTACACAACAGCTGGAGAGCCGTAGTTTGGAGATCCCTGCTATACACAGATGCTTTGCCTTTCATTTATATTTTAAACTGAATGGGTTGTTTTACAAGGTGATTGTTTAGAATCACTTTAACCCCACTAGTGAGGAGAGCTCTTATATTACTTGGTTGGGATCAGAGCATTACCATCCTACCAGCAGACAAGAGTAAAGGCACAATGGTCATAAATACATCTGATTTACCATTCCAAGGTGACCATTTTTCTCAGAATTGCCAACATTTATTTATCATTAAAGATGGAACCCACTAGCCGTTAAAAGAAAAAAGGTAATAAACCTTTAACAAAGGCTCAAAAAAGTTAAAAGCTGTTAAATGGAACGCCGACTAACTTGGAGGAGCTAAACCATGTTTCTACGGACTTCCTAAGATACACAAGGAAGGTGCCCATCGAAGACTATTGTCAGCGGCATCAATTTTGCCAAATATAACATTGCTAAGTGTGTGGCTAGGCTACTGTCCTATCACCCCTAGTTGCCAACAAGGTTCACCATATTCAGAGCAGAATTTGTCAATGAGGTACTTGGATTGAAATTATGGTCAAAAGTGACAATGGGGGGTCACAGGATGCCACTACCCTTTGTTGTGGAAATGTTATTAATATTTGTGTGCACATTTTTCAGGATGTGTTTTTAGTTAAATTGCCATTATGTCTCCCAGTGTCAGTTTACCAGTTTTCGCTATGCACAGCGAATATGGCTTTAACTGGCTTTGTGGAAACCTTCCATTAAATAGAGACTGCATGCTACTTGTAGCCTGATCATCCCTATAGGGGGTGCTGGTCCGGATCTATGGCAGTGCAAGGAGAACTCCACCGCACAAATGTATATCAGCCAGCCGGGGGCCCCGGTTTTCACTGACGGAGATATGTTTGTGAGGTGGAAATCTTATAGTTGTTATAATATCTGCCCTTTTGCCAGGAATAATGGCTGGTAGATTTCTATTATGCTTGATCCGTATGATTGAAATACTGCTGATATTGTCCGTTGCAGATAAAGTCTCATTTACTGGAACAGTAGCATGATCACTATCAAATATGGTTTTTATGAACTATATTATATAGGATTCACTCTAACAGGTTATGACGGGAGTGCATGCTTGTGAATTAGCGTGTCAGAGTCCATGATAGTGTTTGGAAGCCATGTTTAGTAATAGTGCTTTGTTTCACTTTCACTTGACAGATGGAAAACTCATGCACATGGCTGTGTTTGTCCATAAACATACACTCCCCTTTCCTATTGTACTTTTGAAAGTACACGTCTGTGATTGGTTGTGCTGACGCCATGACGCCACCACCCCTGTAAAACCCTTTTGTTCTCTGACTATAAAATAAACTAGAGTGCTGCCTTAAGCAGGACTGCTACTATGGACATAGACGGTGATACAGTGTGTGTCTGTCTCTCTCTTTGTCGCAGCTCTCTCACTCTCCTGAGAGTTTGCCAGAGAGGAAAGGGGATGAGTCATAGGAGGGCCAATGAGAGCTGCAGAGCTAGAGGGGGCTGGGTGAGGGCGGGGATAACAGGAGACTGCAGAGATCCATGTTTTTTCATTGAGAGAGGAGAAATGTGCAGGCAAGCAGTAATGTGAGTGTGTCTGTCAGTCTGTATATATGTGTGTGTGTGTGTGTGTGTCTGTGTGTCTGTTTATATGTGTATACGCCTGTGTGTGTCTGTGTAAATCCAGGAAGCGAACAGGTAGCATCTTCAGCTGCCCACAGTTAAAATGGCTGCAGACTTAGCAGAGGGGAGATTTCTGCAGCATATTTGGCAAGTACAGAATCACAGTATATATAAAATAATAATGCAAAGTGGTTGGAGGGAGGCTTTAGAATGGCAAGTATGTTTTTATTACAAAATTATGTGAGTAGACTGCAGTTCCTCCTTAAGGAAAAGGGACTTTCAAGAAAATTGAGTGTACATATCTAAAGAGGTGACATCTGGCTTGCAAGAGGTGTGAAAGAAGCCATCTACTTGGTGGCCCTGCCCAATAGCTCAAACCAAATCTCACGTGCCCTTTTTCATCCTGCTTCTGAACCAGACCCCCCGAGGCCCTCTTGAACCGCAAACCTGAGGACTCATTAAATTCTGATTTCCCCCTTAATGACTTACTCTTTTCAACTTTTTAGCAGCTTTTCCCTGTTTTGTCTACTCCTCCACACTGCAGAGGTTTTAATACCACTCCATTATTAGCCTTTGTGGCTTTAGCTGACAATTTATTACTACCTGATGTCATACCATCCTGTGATGTTTTCCATCATGTACTCTTTGCATGTCCAAGTTTTATTATAACTAACTTTTATGTAAGCGGTCTTAGCAAATTATGGTACATTTTAAATGTGCTTCACTTTCTGCTGTTCTTTTCAATACATTGTAAAAACTCAAAAAAAAAAAATATTGAACAAGAAAGAGGCTTTTTATCATTTCCTAACTGATATAAAATCCATAGCAGGGAAGAAAAACCAGGATAAATATATCTCTTAGGCCCCTTTCATACTTGTGAAGAAAGGAGGGGGAAGGGCGGGACTTTAAATGAGGCGCACGGTGGGAATTGCCGTGCGTCTCCATCCCTAATATCAATTGACAATTGCAAAAAGGTTGGGACTTTAGATGAGAGACATAATTTGACCAGACTGATGGAACAAAATAATTACATTTATTGATATGCACAATATTACATGTGGCAACATGATATGTGAATACAGACATCATAAATAGATAGTATAAAATTCAATGGCAAGGTTAAACACCCCCAAGTCAGATTCAATTAAACCAGCATGACAATGTAAAAGAGTAACAGAGTATAAAAGTACATCATATGCCCGTTCGGGCGCGGGGGGGGGGCGGGTGGCCTGCGCCGACGTGTGACGTAATTTTGGCGCCAACACACCGATGGCTGTTTCTCCACCTCAGTGCATTTAGAGGCAGTCCGGTGGATGGTTTGGCAATCTGCCTGCCGTTCCCGCGGGTCCTCATGCATGCACCGACGTGACGCTGGGAGCCTTAGTGTCGGTGGCCAACGGCGAAGTCGGAGCACACTCTCTGCTCACTGTGGTATCTCCTCATTCGGTAATTCACATTTCCACCTCTGTATTTCTCACAGGCTTATGGCTTTTTACTTTATCCAACACTTCACTGTATCAGCACAATTACCACTCGGTTTCAATTCATTCAACCTTTTCACTGGTTTATTTCACCCTCTCACTGGTATACTATATCACCAGTTTTTTTCATTTGTTGCATGGCTACTTCGCTATCTCTTTAGCTACTTGACTGTGTTTTTTACCCACACTTTTTTAGTCTATACCCCTACTCAAAAAATTTTTTATATATTAATATGCAAGTAATATGAAGTCCTTCTATACAATCTAAATAATACATACTCTCATTCATCCCCCTTTACTCATTCCATATAGATACTTCTATACAATCATTTAATATATACTCAGTAATCACTTCCTTTTACTCATTCCATATAGATACTGTGTTTACGTGATTACAAGCATCAATCTCATAACTTTCATCTATATTTCCCTTGTGTGCGGCGTCCTTCGCCCTGTCCATGGACCGTATGCTCCCTCAGCTCCCGTGGGAGGCGTTTGGGTCTCTGCCTCTGCCTCCAGCTTTGCTTTACCGCCAGTCTCACTGTGTAAGTTTGTGGGAATGTGGGTATTATTTCCCCTTCCCCCCCTCCCAGTCTCTTTACCATCATATAACACAATGTTTCTTATACACATTTCTTATAGATATCGATCATATACCTACTCTTGAAGAAGTGGAAAGTTTAGTCCACGAAACGCGTCAGTTATGAATGGTTATGATGTACTTTTATACTCTGTTACTCTTTTACATTGTCATGCTGGTTTAATTGAATCTGACTTGGGGGGTGTTTAACCTTGCCATTGAATTTTATACTATCTATTTATGATGTCTGTATTCACATATCATGTTGCCACATGTAATATTGTGCATATCAATAAATGTAATTATTTTGTTCCATCAGTCTGGTCAAATTATGTCTCATCTAAAGTCCCAACCTTTTTGCAATTGTCCTTTCATACTTGTGCGACTTGGGACTGCAAAGTCACATGACAAGTCATACCCCATGATGTGATTTCCAATGAGTACCATTCATATCTGTGCGACTTCAAGTCGCAGCGACTTCAAAGTAGTCCCTGCACTACGTTGGTCTGACTTTAATGCAACATGAGGTCCATAGCCCTCAAGATTATACAGGCATTACTTCAAGTCCAATTAAATGGCGTAAAAAAAAAAAAAAACGTGACAAAATCACGACAAAATCAAAAGTGTGAAAGGGGCCTAATGGAGTACCGGATAGCAGTAATAAACT
This sequence comes from Pelophylax lessonae, assembly GCF_965119305.1. Taxonomy (NCBI): domain Eukaryota; kingdom Metazoa; phylum Chordata; class Amphibia; order Anura; family Ranidae; genus Pelophylax; species Pelophylax lessonae. The sequence continues at coordinate 305,281,309 of NC_138769.1, read as the reverse complement.
GACAGAGGTTCTAACATTCACTTTAAAGAGGTTGTAAGCAAATACCCAGTTAAGTATCCTCAGGTGATACACAGAGATGAAACAAATCCTCCCACATAAGTTGTACCTGTATCTGCAGCCCTCTCTTCTCTACATCTGTTCAAAGTGCTGAATTTATAAAGCTTGTCTGTGAGTTCAGAAAAAAAAGATTGCGGAGCTCAGTGAGGAGAGCTCTGAGAGCGGATTGGATGAAAGAGACACAACCCCCTCAACACAGCTCCCCAAAACAGAGCTAAGGCTGTCAATAGGCTGGAGGTCCCTCCTCTGTCACCATTTTTCTCTTGTCAGGAAAACTTGCTGATAACCGAGGAACAAAGCAGCAGATAGAAATGACACTTGGTGCTCTGGATTGAGACAAGTACACACTATACAGGAATATGCTGTGCTCATATTTCTTACCTGAGGTTTACAAGCACTTTAAGGAAGACATCCACTGTGAGCTTTAACAAAAGTATTAGGGATGCACCGAATAATCGGCGGCCGAACATTATTCGGCCGAAAATAGGGAAAATGGCACTTTCGGTGTTCGGCCGAATAAATCAAAAGGCCGAATAATTTAAGCCGAACAATGTCTCTCACCTCATTGCGGCTCGCGGTCCTCTATTATGTCCTCTGCAGTAACCCTCTGATATGTATGCATTCTCTGTAGCTTCCGCCCTGACCGCGGCTCGCGGCTCCCTTCCCGCTGGTGTCCTGTCCGGCCGCGTAGGGGGGTGTGACGTCACGCGCGCGTCCCGCCCCCTGCTCCTGACTGGCGGCTCCTTGACATTTGGTCCACGCCCCGCCCCCCCTGTTCGCGGCATTTGGCTCTGGCTGCAGTTATAGAGGTATGTGATGTGCAGCTGAGCACATTTGGGAGAGAAGAATACAGTTGCTGGCAGCTGCACAAGCATTAGTGTGCAGACTGCCATATGTTGTTGCCACAGTGCCCTATAAAGTGCCCCTTGACATAAAATGTGGCCATCAGCGTGCCCCTTATTTTATGCTAAGGGACATGCTGATGAGCATATTTTATGTTAAGGGGCACTCTGATGGGCATATTTCATTTTAAGGGGCACGCTAATGGGCATATTTTATGTTAAGAGCAATGCTGATTTAAATGTTTTGTTTTGCCCATCAGAGTGCCCCCTAACATAAAATGTGCCCATCAGCGTGCCCCCTGACATAAAATGTGCCCATCAGCGTGCCCCCTGACATAAAATGTGCCCATCAGAGTGCCCCCTAACATAAAATGTGCCCATCAGAGTGCCCCCTAACATAAAATGAGCCCATCAGCGTGCCCCTTATTTTATGCTAAGGGACATGCTGATGAGCATATTTTATGTTAAGGGGCACTCTGATGAGCATATTTTATGTTAAGGGGCACTCTGATGGGCATATTTTATGTTAAGGGGCACGCTAATGGGCATATTTTATGTTAAAAAATGCAAAACACCGCGTTCGGTATTCGGCCTTCGGCCAAGCATTTTATTATTATTCGGCTTCGGCTTCGGCCAAGAATTTCATTTCGGTGCATCCCTAAAAAGTATCTACTGTAAATTTACCCAACATTATGAGGAATAATAACACTAAAGAAGTCAGAAATAAAAAAGCCATTCAAAACCAACAATAGGCAGATAAAGGCAGAAACATTATAGTATATTGTCAAACATAAGCCTTTGTATACACTACAGTAGTACACACAGCTATACAAGGACACTCCTGTTTACCCTTGTGCAGTTTTATATATTAGCATTACCCATGGCAAATAACCAACCAGATGTAAGCTGTCATTTTCTAGATTAAAGATGGTTCTATTGAATTCATGGCAAGCACTCCAGCTTTGACACTACCTTAAAACTTTAAACCCCCTGTCACCTTTTGGCCATCAACAGACGATATTTGCAGACTATTGCTCAGACAGTGACCCCCTTCCCCACACACTATCCAAGATGTATGTTCTTCTCATCGCCACACCAGATAATTTCATAATGCCAGGCATAACAAAATGGGAGAGGGCACTTGCTAGACCCTTCACAGCCAACCAACGACTAAATATCACTCATCTTGCTCTAAAGTCATCCATATGTACAGTATCTCACAAAAGTGAGTACACCCCTCACATTTTTGTAAATATTTTATTATATCTTTTCATGTGACAACACTGAAGAAATGACACTTTACTACAATGTAAAGTAGTGAGTGTACAGCTTGTATAACAGTGTAAATGTGCTGTCCCCTCAAAATAACTCAACACACAGCCATTATTGTCTAAACCGCTGACAACAAAAGGGAGTACACCTCCAAGATAAAATGTCCAAATTGGGCCCAATTAGCCATTTTTCCTCCCCGAGGTCATGTGACTCGTTAGTGTTACAAGGTCTCAGGTGTAAATGGGGAGCAGGTGTGTTAAATTTGGTGGTATCGCTCTCACTCTCTCATACTGGTCACTGGAAGTTCAACATGGCATCTCATGGCAAAGAACTCTGAAGATCTAAAAAAAAAAAAAGGATTGTTGCTCAACATAAAGATGGCCTAGGCTATAAAAAGATTGCCAAGACCCTGAAACTGAGCTGCAGCACGGTGGCCAAGACCATACAGCTTTTTAATAGGACAGATTCCACTCAGAACACGCCTCGTCATGGAAGTTGAGTGCACATGCTCAGCGTCATATCCAGAGGTTGTCTTTGGGAAAGAGATAGGAGTGCTGCCAGCATTGCTGCAGAGGTTGAACGGGTGGGGGGTCAGCCTGTCAGTGCTCAGACCATACGCCGCACACTGCATCAAATTGGTCTGCATGGCTGTCGTCCCAGAAGAAAGCCTCTTCCAAAGATGATGCACAAAAAAGCCCTCAAACAGTTTGCTAAAGACAGGCAGACTAAGGATATGGATTACTGGAACCATGTCCTGTGGTCTGATGAGACCAAGAAAAATTTATTTGGTTCATGTGGTGTCAAACGTGTGTGGCGGCAGCCAGGTGAGGAGTACAAAGACAAGTGTGTCTTGCCTACAGTCAAGCATGGTGGTGGGAGTGTCATGGCCTGGGGCTGCATGAGTGCTGCCGGCACTGGAGCTATGTACTGTGACATACTGAAGCAGGGCATGATTCCCTCCCTTTGGAGACAGGGCCGCAATGATAACGACCCCAAATCAAACAGTATTGGGTGGAGGTACAAAAAAATCACACAGAAGTTTACGGACTTCCTGATTCCGGGAGACCCTGCCGCCTTGCTACATTGCCCGCAATTTCCCCTTAAATGATATAAGAAAAATGTTCTTTACCACCTGCTTGGTGCTGCCAAGGCCTGCATCAGTCTCTGCTGGAAGAGTACTCACCCTCCCTCTATTGCTATGTGGCTCAACCAAGTCAGGAAAAATTAACGCTTTGGAAGACCTGGTACTGACTGCACAGAATAGAAGGGAAAAGTACATCAAGACTTGGTCATACTGGAACATGTTTATATATTCTGACGAGGGTAAAGCTCTACTGGGAGATCAATCTGGAGATTGAGGCCCCAACACCCCGACTTACCTACTGTGGCACACATGCCACCTATGGCCCAAAAACAACCCCCCCCCCCCATGTTCCCCCCTTTCTCTTCCTCTCTCTCCCTCCCTCCCTCTTTTGGGATTATCCTCTCCAGTGCCTAAATGGCATCTTTTCTTACCTTTACTTTACTTACAAAAAAATATAATAACCATATGTATTTCAGGGCTGGCGTCACCCAAAAATGTATGATAAGACAGTCTAATCACCTACTCTCGCATTTTTCACACGTTCATTTACTACTTGTATCCACATTTATTGTATTTGTGAAACTGTATTTTCTATGTCTGTACATATGTTGTTGACTGTCATACCTTGGTGCTAAATAAATATATTTTTAATAAAGGCCATGTTTTCTAGTTCCTGCAGTTTAAATATGAGCTTGTACCCAGTACAGGTTTATAAGGAGCTCCACTCTGTGTGGAAAAAAAAAATAAAAAAAATAAAAGTCAGCAGCTACAAATCTTGTAGCTACTTACTTTTAATATAAGGACACTTACCTGTCCAGGGATCCTGCAACGTTGGCACCCCGACCTGATTCGTCAATCAGCTTTGGGTGCAGGCGCTGACATTTTAAGCAAGGAAAACTGGCAGTGAAGCTTCACAGCTTGCTTCCTACTGCACATGCGCGAATGGCGCTTCACTTTCTGAAAGGTCCCGCTGTCTTTTTGAACCTGTGCGAGTCCCAGAAGGCAGTGGGGGAAAGGAGGATGGGCCGGAAATTTTGTAGAACGCCGATCTTACCCGGAACTGGGAGCAGGTACCTGTCAAAACCAAGAGGGCATGAACAACCGAAGCTTCCCCTTTTGGGTGGCACTTCGCTTTACTTTGTCAATTGCCAGGCTAAGGTGCCTACTTTGTTAATACATACCTAGTACCTGATCCAATGACAGAACATGAGTTAAAAAAGAACTTCTAGGCATGGGGCAATGTAAAACTCTCCCTCTTTCTACCATTCAGCACCTGGTTCTAGATGGCCAATTGCCAAGACAGTGTTGTCATATGGAGGTAGGGATATGCTTAGCCCCATACAAGTTTAGTAAGCTCTTGCAACAGGTCGGGTGGTGGGGGAAACCCGGCAAAGAAAGAGCTGGCACCTCCATGGCCCATCAAGAAGTAAACCTGTACTTATGGAAGAACAATAGCAATTGAAAAGGTTTTATACCTGATCACCTTGATATTCAGCAAGCATCTACCTACCATCAAAGTCGTTTGATCACTTGCCAATCAAGCTTAAAAAAAATAAAAATTTGCTCAGGTACCCATCATATCACATCTGTGGGGTGGTTGAGACCAATGTGGTATTTATATCAAGGATTAATGTGTCCCTATAGTGAGCTAGAACTAGGAAAAATAGCCAGTTCCTTTGCTAGCAAGAACGACTAAGAATTCATACTTAAATTGGATGTAAACCTGATTCATGAAATTTGAGGTGGGCACATCTATCTGTAGTGTTTACTTATCTCTCCTCAAAGCCTTAAGTCCCATGGGCGTTCTTCTGTTCAACATATCGAATTCAACAATGGGTACTAAACCTATGATTTTTTTTTTCTGTACAATTCTGGAAAAGCTTCCTGGTTGCGTAGCTATGTATTTGGATAGTGCAAAACATAAACAATGGCATCCAGGCTTTTTCCGGGTTATTTTCATGTTTCTGATCATGCGTGGTCTTTGTCTATCGATTTTTACGCATACTGTACTGATTAACTACCTCCCACCCGGGCCATTGTAAATATACGGCGGAGTCTCGTCCTTCTGAATGGACGTTCCGGAACGTCCTTCAGAAGGAGAGAGATTGCGCCGCCGCGGGCACGCGCAGCGGCGCGATCTCGATGTGCCTGTGTCCCTCGGACACAGAGCAACATCATTCGGCAGGAGGGCCCTCTGATTGGCCCTCCTGATCACATGACGGCTGTGTCCAATCACAGCCGTCATGTAATGTAAATAGAGCCGTTGTAACGGCTTCGATCTCTTCTCCTCCTGACAGATCCTGTCAGTGAGGAGAAGATCAGAGGATCGGTGCTGCTGCGGGGGTGATCAGTGAGTATTTCTAATTACTCACTGATCACAGGGGGGGTCTGTGCTGGTAATCAGAACATTGATTACCAGTGCAGCCCTGGGGGGGAGGGGTGCCACTAAGCCACCAGGGATGCCCACCCATGACCACCAGGGGTGCCCACTATGGCCACCAGGGATGGCAAACAGGGCTCAGAGAGCCCCCCAGTCACCTCCCTATCAGTGTTGCCCACCAATGCCATCTATCAGTGCTGCCCACCAGTGCCGTTATTGCCATCTATCAGTGCCGCCCACCAGTGCCCATTATTGCCCACCAGTGCTGCCTATCAGTGCCCATCAGTGCCCCCCATCAGTGCCGATCAGTGCCACCCATCAGTGCCGATCAGTGCCGATCATTGCCGCCCAACAGTGCCACCTATCAGTGCCCATCAGTGCTGCCTATCAGTGCCCATCAGCGCTGCCTATCAGTGCCCACCAATGCTGCATATCAGTGCTATCTATCAGTGCCACATATCAGTGCCCATCAGTGTTGCAGATCAGTGCTACCTATTAGTGCCCATCAGTGCTGCATATCAGTGCCACCCCATCAGTGCCACCCCATCAGTGTGTCCTCATCAGTGCCTGTCAGTGCGACATCATCAGTGCTCATCAGTGCAGGAAAAAACATATCTATTTACAAAATTTTATAACCTAAACAAAAAAACTTTTTTCTTTTTTTCAAACTTTTCAGTCTTTTTTTATTTGTGCACCAAAAAAGAAAAAACCTGACGGTGATCAAATACCACCAAAAGAAAGCTCTATTTGTGGGGAAAAAATGAAACAAATTTGGTTTAGGTACAGTGTTGCATGACCGCGCAATTGTCATTCAAATTGCAACAGCGCTAAAAGCTGAAAATTGGTCTGGGAAGGAAGGGGGTTTAAGTGCCCAGTATTGAGGTAATTAAACGATTGTTGTTTGCTAGGCTATCGTACGAAAAAAGTTTTCGTGTTTGTCCCTTCAGATTTTGTTGGACGAAATGTCGTGATTGGCTGTCAAAAGCTGAGTACTAACGATCAGATTATCGTGCGATCAATTCGAAAGCAATTTTTTTTTTTTGTGTGTGATTATCTGATCATGTGTACGAGGCATTAGCCCAGGGTCGGGAACCTTTTTGGATGAGAGAGCCATGAACACCCCATATTTTCACATGTAATTCCGTGAGAGCCATACACTAGATTTCATGGGTCGGGAACCTTTATTTATTATTCATATTTATGGGCCGCAGCTATACAGTGAGTAGATGGAGCTGTGTGAAAGTGCCTGGAGTCCGGTCGGGAAGAGAGCAGAGCAGGAAGGTATGCAATAAGGCCAGAGTGGTTAAGCGCCTGCAGGCCTGCGAGTAATGGAGGTGAGTATAGGCCCTGAGAAAATGGCGGCCGGCCGCTGAAGGCCTCAGACGTGGATGTGAGAGGCAGCTCCCGCGGGTCCCCGAGTGTCAGAGGGGAAGGAGATCGTGTTTGTCGCGGCACAGCGAGCAGATGGCAGGTCTCCTTACCGGGCGGTGATTGCCAAGGTCCTCAGATGCACAGCACACGAGCTGGCAGCGGTACCGCGAGTAGGCCGCGGGGTCCGTAGCGTGGCAATCCGGTCACCCAGAGGCGAACTGAGGGTAGCGGTGGGTAGCCCACAAAGTGTACCGTCGAAGGGTGCAGAAATCTCCTTGGCACGGGGCACAGCTATGCGGATGGCACTGGATTGAGTGGTAGACGCGGCGGAGCTCTGGAACTACACGTCCAGTGCGGCTCACGTCCGGACACGCCCCACTTTATTAAAGATTTGTCTGCGAGCCAGATGCAGCCATCAAAAGGGCCACGCCTGGCTCGCGAGCCATAGGTTCCCTACCCCTGCATTAGACAATGAAAGTGAAACCTTTACTAAAATACACCAATAACTAGGTCTTGTTAAACAATCTATTCAATGTACAGAGGTGGACAAATTTGCTGGTAACATTACAGCTTATTGAAACAATGTTCCATTTCTCCTAAAAAGAGATAAAAACAAACAATTGTGCCAAGATCTCTAAGCAGCTTGATTTTCCTGAGACTACAACTGAAAATATCAGTAAGAAGTTAAACCATTTAACTACTGGTGCAATTTTTTAAAATGTGTTATTATAATCTGCATTTTTTGCTTAATATTACTGAAAATCACCAATTATACATTTTTCTAAAAGCAGAGACCTTGGAGAATAAAATGGTGCCAGTTGCATTTTTTTTTGTTGCACAATTTTTTCGTAGCTATTTATAAAATGCATATTTTCAGGAAAAAATACACTAAAATTAATTTGAATGCAAACAACCATGAAGTTTGTTTTTCATGAAATATAAAAAAATTAGGTTGTGTCATTTAAACATATCAAGCCTTAAAACTGCATTCACTTGTGAATATGCAAAAAAAAAAAAAAAAAAGATGGTACCCGAAATTCTCCATAGACGAAACTTTATAAATCCTTTACAGGTTATCAGTTTACTGTAAACCAAAAAGTGATGGTCCTAGAATTATTGCAATCACGCCAACAGTTACATCGATACCTTGTGTACCCTATGCTGCTTGTATGCATTGGGCTATATATGTTTATTTATTTTTTTTATTACAATTTTTTTTTCTCATTTAAAGCGGAGTTCCACCCAAAAGTGGAACTTCCGCTTTAGGTAGTCCTAGCCCCCTGACATGCCACATTTGGCATGTCATTTAGTCATTTTTTTGGAGGGGGGGAGCGGGTACCTAGTTTTGACAGGTACCCGCTCCCACTTCCGCTCGAAGCGCTGCGGTGCCCTGAGCGGACGTTATCCTCTCCCCCTCACTCCCTGCTATCTTCTGGGACATGTCAGAGGTCCCAGAAGATTGCAGGCCAATCAAGACATGCAGAACAACTCGCGCATGCGTAGTGCGTACCCGGCTGTGAAGCCGCAAGCTGTCACAGCCTGGTGCCCACACCAGTGATGCCGGTGCCGCCGAGACCAAAGGGACAGGATCGAGGCTTCGGGCGGCCGCATCGTGGGACAGGTGAGCGTGTGTTTATTAAAAGTCAGCAGCTACACTTTTTGTAGCTGCTGACTTTTAATAAACACAGAAAAGGCTGGAACTCCGCTTTAACTTTATGCTATCATAAGAGGGCGAAACAAGCATAGGCAGATAACAGATCCTCTTTAGAGAGACACTAGGGGTGTCACACTTCCGTACACATCGATTCGGCGCCGAGTTCTGTCTCCTGTCCGAGTTGCTCGGGTTCTCGCCTATCCGCCCTGAACCTAGGTACAGTATTAAGCATTTGCACCTTTGTGTTAATGTTCGAGCAATGTGTCTTCACGTGGAAGCTGGACCCCTCTCTTCCAGTGGTGTTCGCCCCCCGTCTGAGCATTTCATATTCTTTGTGTTGTTTGATCCTGTCTTTGCTCTCCGTTTTTTCCCTCTGGCTGTAGAGATAAATTTAGTTTGGTTTCTGTCCGTGGATCCCTTCTCTTCCTGTTGCTATGTGGGTCTTTCTCAGCATTGTTTCTTGTAGTTTGCCTGAAGCTGGGTGGCTCCTTAGATCCTGCAACTCTGGCACACCTTCGCTTGCATGTGGTCACACTGCTCCCACATCTGTGAGGACCAGTACCCGGGTCCACCTGTTTAGTTGTTTGCCTGGCCCGCTAGATTTTGAGTTTTCAGTCCCAGGCGGTCTTACCCACTGATCATGACAAGGGGTCTTTTAGACCCTTAATGTCTCCTCTGCCCTCCACTGCAACTAATCAAGCACAAGTATGCTTGATTAGCTGCACCCTCCGCTACAGTAGTTGGGGAAAGACAGCTGTCAACCTGGAAGCGACATAATACATGTTGCTTGTGATCCCAATGGTCGCAGGAGGGATTGGGAAACTGATGTTTTCTGATCACCTCCTGCTCTCAAAGCGCCGGCAGTTTACCACGGTCCCGGCCTCCCTAGGCCAGTGATGGAGAACCTTGGCACCCCAGATGTTTTGGAACTACATTTCCCATGATGCTCATGCACTCTGCAGTGTAGTTGAGCATCATGGGAAATCTAGTTCCAAAACATCTGGGGTGCCAAGGTTCGCCATCACTGCGTCTAGAGGAATAGGGGAGCCTGGGAACCACTTAAGGTGTCACAGGTGGTGATGGGGGGGAATACACCTTTAGAGCCCCGCAAAAGTGATTTGGTGAGTTCTGGAGCTCTTTAATCTGTACAAGTCACAATGAAATCTCATCTCAATCTGTCATGGAATTCTGGAGAGAAACATTCTGCCCAGTGTCCGAACACTGTCTCAGTCGCAGGCCATGGATCCTGCAATGAGACAATGATCCAAAACACAAATGATCCGCCCGCGATCCGGAGATTTATTGAAAATCGCGGGACGCCTAGCGTTGCCCGTTGATTTGCAATAGTCCCCCAAACGCCGAGCGATGTTGCCTCGATTTCCGCCTGCCGAATCGCGGCAACATCGCGCAAACAAAATCGCGGGACGCAATACGCTCCAAAGAAGTACAAGAGCTTCTTTGGAGCGTATTGCGTCCCGCGATTTTGTTTGCGCGATGTTGCCGCGATTCGGCAGGCGGAAATCGCGGCAACATCGCTCGGCGTTTGGGGGGCTATTGCAAATCAACGGGCAACGCTAGGCGTCCCGCGATTTGCAATAATCTCCGGATCGCGGGCAGAACCGCGGCGGTTCTGCCCGCGATCCAAACGCTGACATGTGAATGCAGCCTAAAGGTTGTAGAACAGGATGTTAGGTTACAGTAGGCCTTTACCTCATAAAATAAACGTACTGATTTTTCTCTTCCTCCTCCCTCAGCCTGATTAGAAGTAGGTTTTTATTTTTTCAGGGAGTGGGTACCTTTTTTGGTGGTACCTGTTCCCACGTCTCGGCAAATTTGATATCATCTCCTGCCCACAGTGTTTTGGGGTAACATCACACATCATTGCAGGACCAGTCTCACAGCACTTAGCAATCCCACGTATGTGCAGTGGGGAGCCAGTTGTGAGCCGCTAGGAAGTGACAGCTGGCTCCTAAAACCAAGATGGCAGCACAGAAGGACAAAGACCATGAGAAGCATCGTATGTTGGGAAGACAGTGCAGGACTGCATGGGCTAATATCTGGTTCCTAAAAATCAGCAACTACAGAATTTGTAGCTGTTGGCTTTTAAATTCTCCAAACCCTGTTGAAGTTCCTTTTAACCACTTAAGCCCCGGAGGACTTGGCTGCTAAAAGACCAGGCCCTATTTTGCAATTCGTGCACAGAGCTTTCTTTTGGTGGTATTTGATCACCTGTGCGATTTTCACTTTTTGCGCTATAAACAAAAAAAGCGACAATTTCGAAAAAAATAACAATATTTTTCAAATTTTTTTTATATGAAATTCCCAAAAAAAAAAAAAAATGTAAAAATCTAAATTTAACATTTTAGGCCAATTTGTTTTACATATGTTTGGTAAAAAAAAAAAAAAAAAAAAAAAATAAAAAAATCGCAATAAGCGCATTTTGTTTGGTTTGCGCAAAAGTTATTGCGTTTACTAACTAAGGGAAATATTTTTGTCATTTTTATTGTTTTTTTTTTTTTTTAACGAGTAATGGCGGTGATCTGCGATTTCTTTTGCGGGACTGCGACATTGCGGCGGACAGATCGGACCCTTGACTGACATTTTTGACACTTTTGGGGGTACCAGTGACATTACTACAGTAATCAGTGCTAAAAATATGCACTGTTACTGTAAAAATGACACTGGCAGGGAAGGGTTAACTTTATTAGAGAGGGGGGGGTTAAGTGTGTCCCTAGGGGCGTGCTTCTAACTGTAAAGGGGCATGGCTAGTGATGTGCCCACAGAGACATACGATCCTACATAGCAGGACCGTATGATCTCTGCAGTTAGATCAGGGAGAATGACAGGCGGCTTGGTTTACATTAGCCACCTGCCTTTCTCCCTCTCCAGCGGGAGATCACGAGACATCGGAGCCGCCAGTCACTCGTGCGGGGACCTCAGTGAACGGGCGAGGGTGGGAGCGCGCCTCCGTCGACGCGCGATCAGGCCTCTGCAGGCTTCTGGGCTACGTCGCTTTGCCCAGGAGGGGTTGACTGCCGCAGTAAATATACTGAGGGCGGTCGGCAAGTGGTTAAAAGTCAGCAGCTACAAAAAGTGTACAGAAAGTGTAGCTGCTGACTTTTAATAAACAACCACTCACCTGTCCCACGATCCAGTGGTGTACTCACCCCAGCCATGTTTGCCCTTTTTCCTCCCTTGGCGGTGCCAGCATCTCTACTATGGGCACCCAGCTGTGACAACTTGCAGGCTTCACAGCCGGGTGTCCACTGCACATGTGCGAGCAGCGCTGCGCTATGTGACTGGTCCCAAAGTCATCTAGGACCTGTCGCGTCCCAGAAGACTTTGGGAAGAGGAACTTCTGTTAATTTTGCCTAAGGCTACTGGAATGGAAGTGGGAGCTGGTACCTGTCCCAAAAGCTCTGTTTAACAACAGGAGTCGGGGAGGAGGCCTTAAAGTAGAACCTCCACTTTTGGGTGAAACTCCGCTTTAAGAGTTTACTACAGTTCCAAAAAATCTGGAAGTGAAGTCATGTGTTGCAGTGGGTCTGTATTGTATTTCTGAATGACAACTTTACTGATTAACCATTTCCTGACCACCTAACTCGGAATATAATTTATGATTTTGCCATTAAAAACTATTGTTATGACAGCAACTAACTGCCATAACCCTGTTATTGTTTTTTCCCTTAGGCAGCCGGTCTTTAGGCAAAAGTGGTACCGGGGGTCGATCTTGCTGCAAGATCACTTACATAGGTGGGGGGAGAGGTTCCCCCCCCCCCCCCCCGCACTTCCTGGTCAATTCTGACTTTACTGTAACCGTCGGTAAGCTCTGAACCAATCTGATGTGGCCGATGGCTAGGCAGGAAGCCGAGTGAGGGCAAGATAGGCCCCGCTCTGTTCTTTGCCCTTAGAGGACCTTTGATGCCACTTCTGGTCCTCGGGCAGATAGAAATGATTTTTTTTTTTTTAAGTTAAAATTACTTTTTTTTTTTTGCTGTGATTGTAAAAAGTCTCATTTTTTTTCTATAAAAATAAGCATACTTACCTCCTCTGTGCAGGTGGATTTGCCCAGAGCAGCCCAGATCCTCCTCTTCTTGGGTTCCTCTTTGGTGCTCCTGGGCCCTCCCTCCTGTTGAGTGCCCCTACAGCAGGCAGCTTCCTATGGGGGCATCTGAGCCAAGCCACAGCTTCATGCCCATTCAGACACAGAGCCGTGGCACAGCCCCGTCCCCTCTCTCTCCTGACTGGCTAACTGACTTTGACAGCAGCGGGAGCCAATAGTGCTGCTGCTGTATCTCAGCCAATCAGGAGGGCGAGTCCTGGATGGCTTAGACCAGGGGTCTTTAAGCTATGGCCCTCCAGTTTTCAGGAACTACAATTCCCATCATGCCTAGTCATGTCTGCGAATGTCAGAGTTTTACAATGCCTCATGGGACGTGTAGTTCCGCAACAGCTGGAGGGCCGTAGTTTGAGGATCCCTGGCTTAGACAGTCGTGCACATCACTGGATAGAGATGGGGCTCAGGTAAGTATTAGGGGGGCTGCTGCACACAGAAGGCTTTTTATCTTAATGCATAGAATGCATTAAGAAAAAAACAGACTGCCTTCACAACCACTTTAAAGGTAAATGAGAAAAAGACCCCAGATCTCTCAATAAAGAGGACCTGTCATGTTTATTTTTTTGAAAATCATACGATCTGGTATCGTATGAGAAAAATATAAGTGCTTGTCCTACCGGATGAACTGTCGTGATTGGTTCTCAAAAGCGGTGTACTAACCATCAGATTATGGTATGATAGCTTTGACAGTGGTACAATTTTCTGATTGTGTGTACGGGCCTTTACACTTAGTTTATGATCGTCCAGTGCTGTATATGTGTGCAGTTGTCAGATGAGCCTGTCAGGTGTCACCCTGTACAGGTATATGTCCTGAAGTCAGTGATCAGGAAGGTGTCCCCATGTCATTTTGGGGCACAGGAGCCATCAGTCCAGTACGATGATCGGAGCATCCCTGATGCAGAGACATTCCCCTCCACCGAGGACCGGCTGAGCTTTACTGAGCAGATGGAGCGTGACATTAGAGTACCAGGTCACCATGTGCTCTTCTCTAGGATCATCATCATCATCATCATCACACTGCTCATGGCCCATGGAAGATGATCACACACAGTCCCCCATGTATTTCTCATGATGACATATAAAACACATTCCTGATCAGCACTGTATATATATTATATATATATGATGGCATGCTGTATAGATTGACAAAACAGAGCTACACACCTTTAGGCCAAACGGTGAGAGAACACATAGAGCTGTCAGCACAGAACACACAGCACTTTCCCCAGCCATTCATCCCCATTAATTCCGATCCTGCCGGGAATTATCCAGCATGACGCGGTCTGCTCACCTGAGATCACACACAGAGTCCAGCAGCAAAAGTCAACAGAAACAGAAGCAAGCCAAACACAAGATGATGCTACTCAACCGACTCGGTACAGGTTATTAACTCCCCCCCTAGACCCGCCTCCATTCATAGCAAGATCCGCCCCCCGTGTGTCAGCCTCAGCCGAAGAGTGGTGTGATCGGGGTTACTTCAGTGCGTACACACTATAGCTCCGCCCCGGGAACCGGCGAGCTCTCGGGTGCTGATTGCTCAGGGCTGGCCAATAGGAGGCCGGGCTGGGCCGCGCCTACATCCATCGTCCGAGCTCTCAGAGCGAGCCTGCCAATGAGAGGCGGTGGGCGGGGCGGAGCTGTCATCCTGACACTATCCTAAATATGTGTCGCCCAAATGGCAGCCCTCCTCTGTGTGCCTCTGACGTCACCTGTCTGGTGAAAAGGTTACCTGGGTGTATGTACACAGTGGAGCAAGGGAAGATCGGATGTGGGAGCGGAGAGGTTATCATAGGAGATACAGAGATGAATGAAGTCCCTTTACATCTCTGCATTGCAGCGTGTAGAACCACATCCTGGGATGGCACCATTCACAGATCATAAAGTTAGGGTTGCCACTTCATCCGTTTAACCACTTAAGCCCCGGAAGATTTTACCCCCTTTCTGACCAGGGGGTATTTTGCGATTCGGCACTGCTTGAATTTAACGGACAATTGCGCGGTCGTGCGACGCCGTACCCAAATGAAATTGACATCCTTTTTTTCCTACAAATAGAGCTTTCTTTTGGTGGTATTTGATCACCTGTGCGGTTTTTTAATCATGCGCTATAATAAAAAAATGAGCGACAATTTTGCAAAAATAACAATATTTTTCAAATTTTTTATATGAAATTCCCCAAAAAATGTAAAAATCAAAATTTTTTTAAATTTTTGGCCAATTTGTTTTCTGCTACCCATGTTTGGTAAAAAAAATCACAATAAGGGTATTTTGATTGGTTTGCGCAAAAGTTATTGCGCTTACTAACTAAGGGAAAGATTTCTGTCATTTTTGGTGTTTTTTTTTTAACGAGCCATGGCGGCGATCTGCGATTTTTTTTTTTGCGGGACTGCGACATTGCGACGGACAAATCGGACCCTTGACTGATATTTTTGACACTTTTGGGGGTACCAGTGACATTACTGCAGTAATCAGTGCTATATATATGCACTGTTACTGTAAAAATGACACTGGCAGGGAAGGGGTTAATTTTATTGGAGAGGGAGGGGTTCATATATGCCTGGTGCTTACTGACGTGTGGGGGGGGGGATGACTGAGTGAGTCAGGGACAGATCGGATGTCCAGCTATGCTGAACACTGCGATCTGTCACTCCCTGTCACTTAGGAGATCCGCCCGCTCTGTTTACACACAGCGGGCGGATCTCCAAACTAGATTCCCCGACGATCGGGGAAGAGCAGCGGCAATCGCCGCCGCTCCTCCCCTGGCCCAACTCCCGCTGTAAATGAAAACAGCGGGAGCGCGCCTCCGGCGGCACGCGAGCGCTGCCTACAGGGGGAGGAGTCTGGACGATAACGAACCACTTTGCCGCAGTACGGTCAACGTGACCGGTCGGCAAGTGGTTAAAGAGGAGTTCCACTCAAAAGTGGAACCATTGCTTATTTGGCACCTTTTGGGGGGGGGGGGGCTGGTTTTGACAGGTACCCTGTCCCCACTTCCGTCGGACCTCACCGGTGGCGAGGTACATCAGAAGTTTGGCCCCCCTTCTCCTCCTTCCTCTGCTGCCTTCTAGGCCAGTCATCGGCTGCGGTGCCAACATCGCTGAACTCCAGGACAGGTAAGTGTCCTAATATTAAAAGTCAGAAGCTACAGTATGGGAGGCTGATTAAGGTGGTGCTTGTTTATGTGCATTATATTAGCCTCAGAACCTGTGTAATAATATGTGTCCTGGTTTAAAGGGACGAGGTGGCAACCTTACATAAAGTCCCTGACCCTTTCCAATAACACAGCAGCTGAAAAAAGCATAGATGTAAACGTGTGCCATAGAAAACCATGTTAACCAGACGTATACTTGCCGACCGATATATGGCGGCAAGGGGGCTCTCCCTAGTACGTGATCCAGCACTTCCGAGATTGGGGCGCACACACTCAGATCACACAATCACAGCGGGAGCTGTTTGGCGGGTACAGCGGACTCAATGTCCACCAGCACCTGCCGATGCTTCAGCACACTGAGAGAATGTAAACAAGGCAGATCGCCATTCTTTCAGTACAGAAGGCATGGGTCCTGTGTCTCTGCTAAGCAAGGGCAGCTTTCCATGACTTCCCCTAGTACATGCATGTCCAACCTGCGGCCCGGAACCACATTCAATGCAGCCCACCAGCCACGGAACTCCAGACCTCCAGACTCCCACCTTAAATCCCGCTGTTACAGTGCCCAGACTCCGCCTCTGCTACCAACAGGATAGATTTGGGCATTCCATTCACAAATGCCCATTCAGTATTTCTGCTGCAGCAGCTGCGATCGTCATCAACAGAGCCCTTGTCTGTGAAATCTGCTGTGTGACAGCATCCCCCTCCCCTGCCGCTGCCCACCCTGGCAGTGCTTGTGGCTGGTTGGTAGGACCGCCGACATCATATCAACCAATCAGGTGGTTTTCCCGCCCCAGGCCCTGGCCTACAGAGTAGGAGAAGAGCGGAACTTCCTCCTTCTAATCCTGCCCAGCTTCCTTGCGTATGTCCTGTAGCTGCACAAAGAAGACTTGACCCACAATGTAAGGGGTATCTCTGGGGACTCTGCTGTCAGGGGGATCTCTGAGGACCCTGCTGTAAGGGGGATCACTGGGGACCCTGCTGTCACAGGGATCTCTGGGGACCCTGCTGTGAGGGGGCTCTCTGGGGACTCTGCTGTGAGGGGGGATCTCTGGGGACCCTGCTGTGAAGGGGATCCCTAGGGAATTTCTGGGGAGCCTGCTGTGAGGGGGATCTCTTTCAAACCACAAAACTGCTATCATTATTCAGTGACAAACTTTCTTGTGTACAAAAAATAAAACAAATGTCACAGTCCAAAATGACTATAGTTCAATTAGTAGTGCTTTTGTTCTTCAAATATTTCCCCTGTGAATGTGCTTCTCATATTCCACAGCTTTTCCACCTTCACTCTTGTGGATTTCAGTTATTACAATTGTGCGGAGACTTCCATCACTTTTCACCACTGCGCTCACCTCCAATTTAGACCTGTTTCCAGGTCTAAAATCGCTTTCCCCAGTCCCATATAAGTCGCTGATTGCCGCTATTACTAATAAAAAACTTTTGTGCAAACCAATCAATATGCTTATTGGGATTTTTTTTTTTTACCAATAACATGTAGCAGAATACATATTGGCCTAAATTGACGAAGAAACTTTATTCTTTACATTTTTTTATTGGATGTGTTTTAAAACAGACAATTTTGAAAAAAAAAAATATATATTTTTTACTTTCTGTCTTTTTTTTTTTTGTTTATAGCGCAAAAAAATAAAAAAAACACAGAGGTGATCAAATACCACCAAAAGAAAGCTCTTTGTGGGGGGAAAAAAAAAAAAAAGACATACATTTGTTTAGGTACAGCATCGCACGACCGCGCAACTATCAGTTAAAGTAATGCAGTGCCATATTGCAAAAAAATGGCCTGGTCATGAAGCGGGGTACACCTTCTGGAACTGAAGTGGCTAAATGTACTGTTGTGTGTTTCTGCAAAAAACAATAAAAAATAGACTCGGTTCACATATATGCAAATCGGACACGTTTTTAACTGCATCCGTTTTGCATAACATGTAAATCGGACCGGCTTTCAATGGAGCTGGTTTACATATATCCTGGTGGCTGTGGTCCATTTCTATAAAAGGGTCCTGTGTGATTTTGGATCCGGTTTAGGTGTGAATTCAAGTAAAAATTCATACCTGAATTGCACCTGAACAGGTGACCAAAACTGCATCGGACTCTGGACTACAACCCCCAGCCAGACATGCATGAACCTAGCCTTAGGCCTGGTTCGCACCTATGCGTTTTTTGGTGCTTTTTGCAGAAACGCACTACAGTGGACGCACAACAGTCCACTAAACTTGGTCTCCTATGGGACACCTTTACGTCAATGCTTTTTTTAACTGCTGCGTTTTTGGGAAGGGTCAGGGAGGTTTTTTTAAATGCAAAACAGACTATACCACCTAGAAGACTTGCTCTCCGGGGAAAGAGGTAGTTCTGACCCTTTTACAACTACCTGGGCTGTATGGGTTATAGGTGTACCATGCCAAGTTATTAACTTTGTTTTTCCTCTTTTGATACAGAAAGCCCAGAGGTAATGCCGAATACCATATCCAGTCCATTTTCCCTCCTTCCTCTTCCCTTTTCATTCTCTCTCCACTTTTTTGTATGTCTCTTGGAATCACACTGTTTCCTCTTCTCTGTGGTCGATTGCTCAAGCTCATGTTGGGATGCCTGTTTATACTCAATTCTAAGATCCCCTGTGTAGCCAGAAGCTTGGCTAAGATTGGAGAGTGAGAGAAACACTGGCTACAGCTTATGCCTGTGGTGCTGAACTGGTTAAAGTGATAGTAAGTCCTCTCTTGTTATTTTTACCTACAGGTAAGGTTATAATAAAGCTTATCTGTAGGTAAAATGAATATCACCTAAATGTGCACCGTTTAGGACAGTGGTTCTCAACTCCGGTCCTCAGGATCCACCACAAGATAACTAAATTACATCACAGGTGATCTCATTTGCTGCTCAGTGCTTGCAGTATTCTAGTCTGCATCTCCCCAAGGTAATACTTAAAATCTGGCCTGTTAGTGGGTCCCGAGGACCGAAGTTGAGAACCACTGGTCTAGGAGATATTCCAGCAAACAGCAGCCGGTGATGTTACCAGCGCATGTTCTCTGAAGGAACAGAATGCCCATGTCATTCTTTCAGAGCTGTGTGCTGTGGCCATTCAAGATTGGCCGGAAGGAAGACTGGGTGAAGATGAAAGCCTCTGCAATGATGACAGCGTGCCACTGGAAGGCATTGTTTCAAGGTAAGTCTCTCATAATGTGGTGCATACTAGCACATGATATTGCCTTGCAGGAAGAAACTTTTTTTTTTGTTCACAAGTTTATTACCACTCTAACAGCTACAGTTGTGTTCAAAATTATTCAACCCACCCAATGCTGTAAAGGGTTTTAGGGAATTTTGTGTACATTTGTAATTGTATTCAGAATGAAATCCTACAAGGACTTCCAAAAGAACCATATGCAACTAAAATGACATCAATTGGTTTTGTAATACAGTAGTAAATGTTTCTTTTGTGAATTCTTCATTGACACAATTATTCAACACCTTAAAGACTACCACTCTGAAGAACAGAGGGACATTGAAGTGTTTTCAATCAGGTATTGAAAACACCTCTGGATGTCAGGGAGCAGCAATAAAGCCTAATAAGCACCAATTAGGCAGCCTAAAATGACTGTGTTACTCAGCTCCTTCTAGACATTTACTGGTGTGGTTACAAACATGGTGAAGTCAAGAGAATGGTCCAGGAAGACAAGAGAAAAGGTGATTACTCTTCACAGGAAGGGCAATGGCTATAAGAAGATTGCAAAGATGTTAAACATACCAAGGGACACCATAGGAAGCATCATTCGCAAATTCAAGGCAAAGGGCACTGTTGAAACGCTACCTGGTCATGGCTGAAAGAAGATGCTGACTTCGACTGCTGTGCGCTACCTGAAGAGTCCCCGTGTGACTGCTGAGGAACTGAGAAAAGATTTGTCAGATGTGGGTACTTAAGTTTCTGCTCAGACAATACGGCGCTCACTGCGTGATGAAGGCCTCCGTGCCAGAACTCCCAGGCGCACCCCCTTGCTGTCTCCAAAGAATAAGAAGAGTCAACTGCAGTATGCCAAAAGTCATGTGGACAAACCACAGAAGTTTTGGGATAGTGTTCTGTGGACTGAGGAAACAAAATTAGAACTGTTTGGGCCCATGGATCAACGCTATGTTTGGAGGAGGCCTATGAAGAAAAGAACACCTTGCCTACTGTGAAGCATGGCGGGGGGTCAATCATGCTTTGGGGCTGTTTTGCTTCTAGAGGTACAGGGAAGCTTCAGCGTGTGCAAGGTACCATGAATTCTCTTCAGTACAAGGAGATATTGGATGACAATGTGATGCAGTCTGTCACAAACCTGAGGCTTGGGAGACGTTGGACCTTTCAACAGGACAATGATCCCAAGCATACCTCCAAGTCCACTAGAGCATGGTTGCAGATTAAAGGCTGGAACATTTTGGAGTGGCCATCACAGTCACCAGACTTAAATTCGATTGAGAACCTCTGGTGGGACTTAAAGAAAGCAGTTGCAGTGCACAAGCCTAAGAATGTGACTGAACTGGAGGCTTTTGCCCATGACGAATGGGCGAAGATACCCGTAGATCGCTGCAAGACACTTGTGTCAAGCTATGCTTCACGTTTAAAAGCTGTTATAACTGTAAAAGGATGTTGTACTAAGTACTAAGATTGAATGTCATTTGGGGGTTGAATAAAACGGATAATGATGTGAGCACAGAAAAGACATTTGTGGTTATTTCATTATAAATGTTATGTTATATTTGTCTGACCTACACGTGCCTCTTTGATTTAATTGTAAGCAGGATGACTGAATGATCAAAATCAATGTCAAACTGGCCAAAACAATCAATTTCAGTGGGGCTTGAATCATTTTGAACACAACTGTATATTAGCAAGAAGAGGAGGCTGCTGAGCAGGGTCTAATATAATGATTCAAGCAGCAATGCACTGTGGGAACTGTAGTCCAGAGAAGAGAGACTCTACTATAATCAAGAGCCTTTAAACTGCATTTCTCAATGAGAAGATGGGAAAGAGCTGCATTTTCATTATCTCTATGCGACACAGCTTCCTCTTGCCGTGAGGGAGACTGGAGAATGCACATCACTGTCCAGTGTGCACCATCACTGCTGCATATCTGCAGTCTGAATAGGATTTGGAGTGCTAAGGGCAGACAAATTCACCAGGGTGCAGAGTAGAGAGGGGATTAATCACTGTGCGAGACCGGATGGTGAGCTGCTACTGTGGGGATTTACTACCTGCAGCATGAGAAAGAGACTGAACCCTTTTGGAACTGACCATACAACCCTCTACTAGCCTTATTGCTGTCTGCAGGCTTGACTGGGACTATTTTCATGTGTACCAATGGTACAATTGGGCTCCAACTCTAGCTGGCTAAATAGTTAGGACTAAAGACTGTCATTTTATAGCTATTATACAGTGTAAGCTGGGGAACAGGTAGCAGGTACAAAGCTCCCTGGGATAAGCAGTCTCTCAGGCACAGATACCAAATCCACGCAGGTAGTGACAAAACAGTGTGGTGTTTATTTGTGATATTTACAAGTCTATATACAAGTGCTGTACAGTGTCTCGGAAAACAAACAGGAACAAAAATAGCAAAACAAAAGCCTAGTCGTCTCTCGGCACTACCTATACAAAATAAAGGGCCCTAACTACAAGGCTGAGCAAGCCTACAACTTGTTAGCTTTTACCAACCTTTTGCTCTCACAGACAGGAGTTTCCAAGGCCTGAGAGCACTGGCTGGCTGTCTCAGGTGAGTTTAAATTGGCCTGGGGGAGAGGACCAAAATCCATGCTGGATTGTGGATCAGAAATCTCTGAACGTGTATGAGAGGGGCCTAAGAGATGTATAAACCCCCAGACAGGACTTTTCCTGGCTCTCTCTGAGACGCTTTGCTACAACAGAGAACGCCACTTATTGCCTATGCAAAGAGGTACCTATTAGGGGACATTGCACTGTGTCCTAGCCATCCTCGTAGAATGCACTCCAGACTAGTTATAGTATTATTATTCACATCGCAGTTAATGCTTATATGCACTGTTTAATGCTGACTTTGCTGATTCATGAGTTAATCTCAGTCTATTATAAGTTACTTTGATATAGTGATTATACTGAAATACAAAAAAACTATCAGCGCAAACCTATTATATGTTATAAATTAACTCAACACCAATTCACTGTGCATAAATCAGGTGTGTGAACTTATAAATCAATAGTGGTGTCCGGCAGCATGCACCAATCGTGTTTCACAAATCACAATAAACTATAAATCATACAAAAATGTGATGCGCCAGAAATATAAAATCAAAAAGTGATGACAATAAATCATATCCAGATCATAAGGCACATAGCAATGTGTGTGCTTCCAATAAAATGATATAAAGAGTGTCCCGTGTTCAGATGAAGAAAATCCAGTGATGAAAACAACTTGTAATCACCAATATAGTGAATCCCTCCACCAGGTGAATCAGCCTCTCACCTTTCTGAAGGACCCAAACGGGCCAGCAATCACATGTATCATTGATCAGACTTCCAGGAAAGAGCCACACTATATTGCACCTCGAGGGATCCCGGGACATATAGAAAACAGATGAAGAAATCTAGTGCTCTCCGCTTACTAATGAGGGTATGCTTTATTAGAGAAAGGCAGATCAACTCACATTTGTCGGGCACTCAGCTGTGCCTGCTGTATAATCGATGTCAGCGATCTGTTACCAGAGAGAGACTCTGCGTCGGCCACGCACGCTCCGCACCCCTATACGCGTTACGTCGAGCGTAATGCTCCTTTGACTTCCTCGACCCCTACCGAGGAAGTCAAAGGAGCATTACGCTCGACGTAACGCGTATAGGGGGGCGGAGCGTGCGTGGCCGACGCAGAGTCTCTCTCTGGTAACAGATCGCTGACATCGATTATACAGCAGGCACAGCTGAGTGCCCGACAAATGTGAGTTGATCTGCCTTTCTCTAATAAAGCATACCCTCATTAGTAAGCGGAGAGCACTAGATTTCTTCATCTGTTTTCTATATGTCCCGGGATCCCTCGAGGTGCAATATAGTGTGGCTCTTTCCTGGAAGTCTGATCAATGATACATGTGATTGCTGGCCCGTTTGGGTCCTTCAGAAAGGTGAGAGGCTGATTCACCTGGTGGAGGGATTCACTATATTGGTGATTACAAGTTGTTTTCATCACTGGATTTTCTTCATCTGAACACGGGACACTCTTTATATCATTTTATTGGAAGCACACACATTGCTATGTGCCTTATGAACTGGATATGATTTATTGTCATCACTTTTTGATTTTATATTTCTGGCGCATCACATTTTTGTATGATTTATAGTGATTATACTGTCTAGCAAACTGTTTGAACCTACCTTCTGTGTGCTCATTTGGTGTCAAACTGGTGGCCCTCCAGCTGTTGCAGAACTACAAGTCCCATGATGCTTTGCAGTTACAAGTATGACTCCCATAGGCAGAGGCATGATGGGACTAGTTCTGCAACAGCTGGAGGGCAGCGTCTAACCAATACCAATACATTGACTTAATTTACCAGCAAGCGGTCTTGTGTCTATTTCCTGATACTAAGTCACAGTTGAGTTTAAAGTATGCAACACTTGTGTTCCTATAAGTGTCTGCAGTATCTTTCCCTCTCTGGCACACCTGGTTGAGTAAGAGGTTGTTCTTGGAGTTGAGGCGAACCCAAATTACCAAGTAGCTCCTTAGGGTGTAGTGCTACATCTATATAGGGATTGTATACCTTTTGTGGACTAAACATTGTGTTATGTTTATCTAACCACCCCTTTTTGAGCCTTACTAGCTCTTCATCACTTAAAGTTTAATTAAACCCAGATTATGAAAAACTCATTACAAGCTGTTTAACAGAGTATGCATACTCACAAAGCCACTAAAGCATTCATTTTTTGTAGAGTGCAATATACCTGGTTGATCCTGCCTTCACCTGTCAATCCCATCTTCAGACCCTACGCTAGGCAGTGGGTCCTGAGTTCCTTCTGGGGCACAACAATGCCTGGCCTTATGTGTCCAGAGTATGCAACCAGTGCTTGGAGGATGAAGGAATTGATACCATTGAATATCCCCCACACTCACCTTTCCTAAATCTAATAGAACACCTCTAGGACATTATGTTTCTGTCCATTCAACTCTGCCAGGTTGCACTGCAGTCTGTTCAGGTTAGTGATGCCCTGGTCCAGATCTGGGGGGAAATACCCCAGGACACCATCCATCGTCTCATCAGTCATCAGGAGCATGCACCGCTGTTGTCAGAAATGCATTCAAGTACTATTTTGAGTTGTTGCAATGAAATTTCAGCATAATGGACTAGTCTGCTGCATCATTTTTTCATTTTGATTTTCGGGGTGTCTTTGAATTCAGCCCTCTGTAGGTTGATCATTTTCATTTCCATCAAATCATGTGGCATCCTTTCCTTCCTAACACATTACCCAGTCCATAACAGTATAGATATCCAACATTATATTTTTCCCCTTTGAAATCTGATGTGTTTTCAAAATTTTTTTTGAGCAGTGTATATGTAAAATGCTGTGTAAATTTTAAATAAATAATTAACACTTCTCTAATTCATATATCTTTTACGGTTTATACTTGTAGCACTCCTGTCTGTAAGGGAATAATATGGTGTTACTTTATCAATTTCATTGTATTGCAAGGTGTACTTTATTATAGTCAATCTTGAGATAGAAATACGTACATGGATGATTTTGAATGAACGTATATGAATGATTGTGGAACTACCCTCACAATTTTGTTTAGTCATTTTCTTCATTTCTTTCTAATTGTTCGGCTTTGTGTGAAAATTCTCAAAAACTGCAAAAAAAAAAAAAAGAATTGATTAAACTAAAAACTGATGAAACTAATATTTACCAAAAGATTACAAGGTTTGTGCTGAAGCTGAGCTGCAGACAGACAGAAATAAACATGCACGAATAGGTTAGGTTTCCAAGGATTTGTATTTCACCTCATCCAGTTCAAATATTTGCATAGCTCTACCAGACAGCATGTGGGGGTCGTGACCTTACTTTTCTATACTGCAGTTAAGCAAAAATACTAGGTCACCTCTTTGCTCACAGACTGTGATTGGGCAATGAAGATGCAACACAATGATGAGCTCCTCCTCCGCCTTCGGTCAGCACCTGTATATTACAGAACATCCGGCTGTCTGAGCCAGTCTGACCTCTTCTCTGTTGTGTAGGAGTCCAATGTCAAACCAGATTCATGTACTAATACTAAATTTATCCAAAAATCTAGTGCTTTAATAATGAATACATAACTCTTTTGTATATGCTTTTAGTTCAGCCATAAAATCTCATATTTGACACAAACCTTGTAAAGATGATGGTATGGTGTTATGATTTCTCAAAAAAGCAGTTCAGCTAAAGCTAACTAAATCCCCCCAATTACAATCGGACTGTACAATCTCCAGCAATAACATGATTCCAGGGAATACCTGAATGAGCATCACTTTAAGAGGAACTGCATTGTCATTTTATATATATATATATATATATATATATATATATATATATATATATATGTTTATTTATTTTTTGCAAACCCATCTTATCTGGTTTGCTGGGTTAAAGAGTACAGTGAGGGGGAAAAAGTATTTGATCCCCTGCTGCTGTTGTACGTTTACCCACTGGCAAAAAAAAAAAAAAAATGATCAGTCTATAATTTTAATAGCAGGTGTTTTTTTTTTTTAACAGAGAGAAAATAAAACAATCCAGAAAAACGCATTTCAAAAAGTTATAAATTGATTTGCATTTTATTGAGTTAGTTAGCAATTAGTATTTGACCCCTTTGCAAAACAGGACTTAGAGCTTGGTGGAAAAAACCCTTGTTGGCGATCGCAGAGGTCAGACGTTTATTGTATTTGGCTACCAGGTTTGGATTTAGAAGGATTTTTTCCCACGCCTCTTTCTAGATCCTCTGCAAGTCATTAAGATTTTGAGGCTGACGTATGGTAACTTGAACCTTCAGCTTCCTCCACATATTTTCTATGGGACTAAGGTCTGGAATCTTCAGGACCTTGATGTGCTTCTTCTTGAGGCACTCCTTTGTTGCCATTGCCATGTATTTTGGGTTATTATCATGCTGTAATACCTATTCAATACCCATTTTCAAAGCCCTGGCTGAGGGAAGGAGGTTCTCAACCAAGATTTGACGGTACATGGCCCCATCCATCATCTCTTTGATGCAGGTGAATTTGTCCTGTTTCCTTAGCAGAAAAACTCCCAAAGCATAATCTTTCCACCTCCATGTTTGACGGTGGGGATGGTCTTTCTCCTCCAAGCTCGGCGTGTTCAGTGCTGGGACAAGGTCATCCAGCGCCCAGGACAAGGATGCCAAACTATGCCCCCCCCCCCCTTTTGCATGGAGCCCCAGACTGAGGGAGTCGCACCAACTGTTGTCACCCTCACCAAGCTGCTTGCCAATGGTCTTGTAGCCCATTCCAGCCTTGTGCAGGCCTTGGATAGCTCCTTGGTCCTAGTCATGGTGGAGAGATTGGAATCTGATTGATTGCTTCAGTGGACAGGTGTCCCATTAAGAGAGCGCTCCTTATCTCAGCTCGTTACCTGTATAGAAGACACATGGGAGCCAGAAATCTTGCTTATTGATAGGGGACTAAAAACTTATTTCACTCATTAACCACTTTACGTCCACCCACCGCAGATGTACTGCGGCAGGCAGACGCTCCTGGGCAAAGCAATGTAAGTATACGTCGCTCGATCTCAGGAGGCTAGGGGGCGCGCTCCTGCCCCCGCTTCTGAGTGGGGAAGCCGATGCGTGTGTCAGTCGGCTCCGATTGCCGGCTGACACCCGCGATAGTTCCCTGCTGAGAGAGAAGAACTTTTGGGGGTACCAGTGACATTACTACAGTAATCAGTGCTATAAATATGCACTGTTACTGTAAAAATTACACTGGCAGGGAAGGGGTTAACTTTATTGGTGATCAGTGGGTTAAATGTATCCCTAAGGACGTGATTCTAACTGTGGGGGGGCATGGCTTGTGATGTAACCACAGAGACATACGATCCTACATAGCAGGATTGTATAGTCTCTGCTGTTACACCAGGGAGAATGACAGGTGGCTTTGTTTACATTAGCCGCCTGCCTTTCTCCCTCTCCAGCGGGAGATCGCGAGTGATCGGCGGACATCACAGAGGCTCGTGGGCGAGCGACGTAGCCCTACGTCGTTTTTCCTGTAGGGGCTGACTTCCGCAGTAATAGTCATGCGGCGGTCGGCAAGCAGTTAAAGTGTTGGTTACAAAAATCATATTTTTCTTTTTTTTTTTTTTTTTTAGGGTAAGATTTTACTGTAAAATCTTTTTCTCTGATGTCCATTGACAGACGCAGCCTCATCTTCTTGAGCTGTGTGGTTATGCTGCCACCTGCAGGAATAGTCTAGGCAGTACATTAGTAGAAAGTTTTATATATATATGCACGGGCCCACGGGCTGTCCCTTCAGACATAACCCTCACAGGCCCAGCACATCAGTTTAGTTGCAAGCAGTAAAGACAAAAAAAAACATCCCCATCAGAGGGGCAGGTGCAGCTTCTGTCAATGGACAGACAAAAATTATTTTTTTTCTCCATCGTCGATTGACAGATGCAGCCTCTTTTTCATGAGCTGTGTGGGATGTCCCAAAGCAGTATAGGCATGAGGGGTGGGACAAACGCAACCAGAAAGTAACGTAAACTCCAAAGGCTAAACTTAGCCAACTGGGAAACATGAAGCTCAACCAAAACAACATGAGCTCACCCAGGTAAAAAAACCCCTAAGAGAATAAGAAAAAAACATTCTCCTATGAAATAGCAGCCTGCAA
Source organism: Pelophylax lessonae (assembly GCF_965119305.1). Lineage (NCBI taxonomy): Eukaryota > Metazoa > Chordata > Amphibia > Anura > Ranidae > Pelophylax > Pelophylax lessonae. The sequence goes on along the minus strand of NC_138769.1, from coordinate 305,253,522 downwards.
ATCCTTGCAGCCAAAAGAGGCATCCGAAGAAGCCAACAAATCCAACTTGTAAAAGTTGCTAAAGGTGTGCACAGACGACCAAGTCGCTGCCTTACAAACCTGTACAACTGAGGCCTGATGGGGAAAAGCCCAAGAGGCACTCAGCGCTCTAGTAGAATGTGCCTTCACAGGGAAAGGAGGAACCTGATCCTTGATTGAATAAGCCTGAACAACCGTCTGCCTGATTCATCTCGAGATGGACGCAGCTGACGCAGCCAAACCTTTGCGAGGACCGTCCATAAGGACTAAGAGAGAGTCCAATTTTCTAAAGGACTCAGTGACTGTCCGATAACTCTTATCGTCCAAACCACATCCAGAGAGTGCAAGGCGATTTCCTTGGGGAGCTTAGGCTTAGGACATAAGGAAGGCAACACAATGTCTTCATTAAGATGAAAATCCAACACCGATTTAGGCAGAAAAGACGGATTAGGCCGGAGGACCACTTTATCCCTGTGGACCACCAAATAAGGCAAAAGACAGGACAGCATCGCCAACTTAGACACCCTGCGAGCAGAAGTGATATCCACCATGAAGGCAACCTTCTGCAACAAGGAAAGCAGAGAAATCTCCCTAATATGCTCAAAAGGAGGCTTTTGAAGAACAGACAAAACCAGATTGAGATTCCACAGAGCCAACGGGGATCTCCTCGGAGGAGCCAGATGATGCACCCCCTGAATAAAAGTGCAGATCAAGGCATTAGTAGCCAATGGACGCTGGAAGCAGATGGCCAAGGCCAACACATGACCCTTGATAGTGCCCAACGCCAAGTGCTGCTCAACCCCTTTCTGCAAAAAGGCCAAAACCCTAGCTATAGAGAATTAGCGAGGGTGCAGCTGCAGCGATTCACACCATAAAATGTATGATTTTCACGTGCGATGATAGATCTTCCTAGATGTTGACTTCCTGGCCTTCAAAAGGGTAGGAATCACCGAGTCAGAGAGGTTTCTAATCCTCGACACCTTGCATTCAACAGCCAAGCCATTAAAGCCGGCTAACGCAAAGCAGGATGGAAGATTGCTCTTTGAGATAGGGGATCTTCCTGCAGAGGAAGTCTCGATCCTCGACCATTTTTACCAGTTTGTACCAAGACCGCAGAGGCCAGTCTGGTGCCACCAGAAAGACCGGAATGCCTTCCATCACCACCCGGCGCAGAAACCTTGGCAGGAGGGAAGGCAAAGTTTAGGCGATACTGGCTCCGAGGAGCCACCAGAGCGTCTGTGGCGTCGGCCAGGGGGGTCCCGAGACCTGGCCACAAACCGCTGAACTTTCCTGTTGAGGCGGGACGCAATCAGATCCATGTCCGGGGTCCCCCACCGGACACACAGGAGATGAAACACCTCTGGATGAAGGGACCATTCCCCTTGATCCAACACCTGGCGACTCAGGTAATCCGCCTGCCAATTCTCCACACCCGGAATGATAACAAAAATACTACAACATTAAAAAAGAAATCGGATATGTATCCCCCCATTCAAAACCAAAATATTAACACATTTTTAAAGATTGTGACTAGTGAAATTGAAAGGATGAAAATTGACTCCACCCCCTATGCCAATATCTCCCCCCAACATCGAGAAGCCATAAATAAACTTTCCAATAACAAAAAGATAATTATCAAGCAAGCAGATAAGGGGGGCAATATTGTCATAATGGATGACACACAGTACGTTCAGATGTGCACCCAGATTCTCAATAATATCAACTGGTACAGACGCATCACTCCCACCATTGTGGCTAAATTCTACCAGGAATTTTACCTCCTAATAGACCAAGCTTATTTAAATAATGTCATCACCAAGGAAACTTGGGATTTTATTCGAACAAAATTCCCCAAAATACCAACATTCTATGGACTTCCTAAAGTCCACAAAAACCCTACCAATCCCCCTGGTAGACCCATCATATCAGGGAGAGGGTCTATATCAGAAAATGCTAGTCGCTTGGTCGATAGCTATTTACAACCTTTCGTACAGGAACTACCTTCCTTTACGAAAGATACGATCCATTTCTTGAGTAAGGTTGAAGGCGTTCCCATTTCTTCCACGGCGGTACTCGTCACTATTGACGTAGAAGCTTTATACAGCTCTATACCCCATGAGAAAGGTATAGCTGCAATCCAACATATTATATCACAAAAAGTACCAAATAATGCATATAGTGAGTTTATAATCAGCCTCCTACGTTTCATTCTCACACATAACATCTTTATGTTCAATGGCTCCCACTACCTCCAGGTGCAGGGCGTAGCGATGGGCACATGTTGTGCCCCATCCTACGCCAATCTGTACCTGGGGGAGTGGGAGGCATCCTTCCTAGATGATGAGACCATGTCTCTATACACGGACCACATCTCCCTGTGGACCCGTTATATAGATGACGTGTTCCTCATCTGGGAGGGCCCCCTTGAACTACTACATACTTGCCTGGAAAGAATGAACAGGAACGAGTTCAACCTACTCTTTACGATGAATTTGGATTCTAACTGCGTCATGTTCCTAGACGTTGAGATCTTTAGAGGAGAGGATGGTACCCTACATAATGGACTCTATCGTAAGCCCACGGCGGGGAATACCATCCTCCATGGCTCAAGTTTCCACCCTGAGCCATTAATCCGATCGATCCCAATAAGTCAGTACTTGCGCCTAAGGCGCAACTGCAGCGACTTGCAGTCTTTTCAACTCGCTGCAAATGACTTGCGCGAAAGATTGACATGAAGAGGATACTCAAAGATGTCTCTCAAAAAGGCATATAAAAGGGCCCTCTTTAGTGATAGACGGGAACTTCTCAATCCTTCCAAACACAACACTAACGATAGCAATAACATCAGGATAATTACCCCTTATATGTATCAACACAATAAAATCAAAAAAATAGTGACCAAACACTGGCACCTACTAACATCCGATCCTATATTAGGACAATATCTGTCCAACACACCAGGTTTCACTTATAAAAGAGCCCCGGCACTCCGTGACAAGCTTGTCCGGAGTGAATTTAATAACAGTGACACCATGTGTTGTAAATATAAGGGTACCTATATATGTGGTTCATGCCACTATTGTGGTTACATGTTGACAAATAAATCTCACAGTCTACCTAACGGCCAAACTTTCAAGGCACGACACTTTGCGAACTGTCGTACGATCAGTGTCATTTACTTACTCCTATGTACATGTGGGTGCTTTTACATAGGAAAAACTAAACAGGAGTTCTGGCGACGCGCATACCGTCACATTCTGAGTATGCGCAAGCCAGACCCTGAGCTCCCTCTAGGGTGTCACGTGAGTATGGTCCATGGGGGGAAATTTCCCAAAATTAAATTCCTAATTTTGGATCGTATCCACCCCAGCTCTAGGGGAGGAGACTGGAACACAAGTCTCCTCCAGCTTGAGCTGAGGTGGATACATTCCTTAAGAGCTACTGAGCCTCCTGGTCTAAATAGAGTTATGTCATTCAAACCCTTTCTTGAGGGATTTTCCTCGGGAGGGATGGAGAAATAGATTCTTTTCATCTCACCTTGTATTTCATGATATCAATTTTTCTCTCCAATATCTAGTGTCTACATACATATGATATATACTATATACTATGTTCTATACACAGAATTGTCAAAGGAGTAGTTAATCTCAGGCTATACTTCGCCGCATGTGGTTGTCCACCGCAATTAACTTCTGTTTAAAAACTTTATTTCCAATTACTCATTAATTCCCACTCTTTAGTAATCTCCACAATATCTCTGGGGATTTATCTGGGAAGATAATGTACATTGAAATCCTTTTGATCCATTAAAATGCCAAAATATGGGTGACCTTTATTGGATATTAATCATCATGCCCCTTTCTTTTCCTTCTCCCCCTCTGTGACCACCCCGGCACGGGGAGACAGATCGCCCATTGGCGCTCGCTGTCTCTGGCTAGCCCTGCCCACTGCAGCTCTCTGCAGACACGGGCGGGTCCGGCCAATCGGGAACCGGATGCAGTTTTCTGCTTCCGGTTACGTGACCCGTGCCGGTGGAGCACGGACGCCACTTCCGGTTCCGCCTAGCGTCATGACAATTTTGTCATGCGCACCTTCTATGGTGAGGCTGTCCTGGCGTCCACGGTCCAGGAAGCCCCTCAGGCGAAACACCAGCTGCTGACAATCTAGCCAATTAAGGTAACATTTAAACCCGCACATTTCCTTCATATTCCCATACTTTCTGACTGCGCTGGTCGATCCCCATATGTGGAGTCCGTGCATTTAACACTATACAGGTAACCATCATCCCTTATATCTTCTTATAGGACACGCTGGAAAACACTTTGATGATCCAGGTGTCTAATAATAACCTTGGAGTTTTATACCAACTCTAAAACTAATTAAGATACTCTTTATCTACCATTTTTTTTCTTTCTTTATAGCTGGCCCTTATTGTCAGTTCATTAGTGCTGCAGCCAATTATTGGGACTTCAGGTGGCCACAGGGATTTCGGAGATGGGGGGCCCCCACTAAAATCACCCCATAATACAATTCAACACACTGGTCTCCCCTGACCTGTGGGATACATAGAAATCTATGACGGTGGATCCACATTTGCGGTGAACCAGCTTTGTTTTTAACTACCCTACAGGCTCTACATATATCGCAAGATTAACCATGTAAGTGTTGTTCTTTTTCAACATAAACAGACATATAAGTTATTCCAAAACAAACATGTAATAATATATGGATTTACATGATGCTATGTCTATATGTATTATATATACTATGTATGATGAATGCCTTCACTATATACAATAGGCATAATTATATTGTTGTTTTTGTTGTCAGAACATTTTCCAGTTTGAACCGTCCCTGAAGAAGGAAATTGATTTTCCGAAATATATTGGGCATTGGTTCCTATCATCTCACGGTTATGGTTATTTTCTTGATGAATGTATATTGCCTGTAATGTTTTTATTGCTTATACTCTTATGTTTGTCACTTTAATAACTGATATAATTTTTGCATAGATCTTTGAATCACTCTACTTGTGTGCCTAAAAAATCCCATACCTAGGGGAATCTTCTCTTATATCCACCAGGAATGTGGACTGCGGAAAGCGCTAAAACATTGGCTTCCGCCCAAACCAGAATCTTGGTTACCTCCCTGGCCGCCAGAGCACGCTTGGTGCCCCCTTGATGATTGATGTAAGCCACGGCCGTGGCATTGTTCGACTGAATCCGAACTGGAAAGCCACATAGCGGACTCCTCCAGTGAAGCAGGCAGAGCTTGATCGTCCTCAGTTCCAGAATATTGATAGGCAGGGAAGATTCTTCCGGCGACCAAGTCCCCTGGGCACAGAGCTTCCCCAGCACTCCACCCCAGCCTGACAGGCTGACATCCATGGTGACTACCATCCAAAACATCGGTAGGAAGGATTTGCCCTGGCATAGGAGAGGAGACTGGAGCCCCCAAGAGAGAGCCGAATGGTGGGATGGCTCAACCGAATCTTCAAGTCCAATGACCGGGGATCCCTGTTCCATTTTGCCAGAATCTCCTTCTGCAATGGTCTCGAATGAGACTGAGCAGACGGGACTGCTTCGAAGGCCGAGACCATCAGGCCCTCATGCAGACCCGCAAGGACTGATCGGTCTCCATCAGCAACCGGACCACCCTTTGCAACTTCTGAAGCTTGTCGAAGGGGAGGAAGACCCTCGCCAGAGTAGACTCGAGGATCAGCCCCAGATAAGTGACCCGCACGGATGGTGTCAGAGCAGATATTTTGAAATTGATCATCCACCAGAATTCTTGAAGGGTCTGAATCGTGATGGAGACGCTGCCCAGCAGATCCGAGTGGGAAACTGCCCACAACAGGATATCGTCCAGATATCCCACAATTAGGATACCCCACTGACGTAACATGGCCAGCACAGGGGCTAGGACCTTGGTAAAAACTCTGGGAGCCGAGGCGAGACCAAAGGGCAACTCCACAAATTTGTCAGCATCGTCAGTACATCCCTAAGTGAAAATGTACAAATTGGGCCCAAAGTGTCAATATTTTGTGTGGCCACCATTATTTTCCAGCACTGCCTTAACCCTCTTGGGCATGCAGTTCACCAGAGCTTCACAGGTTGCCACTGAAGTCCTCTTCCACTCCTCCATGACGACAGCTGGTGGATGTTAGAGACCTTGCACTCCTCCACCTTCTGTTTGAGGATGCCCCACAGATGCTCAATAGGGTTTAGGTCTGGAGGCATGCTTGGCCAGTCCTGCATATTTACTCCCAGCTTCTTTACCCACATAAGGACTGCCCACTGCAGTTTTACTGTGGCAGGCAGCCGCTCCTGGGCAAAGCGACGTTATACTACGTCGCTCGCTCAGAAGACTCTAGGGGGCGAGCGTTAGCTGGGGAGCCAGTGCGTGTGACCTGCGGCTCCGATAGCCAGTGGCCACTCGCGATCTCCCGCAGCTGAGAGAGAAGGACAGACGGCTGATGTAAACACAGCCGTCTGTCATTCTCCTTGAAGTGATCACAGAGGCTATGTGATCCTACTATATAGGATCGCATGTCTCTGTGATTACTTCACAAGCCACGCCCACCGACAGCTAGAATCATGCCCCTAGGGACACATTTAACCCCTTGATCACACATACTGTTAACCCCTTCACTGCCAGTGTAATTTTTGCAGTAACAGTGCATATTTTTAGCACCGATTACTGTAGTAATGTCACTGGTACCCCCAAAAGTGTCAAAAATGTCAGTTAGGGGTCCGATCTGTCCACCGCAATGTCGTAGTCCCGCAAAAAAAAAAAAAAAAAAATTGCAGATCGCCACCATTACTAGTAAAAAAAAAATGACATAAATCTTTCCCGTAGTTAGTAAACGCAATAACTTTTGCGCAAACCAAATTACGATTATTGCGATTTTTTTTTTTTACAAAAAATATGTAGCAGAAAACAAATTGGCCTGAAATGTTAAAAAATTTAGATTTTTACATTTTTTTTTTTGAGAATTTCAATTTTGTTTGGGTACAGCGTCACACGACCGCGCAATTGTCCGTTAAATTAACGCAGTGCCGAATCGCAAAATAGGGCCTGGTCATTGAGCAGCCAAATCCTCTGGGGCTAAAGTGGTTAACAAGGCAATGGTCGTCTTGGAGGTGTGTTTGGGCTTTTTATGTTGCAATACTGCCCTGTGGCCCAGTCTCTGAAGGGAGGAGAGCATGCTCTGCTTTAGTATGTCACAGTACATGTTGGCATTCATGGTTCCCTTCAATGAACTGTAGCTTCCCAGTGCTGGCAGCACTAATGCAGCCCCCATGACACTCCGACCACCATGCTTGGCTGTAGGCAAGACACACTTGTCTTTGTACTCCTCACCTGGTTGCTGCCACACAGGCTTGACACCATCTGAACCAAATAGGTTTATCTTGTTCTCATCAGACCACAGGACATGGTTCCAGTACTCCATGTCCTTAGTCTGCTTGTCTTCAGCAAACTGTTTGTGGGATTTCTTGTGCATCATCTTTAGAAAAGGCTTCCTTCTGGGACAACAGCCATGCAGACCAAATTGATGCAGTGTGCGGCGTATGGTCTGAATACGGACAGGCTGACCCCCCACTGCTTCAACCTTTGCAGCAATGCTGGCAGCATTCATACGTCTATTTCCTAAAGACAACATCTGGATATGACGCTGAGCACATGCACTCAACTTCTTTGGTCGACAATAGCGAGGCCTGTAATGAGTGGAACCTGTCCTGTTGAACCGCTGTATGGTCTTGCCCACTGTGCTGCAGCTCAGTTTCAGGGTCCTGGCAATCTTCTTATAGCCTAGGCGCACTTTTGTTGCCAGCGGTTTAGACATTAATGGCTGTGTGTTGAGTTATTTTGAGGGGACAGCAAATTTACACTGTTATGCAATCTATACACTGACTACTTTACATTGTAGCAAAGTGTAATTTCTTCAGTGTTGTCACGTGAAAAGATATAATACAATATTTACAAAAATGTGAGGGGTGTATTCACTTTTGTCAGATACTGTGAGTGTTTGTTAGATATGAAGCATCTAAATACCTTTTTGTGCTGTATCTTCAGGCCGGTCTACTCAGGCCTCTACTACAATCCAGGGCTACAGCGGGAGGAGCCGAACAGCTAGCATGGCAGTCACGTGACTCCCGGCTGACATCAGAGGGAGAGCTTGGCTCCCCTTGTTGTAGCCCTGAGTCTTAGTAGCAGAACGGCCAGGAGTCACACGGCCAGCCTGAAGATACAAAAAGGTATCTAGAGGCATTGATCCTAACAAACACTTATAGAGTGCAGGGTGGCAGCTTAAAATAGGGGGGTGGGGGCTGGCAGCAAAGCATATCTTAGGGTTACAAACCCTTTAAACAGGAGAACACTGTGGTCAGTTCTCTAGCTATGCTGGGAACTCAGCCTGCTCTCCTCCAATGATCAAACTGGTCTTGATATGCACTCCCCCTCCATCATTCACTGGGAAGCGCAGTGTACTGCTGCTTCTCCTCCCTCAGCTCTTAAGCAGCTGAGAACAGAGGGAAAGGGATCATTCATAAAAAATAAAAAAATTGGGAAAATACTGGATTTTTCTACTTAAGTGTAAAATCAATTTCTTGGAGTACATCACAGAGACACAGAGCAGGATTTAATCATGACCATCTGAGTTATGCACCACCTATGGGTAAATGGGCACTGGTAGAAACAGACAGGAATTTCCCTCTATATAACCCCTCTCATACAGGAAGTACTTCAGTTTTGTAGCTAGCAAAGAACGCCCAAAAGAGGGGAGGGACCTCTGTGCTCCAATTTTCTTTATCGTACATCACAGGACACAGAACATGCTATAATCCTGACTCTCAGGGATGTCCCAAACCAATGCACTTGAGTAAAACGGGGGGGGGGGGGGGGGCATGGACAAAAACCACTTATCAATCTTAAGAGACCTACTCTGCTGCCCATAACATGCTGTGGCCAAAGTAGTAAACTCTGTGGCTCCCACCTCTTTGTGGTAAAACCTCTTGCAGACCAAAGCCACCAATGCCTGATGGTGGGTAGCCCAAGAGCCTCCCACACTCCTGGTAGAGTGCACCTTTATCTGAAAAATGCAGAGTCTTTCCCTTCAAGCCCTAAGCTTGGGTAATAAACTGTCAGATCCCACATGAAAATGTTGCTTTAGACACCGCCTGTATTCTTCCAGGAACCTCTGGCAGCCAAACAACAAATCTGACTGCCTGATTGCTGCCGATTACTTTAAATGGGACACCATCCAAAATGTGAAAAACTTTTTCTCCTGGTGATTGTGGACTAGGAAAAAAAGAAGGGAAGACAATGTCCTAAATCCAATGAAAACTGTAAACCACTTTAGGCAAAAAAGACAGGTGAGAGCCTAGCACCACTTGTCATGGTGAAGGACCAAAGATGACTTCTTAAGAAAAATTTAGACACCGTTCTTGCCAACCACCATCAGGGTCAATAGGACTCATGGAATCTCACAAATTGGTTTAAAAGGTGGTTTCTGTAAGACAGAAAGACCCAGTGTCAAATCCCAAAGAATACAGGGGGAACTTAAGAGGCAGAACCAACTGGTTCACCCCACGACCAAAGGTACAGATCGATTGAGAAAGAAATCAGTCTTCTGGACAGAAAACTGACAGAGCCACCATCTGACCTCTAATGGCACTTAAGGCCAAATTTATTTGCACCCCTGACTGAAGGAGGGGCAAAAATGTGATCAAGCTGTACTTTCAGGGATTCCAATCCCTGGTTTCACACCAAGACACATATGACTTCCAAATCTGGTAATAAAACTACATGCAGTTGCCCAGCCTTCAGTGAAGGTAGAGATAACCGACCCAGCACCTCCTCGAACCTTCAGAACCTAGGCCTTACTAGCCAAGCCGTTAATCCCAGTGACTGAGAAGTACAATATTGGCCCCTGGGATAGAAGGCCTAGCTGGGCCAAGAGTGCCCAAGGGGCGTTTACCACCAAGCTCACAATGTCCATGCCCCCCTGGGCTAGACCAGTGCACCAAAATTACAGGTGTTCTCTCCTTCCAGATCCTGTTGTGGAACCTGGGCGCCAGGAGATCCATGTCCATAGTACCCCAACGCTGACAGATTGCAGTAAACATCCCAGAAAGAAGTGACCCTTTTCTCAGAACCAGCAGCTAGCGATTGAGAAAGACCACCTGCCAATTGGGATATGCCCAGATGAACATGACATTCTGTCAGAATAGGACTTACCTCCTTTTGGGCAACCTGACTCCTAATGCCAACCTACTGATTGCCACTACCACAGTATTGTCAGACTGAACACTTACTGGAGGACCCTGCAACCGGTTTATACTGAACAGCCCAAAGCTCCAGAATATTGGTGGGACAAACGCATTTCTTGGGGAGACCAAGAACCCTATACTGAGGCAGATCCTGAAACGGCTTCCCAACCCTACAGACTGGCATTGATAGGCATTATCCACCAGGCTACTGGAAGGAAACACTTCCACCTTTCCTGAGGAACCATCCACCGGTCTATAAACTGCAACTCACTAGGAACTAGGGACATATAGCAATCCAGACACTGAACCTTTCTGTTCATACGGACAGCATATTCCTTTGGCATAACCTAAAGTGAAATGGAACGCTCTTAAACACCATTATACCCAGAAAACTCATTAAAAAAGACGTATCAGAGGGACCTTTCACCTATTTTAGCTTTCAGGACCTGGTTTTTCAGGGACCGGACTTTTTCTGGAGTTGTGGCCAGCCCTCTGGCCCTGTGTTTTTCCCTCTAGATCAAGATGCCTGTGGGCACCAAAAAGACTGCTTAGATGACGAGGTATCAGCTGGCAAAGCAACCATTCCTCGATAAACCGGACGTCCGCCCTTCTTTTTAAGTGACAAAAAGGAATCTCTTTTTGCAGATATTTCTTAGATGCATTTGTCCAATCCCCACCAAGCGCCAATGGCTGTCACAGCGGGTTGCATAGCAGAGCCAGCATAGCAAAAAAGAAGCTTTCAGAATAGATTCCAGCCTCCTGTCTGCTGGGTCCTAAAAAATCTAGACAAGTTTGATGTTTATATGAAAAAAGTGAAAAATAAAAATATTCCCACCTAGCAGCGCTCAACTCAGAAAAGTGCACACAATATATTTGAACAAAATAAACAAACAATTGAATCAATATATGTGTTCAAATGATCACTGAAAATCCAATCCCAAAAATAATTAGTGAACAATAAATCAAGTGAAAAAAATCAGTGAAAAAATTCCAGTGAAACACACATGAATAAATCAATGTATAACAAAGTCCAATAGTAGGAAAACTAAAAGTCCAATAGTAGGAGAATAGTGATTTGTGATGATCCAGTGAGATTCCAGTGTAAGCTGAGTAGAAACACACCAACAAAGTGTCCGCCACCTTTGTGCTCCACTCCCCTCAACCAAAACACTCACCCCCACTTTTTGCCCTCCACTCTCATGGATAGGGCTGATCACGCTTTGGAATATGCACCACTGCACAGGATATAGGAAATAATGGATCCTTGGTAATTCTCAAGATGCCGCTCCACCTATACCATAAAAGAAAGAGGAGAGCCAACTAGTGCAATAACGTATGAACTAGTTTATTCCATTTAAAATCCACTAATATGCATGTACATGGGATATAAATATGCAAAGCACATCATAATCAAGAGTGGGGATCAGGGTGCTCACTTGCTCCGGACGCGTGATGTACCAGCGTTCGGGTCCAGGACTCTCAGCTTAGACACCGCCGCTCACCCGATCAATCACCACGCACGTCGTATGGCAACGTCCCTGACGTTTCGTCACTTACTGACTTTTCCGAAGGGGGTCTAATTAATTAATTTTGGGATTGGATTTCCAGTGATTATTTGAACACATATATTGATTCAATTGTTTATTTTGTTCACATATATTGTGTGCACTTTTCTGAGTTGAGCGCTGCTAGGTGGGAATATTTATATTTTTCACTTTTTTGGTATATTGTTTGTTTTTAAGCAGCAGCACAATCATTTAAATATTTTTTTTCTGATGCAGGATCAGCTCATTAGCGCAGGAGCCTGCTAAATATAAGTTTGATGTTTACTAAGACAGGAGATCACTGCATCCACTGTGGACATGCTGCCCTCCTTTAAAAATATTTCCACCATATACCATCTGTTTCTGCCGGAGAGTGTACAATGCAGAAAAGAACAGTATTAGCAACTTCTGTGCCCAGAAACAATCACTCTGGCAATTCCAGGCCTGTCAATGCCACAGCCAAGTCATCCTTAGTGTCATACGCTGAGGCTGATGTGCTAAGACTAAATAAAATTCGAGAAAAACAGCGTTTCAGGTACACTTTATGCTTCTGGTCTATTGGGAGATGAGAACACAGTGGATTATTTACTGGAGTCCTATTGGCTTTATGAGAGTGCACTTGTGCCCCTCTAGGCTGTGCTTCCCCCACTCCTCCTTCTGGAAGTCCTTTCTTTAAACATTTTGCAGGTAATATTGTAGTCACTTTGCTGCCTATAACCAATTATTCAAATTATTCAAGTATGCAATCACGCAGGTATGCAGTTATGCATCCATGCAGGTATGTAATCATACATTGAATGCATCCATTAACCATGCATTAAATTAAGAAAAATGTATTCTAAAATATAAATCCATCCAGGTAAGACCAGTGCAAAAATAGTGAAAATGAACAAAAAAGGTTTTTGGATAAGTCCAAATGTGATAAATCAGGCTCCGTCCCATGATGATCACACCCAAAGTGTAATGTATCCTCCACCATAAAGACTGCCTCCTTACCAACTTGTAGAGACCTCTCGGGGTCAACACTCCTGAGGCTTAAACACAGCCAGGGCCTTGATCCATCCACAGAAAGATAGGCTAATCCCACTGAGCACAGGCAGCACTAGCGAAGAATCGGAAAGCAGCATGCAATCACAGATGCAGACCTCCTCAGAACTGAAGCTCAGCTCAGGATATCCCACTCATTGTCAATCCCAAATTATGACATTGGTCCCTGGGTCTCAGGCAGTCCCTCGGTGGCCAGTTAAAGGTTTTCCCCTCTTGATCTGGCTTTCTGCAGCAGCACCAAACCTCCCAGGGAGAGGAAGGAAAAGATGCCGTCATTCCAGGAGAGCTAGTGTTTCAGCTATCCTGTGTCCTGTTCTGCTGAGAGACTGCAACTGAGACCCTGTGAGACTGCTGCAGAGATCCATTGAGAGACTACAGCTGATCCTGGTCTGGTGAGAACTGGTGGCTGTTCTTGAACTATCATGTGAAGAACTTGCTGGTAATTTGTACAGGGGCAAAATTATGTCTCTCTCTCTCTGGAGTCCATACTGCTCTTAATACAAGAAAGGACTTTGCTCGCTTTGGAAACCACAGCTTGACATTGCATGCTATTATTAAGCCTATGATCTACCAAAACACCCAGGTCCTTCTCCACCATTGACTTCCCCAGCTGTTCTACTGAGGAAGTCAATTCTTTGCTGTCAAAATGTTTCCAGGATTCGACTATTGTTAATTATAATGAGTTGCTGGTGTCTAAGATTAAAACCAAACTCTGTAACACATCACCAAAGTTTCTCCTTTATACGCAGTTGCAGAGAAAAATACTGGACACTGCTGAGAACATGCCAAATGAGCTGTAACAGGAAATTCAAATCAACCATCATTGAACATATACCATACAAAAAGCCATAGAAAACATGCAAGTGGCTCTTGGACAGAACCATCAGCTGAGCAACGAAAAGCAGCCAAAGAAGCAGGTAAGCGGAAGGATACATTTCTTTACATGGCTAAATAGGTTAGTGTTAGATCGTGGCGATCTATAGATGCAGGGATTTTAGTTTTAAGGTGAACTTATCCTTTAAGCACTTCAGTGTGCCATCCTCAAACAGATGGGTTAGTCAAAGGTTCAACAAAATCTTTAATTGACAGTTTTCCAGCTCATCTGATACCAGACATGACTGGTAACTTTGACTCAGTGAATCAGAAGAAAAGAATCACCAGTACTGATGAACCGTCTGGTATTACTGTATTTCCTTTCTGATCTATTCACAATATATTGTATCAATGCTTCATCTGAGACATATCTTTATTTACCTATCTCTATACCTATGCCAGACCAAGCTGTTAACATTCTACGAGGAGATGAGCTGCGATATAGATAGGGGGAGGCCTGTGGATGTGGTGTATCTGTATTTTGCAAAGATATTCGATACAGTTCCCCATAAACTCAATCTACAAGTTGAGGTCTGCAGGCATCGACCATAAGGTTTGTTCCTGGATAGAAAACGGATTACAGGGGCGCATCCAAAAAGGTGGTGATAAATAATGTGTACTCAGACTGGTCTGGAGTGGTAAGTGGGGTACCCCAAGGTTCTGTCCTGGGGCAAATTCTGTTTAATTTATTCATAAATGAGATAGAGGACTGGGTACAGAGCTCAATCTCAATTTTTGCAGATGACACAAAAATAAGTAGGGCAATACTTTCAAAACAGGATATGGAAATCTTACAGTAAGACCTGAACAAAATAGATTGGGCAACTACATGGCAAATGAGGTTTAATGTGGAGAAATGTAAAGTAATGCACTTGGGGGCTAAAAACAAATGCAATCCAAATTACTGGGGGGGACCTCTGGGGGAATCCGGGATGGAGAAAGATCTGGGGGTCCTAGTAGGAGACAGGCTGAGCAATAGCATGCAATGTCAAGCTGCAGCTGCCAAAGCTGGCGGAATATTGGAATGCATAAAAAAGGGGATATACACTAGAGATAAAACTATAATCATGCCACTTTACAAAACTCTTGTCTGGCCACATCAGAAGGGACTTTCTGGATCTGGAGAGAGTCCAAAGATGGGCAACGAAACCAATTAGAGGTTTGGAACACCTCAATTACGAGGAGCAACTACAAGCACTAAATGTATTTTTCGCTGGAGAAGAGATGCTTGAGGGGACATGATAGCGATTTACAAATACCTCAATGATGATCCCAGCATAGGAAAAAACTATTCAGGGAGTGTAAGAGGACAAGGGGCCACACAATGAGATTGGAGGAGAAGAAGCAGTTTAACCTTAAGCTGCGTAAGGCGTTTTTCACGGTCAGGGCGGTAAGAATGTGTAAGAACTCTATTGCACAATTGGTGGTATCAGTGGGGAGTATTGATACTTTTAAAATACTCCTGGACATGCATCTCAAAGACCACAATATACAGGGATATGGGAAATGATTAACGTCATTGACACACACACCTACACAGGTTGAACTGGATGGAGTATTGTCTTTATTTAACCTTCTTTACTATGTTACTATGCTGATGTCAAACTAAAAAAAACAACATGGTGCAAAAAGTGGCAGATATAGAGGGAAATAATTGGGACTAAACACCTTCTTGATGTTCACTATATTCCGCAGTCGTCCACAGAGTTCTGTCCTTTTTAATTACTGTATTGGACCTCCGGGGTGGGGGGTGGTTGCAAATTGCTACAGAAACTTAGGAAAGTGAGAGCTTCCCGTCATAGAGGTGTGATGAGCATGTTGCACAAATATTACCTCACAAGTGATGCCTGTCACAAATGAACATTTGTTACAAGTGTAAGCATTTGCAATCAGAAATAGACTGTACCAAACTAACCTGCATAGGAGGAGTGCCAGGAAAAAGCCTTTGCTGTCTAAAAGGTATTAAAGCAAGACTTGCTTGACATTGAACATATAGGAAAATACCAAACTTCCTTGAATAATGTGCTGTAGATTCATGAATCAAAGATAAATTTGGATGGCCACCATAGATGCAGTATATTGTCGAAAAGTATTGGGGTGTCTGCCTTTACACAAACATGAACTTTATTGGCACCCCAGTCTTAGTCCATAGGGTTCAATATGGAGTTGGAGCAACCCTTTGCAGCTATAACAGATTAAAATCTTCTGGGAAGGCTGTTTTAGGAATGTGTCTATGGTAATGTTTGACCACTCTTCCAGAAGGGCATTTGTGAGGTCAGGCACTGATGTTGGACGAGATGGCTTGGCTCACAGTCTCCGCTCTAATTTATCCCAAAGGTGTTCTATCCGTTTGAGGTCAGTTCCTCCACCCCAAACTTGCTCACCATGTCCTTATGGACCTTGCTTTGTACACTGGTCCAAATCATTTGGTGGAGGGGAGATTATGGTGTGGGGTTGTTTTTCAGGGGTTGGGCTTGGCCCCTTCTACCCAGCATGCAACTGTTTGTAGCATTCAGTACCAAGTCCATGTAGAGGGGTTGGGACCTGTGTCCCTTAAGGGACTTCAAGAAAAAGATTTTTTGGAGAGTACAAATTCCATTTGCTTTTTTAGCTATTGACAGACACATGAAGTCATATACTATTAAGATGTCCAAAAGCAGTGCAGGTGGGCAAAAGCAGCAATCGGCATCCCAATTGGCACCTAACGGAACCAATACCTAAATCTGAAACCATGGAGGTTAGATCTTCTGCCTAATGCAGTAAACTGCCAACATGATCAGAGAAGCAGAGAATTAATCTGAAACCCAAGACCAAGAAGAAATGGTCACCAACTAGAGAGGAATGACTCAACATGCAAGGAATCACCAGAACACAAACATGAATGAAGAGGTAAGATGCATGGAAGGCATGCGAGTGAAACCAGAACAAAGCCTTTTTCACAAATCTGAGAAGCAGCCAAGGAAAAGAGGTCTAAACCTCAGGTGGACTCCCTAAGACTTTGTCCCCAACAGGGGAATTCATGGAGACATGGGGGCCTTCCTCCAAAATCCCTTAGGGTCCGAGATGCAACTTAGGGCACGAACCTCTTCTTCATATCCACAAGCCACCTACTAAAATAATTGGATTCTGAGAGATCACCTTTTTTTAACAGGTAAATCAAAGATCACCTTTAGGGGAAAGGCTGAACCCCAAGATACCGCCCACAACTGAACCAAACAATTTCTCCTGATGCAGGAAGGAATCCTGTTCTTTGTAGATGATGAACACATAGCAAGGCCTACATGGTGTCCATTGATGGTCATAACAGGAGATCTGACCAAAGGAGAAGAAGGAACCACCTGTTCTAGAAATCAAGATTGCTGACCAAAGACGATGAATCTCTAAAGAGCGGAAGCCCCGAATATAGGGAGAACAGACATTGTCAGGCTTCTAATGGGAAGTTGAGTAATCAGGCTAGAAACTATTGGATCTTTAGAAGACACACAGATCTGCTCAGGAATTAGACCAGCAACAACAGAGTAAGGTGCTGAGGCGGACATAGATGAGATGGGAGAAAGGGAGGAGCGTCTGATAAGAAGGCCCTTCAACACTTAATGCTCCTCAAAGGGAGCAACTCCCTCTCAGATGATGAGGGGTCTGAGGGAAACCATGCTGTGGACCACGCTACAATAGAACTAGGTTGTTAATGTCACCTACAGGTGAAGGGCAATATCCAATGCTGAAAACTGATGAAGAGAGACTCTTCCGAATCTTGCAGGTGTATAAACCCTCAAGAAGCTGCCCCGCCTGGGCACATGGTGACTGCTCTCCTAACAGGGGGTCATCTGAGTATCCCACAATGGGAATGCCAGGAAAGGGCATTAGGACAGACAAAGCTGCCCACACTCTTAGAAGTATCAGGTGTGTGGCGTGACACGGAGAGTTTATATTCCTGTTAGGGCAAATTAGGATAAAGCTAGACATAGATGACCTGGTAGAGAATTCCTCTGAAGGACAAAAGTTATAAACAATGAAGGCTACCGGGTATTACTAATGACCTTACATGCCCCAAGGGAAGCAAATCACCTTGACACAGAGGGTCGTGCCCTGGATGGGACACAGCGCCACAGGTCAAGCTGACACAAAAACAAGAGCAAGGAACCCTGGACTGAGGAAAATCAAAGGCAGAAGTGAAAAATATATTTATCTGTGCAGTGGCTCAGGAAGGTGAAGAGAATGCCAGAGGCAAGGGATTAGCGTGCGAGTCTAAAGGGGTTCTCTCTAAGCCTTAATGCTCACAGGGCAGACCACCCAAGGACCCAAGGATTAACAATCATCCTGTCACTTGAAGAGTAGGGGGGGAAATTTTCATGCTGAAGCCTTTTTGGGAATCAGACTTAGAGGGTCTGGTTGTACTCTTTTCACAAGCAAACAAATGAGGGCTGGGGCGCAATTGCCCCACCCTTGGACTTTTTACTAAAGCAGATGTAAGCTTTGGCCTCCCATGGAAATCCTTGACGACACTGTCAAGGGTAGAACCGAAGAGACAAAGTTCTTTGAAGACCAACCAAGTCTAGCGCTCCTTGAATACAGCATTCAAGCATCTTAATCTGTGCACCCATATGGACATCAAACCCATATAAGGACACACGTTTAAATGCTTTTAACAAGCCATCACATCTGAAGAGTAAAGCTTCAGACACCAGCTTTACGTGCCCTATTAGGAAAGGTTCTACCTCTCTAGTGGGAAGTACCTTTTTGATGGATCAACCCCATTCTGCCACTGTTTGACAGATTAAGAATGCTGCCAAAAAAGGATGGAGGGCAGAGAGACAGAGACAACTGGGATTTCAGTAGAATCTTTAAAGCTAAGCACACCCTCTACTGGCCTGGTGGTCTCTCTGTTAAATGTGGATCACTGGCAGATCTATGGCGGAGAAAGACCACCTTTAAACAAATTCCATCTCAGAAGGGAACATTTCCAACACACTTTCAGGTGGAGTCCAAGACCCTTAAGGGTGCTCATAGCCCACATAAAAGAATATCTTATAAAGCAGGTGTAGTGGACAGATCTTTGCAGCTATAGGGTCCCTGAAATACCCAAGGATGGAGAATGCAGGCCGATCCTCCAAATGCAAGGCAGTGTATACTGCATCAAAAGTAGCTGAAATGGTCTCTTGTAAGTCTGAGGTAAGGCAGGAGACTTTGATGCCTTAAAACATCTCTCCTCAGAAATAGAGAGTGAGGACTTCACCACTGTGACCAGTAGCTTAGCTTATTTTCAGGCCTTGGGAAAATCCGAGATTAAAATGGTTGTAAAGGCACAAAGTTTTTTTTTAGATTCATGCATTCTATGCATGAAGGAAAAAAACCTCTTGTGTGCAGCAGCCCCCCTAATACCTACCTGAGCCCCCTCTCGATCGAACAATGTCCACAAAAGCCTTGCCTCTCCAGAGACTCGCACTACTGACTGGCCATTAGCTCCTGCAGTGAGCCAATCAGGAGACAGAAGGGGCGGGTCCGAACCATGGCTCAGTGTGTGAATGGACACACAAGAGCAGTGGCGCGGGTGCTCCCATAGCGAACGGTTTGCTGTGGGGGCACCAGACAGAAGGGACAAGCCAGGAATGCTGACGTGGGACCCGAGAAGAGGTGGATCTCGGCCACTCTGTGCAAAACCATTGCACAGAGCAGGTAAGTATAACGTTATTAACTTTAATATAAAAAAATAGCTTTTCAATCTCTGCAGTGGATGGCACAGGAGTGTGCTTAGAGCATCTGTGGTCAGTATCGGTGAGGGATTGGGTACATTTGGCCACAAGATTTGGTGTGTCTGCAGAGGAACGTGACAGAGTGTCAGCCTCACACAATGGAATTAAGGGAGACTGGGGAAGTAGACTCAAAATCACCATTAGTTGATTTAAAAGGTCAGTGACATTAGAGGGATCACAGTAATCATCACTGAGTGCTAGCTGAAGTTATCCATAGCAAGGGGTCTGCCTGCTTAGTCTAGATACAGGCATGTTGCAACTGCATGGCGGTGATGTAACTAATCTCAAGATATGAGACAAGACCTTAGGTACTCATAAACCCAGGCAACTGGTTGCTAAGAAGGGTCAAATAGTTGGAGGACATCAGAGTTTCTCATGATTCTTTTGCAAAGCAGGAACTGCATACAGAGCTTCCTCTGAGCTGAATGACAGGAAATAGCTCAAAGCGCAACACTCCTCCCAGTGGATGACATCAGCGTTAACTCCTTCTGCAGTGAAACCAGTGATAGTGGGGAAATTCAAGAGTCAGCAAGACATGCAAATAGTGAGGGAGATCCTGGTACTTACGCCCCATCACCCTATTCAACAGAGCAAGTCTTCAGAGACAGGGCAATAGCTGAAGACATGGCAACCGCTCTGGACCTAAAAAGCACTCAACCAACTTTTACCAGTGCTAGGTAAGGGAAGCACCACAAATTGGAATCCAGGCCCCATAGGTCACTCCCAGCAACATTTAGGTCAAAGAAGCCCGGATACATCACTCCAAAGCTAGGCTGAGGTAAGACCAATCTGGAAAGCTGCCAGGCAGTCAACAGCCCAAAAAGCAGTGTAGCAGGAAATCTTGATTGAAGTCAAACTGAAGTTGAAAAAATTAAAAAAAAGGTAAAAAACTCATCAGCAGAGCTGAAGAGAATATGCCCATCCATCTAGGACACTAGCAAACAACTGGGGCATGCTGGGCAGAGGAGGAATTATCCTGGGCTAGTCATCAGATTTTTTTTTTCTTGCCAGTGTCCAATCCTTCAGTAGGCGGCTGTATAACCCAACAGTATGTGACTTCCTGTACTCTCAATGAACAAAAAAGAACAAATCTTTTCCATGAATCACAAAGTTGAAGTTGTTAACAAATGCTTATGGAAACAACATTTGACACATTTGCTTCAAGTTTATCATACATAGTCACAAAATAAACAACCAACAATTGTAGCATTTAGTAAGAATGAAAAAAGCACACTAGTAATGACCTAAGGAGTACAGTAGTAAAGTGAAGTGTCCTTTACAAGACTGCTGGGTTCACATTCTGAGACAGGGAAAGAAGTTTAGAAGTTCAGTCAAGATCATTGAACTGTTCCATACACATCCAACAGAAAGGCTAAGCTAACATCCAGGGGAGGGAGAAATCACATACACTAGGTATACCTTGGAATGCTTTTGAATAACCATGGATCTGCTGTTGACCCACAAACCTACGTAGTGAACTAGACTGAAAATGGCCTAGATGAGAAATAATATCACAAAGGATATAAGTATTGGATTTAGGTGAAATGTCATATCTGAGTTTCTAGGTTTATGGCAAATATTACATCTCATGTCCCATTTCTGTCCCCCAGGTGTATTTCTATTGTTCCAAGCCTTGATTTGAATTTTAACATGTTGGTGGACAAGTCATTGCAGCTACTTTCAACAATCCATCAGCATTAGTCACTGTTATAAGCAATTCCACATTTCAGCTTTCAGTTTGGAGGCCATTCTCACTTTGCAAAGAACAAAACCAATAGAGTAACAACAGTTAAAATCACAACATTTGTTACATGTAACATTTGGAAGGTTTTATTTTTGGAAAATGTTTTTAATTATGTAGCAGTTCATTTTGTTATGGCTGAGGTTTTGTGATAAACCCTTCTTGTAGCAGAAAGTCATAAATTTTACGGGTCTTATTGACGTCGATTTTTATAAGTGATCGAGCTTGAGCCAGACGTAAGCTTCCTTGTTTGTTGCATTCGTTCACAAGTGCTGCTTTATATTCCAAGTAAGCTCCTGGGACCAACCTCACTACCTGACAGAGCTGTGAAGACAAAATGTATGTAAATGTACACCTGACAATGCGAACAACATAACTATAATTGTATTTTGTTTTTTTTGTTTTTACAGATTTCCACGAATTATTAATACCTGGGAATAGAGAAGGAAAACATACCAGGTGCACTGAATAAGATTCACGGATTAAGGGTTATTGTATAGCAAGCCAAAACTTTTTTCTTCGGTGCAGTGGGGAAAGATTAGAACCCCTGTTGGATTTTCACGGCTATCTGGGGCTCTTGTTAGAGAGACTCTCCCTCACTCCATAGTTACATAGTAGGTGAGGTTGAATAAAGACAATAGTCCATCCAGTTCAACCTGTGTGGGTGTGTGGCTGTAATCATCTCACATAGCCCTTAATGTCCTGATCCTTGAGATGTTCCACAATCTTGTAGCCCTAACAGTAAAGAACCCCCCTCGTTGCCTGAGGTTAAACCGCTTCTCCTCTAATCGCATTGTATGCCCTCTTGTCCTCATGCAATCCCTTCGAATGAACAGCTTTTTTTCTAAGCTGAGATCCCCATTGAGATATTTATAAATTGCTATCATGTCCCCCCTCAGGCGTCTCTTCTCCAGGGAGAATAAATCGAGCGATTGCAGCCGCTCTTCATAGTTAAGGTCTTCCAATCCCCTAATAAGTTTAGTTGCCCTTCTCTGGACTCTCTCCAGCTCCAACACATCCCTCCTGAGGACTGGCGATGTGGATGTGGACTCCCTGTCCTATTAACATTTTACCAGATAAAAAGCAAGAGAAGCAGACAGAACTAAACTTTTTAATTTTTTGCAGTGGGGTAAGGGGAGGCTAGAACCCAATTTCGATCTTTATTTTTGTCTGTGTGTGTTCCGGCTACAGATGTTCCCTCATTTCCTGTCTGGTAAGACTTTTAACAGTCAAAAAGTGAGGCAAAATCTCCCAGATAGTAGTAAAGTAGTAAAAATCAGACAGGAGTTTTTATTTTTCCCCTATCTAAAACAAAAAATATGATTTTTGTACTTACTGTAAATATATTTTCCCATTAAAAGGGACACAGGAATTTAGAAACAGTTGGATTACACTGCAGCCTACAGGAAGTTGCTACACTGACAAACAGAAAAACACATTTTGGGACCTGTGACCCTAAATCAGTGTTTCTCAACTCCGGTCCTCAGGGCAAACTAACAGGCCAGGTTTGCAAGAAAACTAAAATCCATCACAGGTGATATAATTTGCTGCTCAGTGATTGCAGTATTCTAATCTGCATCTCCCCAAGGTAATTCTTAAAATCTGGCCTATTAGTGTGCCCTGAGGACCGGAGCCGAGAAACACTGCCCTAAATGGACTCAAAGAAAAAGATTTTATAGTAAGTACAAAAATCTGGAATTTTGTCTTCTCATAAAATCCTTTTCTCTGATGTTCATTGACAGACACAGCTCCATATATTCTTGGACTCTGGGTTATGCTGCTCTCCGTAGGAGTAGGACTAGGTGGAAACAAAACTGCACTATGCCTAGTGGCAGGAAATTGGACGTATTCCCCCTAGGGGCGTCCTAGGGGGTATACGTCCAATTTCCTGCTATAGGACTTCAGTTTGTAACAAGCAGTGTCAGAAGAATACATAACAACTGCAAAAATACAGTTTTCTCTTTCGTTCATTGATGGACACAGCTTCATATCTTCTTTGACTCTGGGGACGTCCCAAAGCAATGTCAACATGAGGGGTGAGAAAAACACAGCAATGCACAGAATTCCCAAAAAAGGGCTAAAAATAGCCAACTAGGTAAACCAGGAGCTCAACCAGGAACAACCGGAGCTCACCACCCAGAAGGAATACACCCCTCAAGAGGCAGGAGCCCTCTTCAACAGCGGCATGCAAAACCTTGTGGCCAAACGCAGCATCTGCCGATGCTAGGACATCCACCTTGTAAAACTTGGTGAATGTATGCACAGATGACAATGTGGCCGCCTTGCACACCTGAACCACTGACGCCAGATGATGGAAGGCTCAGGAGGCACTGGGCACCATTGCTGAATTCGCCTTAACGGGGAAAAGAGGATCCTGACCCTTAATGAAATAGGCCTGCACCACTGTCTGCCATATCCATCTGGAAATGGTCGCAGCAGATGTGGCCTGCCCATTACAAAATCCATCCATAAAAGGACAAACAAGGAATCCAATTTCCTAATCGCCTCAGTCGCCGCCAGGTACACCCTGATTGCCCGAACCACATCCAGTGAATGTAAAGCAATTTCTTTAGGATGTTTCGGCTTAGGGCACAAGGAAGGCAACACAATGTCTTCATTCAAGTGGAAATCCAAGACGACCTTAAGAAGGAACGACAGAGGGACATAGCACCACTTTGTCCCTGTGAACCACCAAGTAAGGTGACCAACAGGACAACGCAGCCAGTTCCAACACCCTGCGTGCAGAAGTAATAGCCACTAAAAAAGCTACCTTCTGTGACAGAGTAAGAAGAGGAAGTTCACAAATATTTTCAAAAGGTGGTCTTTGAAGAACCGACAGAACCAACAATGGAGGGTCCAGAGACCTTACCGGAGGAGCCAAGTGGCAAAATCCTTGCACAAAGGTGTGAACCAAGTATTTTGTGCCAAACAGGCGTTGGAAAAAATTGCCAA
Organism: Pelophylax lessonae; assembly: GCF_965119305.1. NCBI lineage: Eukaryota > Metazoa > Chordata > Amphibia > Anura > Ranidae > Pelophylax > Pelophylax lessonae. The sequence continues at coordinate 305,229,326 of NC_138769.1, read as the reverse complement.
AGCTGAAATCTGACCCTTGATGGGGCCCAGGGCCAAACAATTTATCTACACCTTGTAGAAACTCCAGCAGACCGTACACCGAAAAGGAACGGGGAGAAACACACCGAGGTTCAAACCAAGAAATGTACGCCCTCCAGACTCTATGATAAATCTTCCTAGAAGTAGATTTTCTAGCTTTTAACAGAGTAGGAATTACCAAATCTGACAACCGTTTATCCTTCAGTACCTGGCTTTCAGTAGCCAGGCCATTAAAACCAGCGACCGCAAAGCAGGATGGAAGATCGGCCCTTGAGACAAAAGATCTTCTGAGAGGGAGTCTTCAAGGAACATCGGCTACCAGCCTTACTAGGCCTGCGCACCAAAACCGACGAGGCCAGTCTGGAGCCACCAGAATGACTGGAATCCCTTCTGCCTCGATTTTGCGCAGAAGCCTCGGCAGAAGTTGTAGTGGAGGAAAAGCATACATCAGACGATACTGACTCCAAGGGGCCACCTGAGTGTCAGCGGCGTTGGCCAAGGGATCCCGAGATTTGGCACAAACCTCTGAACCTTCCGGTTGAGACAAGAGGCCAACAGGTCCACACTGGGAGTCCTCCACCGGAGACATAGTTGTTAAAACACTTCCGGATGAAGAGACCATTCGCACGGACTCAGGGCCTGCCGACTGAGGTAGTCCGCCTGCCAATTTTTCACTCCTGGAATGTGCACAGGAGAGAGGGCTGGAACATAACATTCTGCTTACTTTAAAATACCGGCAACTTCTCTGGCTGCCAGGGCACTTTTTGTGCCCCGTTGATGATCGACATACGCCACAGCCATGGCATTGTCCGAACCGGACACACCTGCAGACTATCCGTCCACTGGGACAGGCAAAGCCTGATCGCCCGAAGCTCCATGGATATTGATCGGCAGACTGGACTCCTCCCAAGTCCAAACCCCTTGATCTGAATCTGTGCTCAAGACACCTCCCCACCCGGACAGACTGGCGTCCGTGGTAACCACTGTCTAGTACAGGGTGAGAAAAGACTTCCCTTGTCGAAGCGCTGGGGAACCGAGCCACCAAAGCAAGGATCCCCTCGCACCCCGGCTCAACAGGATCAGATTGTCGAGAGATAGAGGATTCTTGTCCCATTTGGCAAGAATCTCCTTTTGCAGAGGCCTGGTAAAAACTGAAACTGAGTAAACTGAACCACCTCGAAGGTGGAGACCATCAAACCCAGCACTTGTATGCACATCCTAAAAGAGACGACGAACCGATGGACAACAGGGGCTGAATCGCATGCTGCAACTTCAGCAGTTTTGCCTCTGGGAGAAACACCCTGGCTGAGGCTGAATCCAAAGTCAGGCCCAGGTATTCCAGCTTGTTGGATTGAGTCAGAGCTGATTTCTGAAAATTCAGTGTCCAGCCGAACTCTTGCAGAGTTTGCACAGTGATGTCCAGATCGTCTTTTAAGGCAGATGCAGACTCTGACCGCAGAAGGAGATCTTCCAGGTACCCCAGTACCGCAATCCCCCTCTGCCTGAGAAAGGCTAAAACCAGGCCAACACTTTTGTGAACACCCGAGGAGCTGAGGCGAGACCAAAGGGTAATGCCACGAATTGATAATGTTCCTCTCCCACAGCAAAACAAAGAAAACGCTGATGCCCTACATATATTGGGATATGAAGGTAAGTGTCCTTGATAGCGAGAGAGGCAAGAAAATCCCCTTGATGAAGGGATGTCACCACTGTGCAAATGGACTCCATTCGAAATTTCTGAACCCGCTCAAAGCGAATCAGGGCTTTGAGATCCAAAATTGGACAGATCTTGCCTTCCTTCCTGGGAACAGTAAACAGATTTGAATAAAATTCCTGAAAATGTTCAAACTCCAGAATCGGAACAATTACTCCCTGTGACAGAAGATCCTGCACTGCCCCATAAAGGCCCTGCAGCCGATCCGGGGACAGGAGCAAGTTGGAAGGAAAGAACCTTGTTGGAGGTAAGGACCGATCTTGTAATCGGACTGAATCAACTCGTGGACCATTTGTCTTGAATGAGCAAGGTCCACGGATTTGGAAAAAAAAACAAGATGTCCCCCCACCCCAGATACGAGGGAGGGCGCCCCTTCAGGCAGAGGAGGGCTCGTCTGCGGGACCAGTGGAACCCGCTTTTGACCTGGACTTTTGACCAGGGTCTCTTAGAACCTCCCGCGAATTTACGGATGGACTTTTGTCCCTTGTCCTGCGCTCCCACACATACATGGCCGCCGAAGCTGAATACAGCCATCCACAAGAAAATGACGGCGCCGCATGGCACTCAGGGACTCCTACAGGTATTTGTAGTCCACCAGGGGGGCCTCACAGTGACCCCCCGCTTGCCGCAGGAACATCAAAAAATTAGTCGCTGGCGGCGCTCTCCAGCCTCCCTCCAGCCCATCACCAAGACAATCAAAACAGCCCATGCACCCTGAGGGGGGACTAAGGGGGGGGGGGGAGGTGAGGGCGACCAGTACAGGGGAACCCCGCTAGGGAGGGGGGGGACCATGAGGGAAGGAAGGGTACAAAAGGGGTCTACCAACTCGAGGAAGGAAGGGTCTGAGTCCACCCCAAAATTTCCCCAGAGGAGAAGGGAGACACTACTCACAACACCCGGGAAACTGAGCCGGCACCACTCCCGACAGTCCACTGTGCCATCTTGGAATGAGGGGGCCAGAGGTACGCTGCAACTCTGGCTGTGGCTAACAGCCAACCTAGCGCGGAGCTAATAGTTAGGTCGCGCTCGCTGGTTAGACTGGGAAGACCGTAAGGATCTAGGATATCCAGTGCCTCGCCCAGTCAGCAGGTGATTGTAGTTCTCACAGGAACATAAAATAATAAAAGGAAGAAAAAAATTCCATTTAAAATTGGGAAACAATGCCAGGACCACAGATCCCAGCAGGGAACCAGGTCCTTACTCCTGACTAGGCAGGAAAAACTGAAGTCCTATAGCAGGAAGTAGGAAGTATACCCCCTAGGACAGCCCTAGGGGTGTAGTCAAGTTTTGTTTCCTACCTAGTCCTACTCCTATGGAGAGAAGCTTAACCCTGAGTCAAAGAAGATATGGAGCTGTGTCCATCAATGAACGAAAGAGAAATCTTAATTTTTTTCTCATCCATCTGGGAAACAGGAAATTGAGAAATGTTTTGGACGTCCAAAAGATGGCCAACAGTCTGATAGACCCAAGAATTTTGGGAAGTGTCTAACTCAGAAGTACCTCAAGGACCAATGCCCAACTCTGAGCCATATGATAAAGACCTAGGAAAGAAAGAGAAATTGCCAAGACCAAGGGGAAAGGGGCAGCGAGAGGGTCTGAGAACCAGTCAACAATCCACCAAAAACAGATTGAACACCAAAAATACCTGTAAAGGGGAATGACTAGACCAACAATGAGATTCAGTCAACACAAAAAAGACCCAGGATAACAGGTCACCCAAGGGAACCTTGAACAATCAACATACAGTGGGTACGGAAAGTATTCAGACCCCCTTAAATTTTTCACTCTTTGTTATATTGCAGCCATTTGTTAAAATCATTTAAGTTCATTCTTCTTCCTCATAAATGTACACATAGCACCCCATACTGACAGAAAAACACAGAATTGTTGACATTGTTGCAGATTTATTAAAAAAGAAAAACTGAAATATCACATGGTCCTAAGTATTCAGACCCTTTGCTCAGTATTTAGTAGAAGCCCCCTTTTGATCTAATACAGCCAGGAGTCTTTTTGGGAAAGATGCAACAAGTCTTTCACACCTGGATTTGGGGATCCTCTGCCATTCCTCCTTGCAGATCCTCTCCAGTTCTGTCAGGTTGGATGGTAAACGTTGGTGGACAGCCATTTTTAGGTCTCTCCAGAGATGCTCAATTGGGTTTAAGTCAGGGCTCTGGCTGGGCCATTCAAGAACAGTCACGGAGTTGTTGTGAAGCCACTCCTTCGTTATTTTAGCTGTGTGCTTAGGGTCATTGTCTTGTTGGAAGGTAAACCTTCGGCCCAGTCTGAGGTCCAGAGCACTCTGGAGAAGGTTTTTGTCCAGGATATCCCTGTACTTGGCCGCATTCATCTTTCCCTCGATTGCAACCAGTCGTCCTGTCCCTGCAGCTGAAAAACATCCCCACAGCATGATGCTGCCACCACCATGCTTCACTGTTGGGACTGTATTGGACAGGTGATGAGCAGTGCCTGGTTTTCTCCACACATACCGCTTAGAATTAAGGCCAAAAAGTTCTATTTTGGTCTCATCAGACCAGAGAATCTTATTTCTCACCATCTTGGAGTCCTTCAGGTGTTTTTTTTAGCAAACTCCATGCGGGCTTTCATGTGTCTTACACTGAGGAGAGGCTTCCGTCGGGCCACTCTGCCATAAAGCCCCGACTGGTGGAGGGCTGCAGTGATGGTTGACTTTCTACAACTTTCTCCCATCTCCTGACTGCATCTCTGGAGCTCAGCCACAGTGATCTTTGGGTTCTTCTTTACCTCTCTCACCAAGGCTCTTCTCCCCGATAGCTCAGTTTGGCCGGACGGCCAGCTCTAGGAAGGGTTCTGGTCGTCCCAAACGTCTTCCATTTGAGGATTATGGAGGCCACTGTGCTCTTAGGAACCTTAAGTGCAGCAGAAATCTTTTTGTAACCTTGGCCAGATCTGTGCTTTGCCACAATTCTGTCTCTGAGCTCTTCAGGCAGTTCCTTTGACCTCATGATTCTCATTTGCTCTGACATGCATTGTGATCTGGAAGGTCTTATATAGACAGGTGTGTGGCTTTCCTAATCAAGTCCAATCAGTATAATCAAACACAGCTGGACTCAAATGAAGGTGTAGAACCATCTCAAGGATGATCAGAAGAAATGGAAAGCACCTGAGTTAAATATATGAGTGTCACAGCAAAGGGTCTGAATACTTAGGACCATGTGATATTTCAGTTTTTCTTTTTTAATAAATCTGCAACAATGTCAACAATTCTGTGTTTTTCTGTCAGTATGGGGTGCTATGTGTACATTCATGAGAAGAAGAATGAACTTAAATGATTTTAGCAAATGGCTGCAATATAACAAAGAGTGAAAAATTTAAGGGGGTCTGAATACTTTCCGTACCCACTGTAGGTCAGTGAGAAAAGATTAGTTAACGTAAGCAGGAACAGATCTTCTATTCCTGACCCTTAGAATTCAGGAAAACGAAGCTCCAAGATAAGAAAAGAGGTTGCCTGGTCAGACAACCAAATTTGCAGCGTGATAACAATGAGATGTGAGAGCCCTCAAAGCATAATATCCCAACAGACATCTAAATAAACCCTTGAAACTGGTAGAAAAACCCAATGGTACCAACCTCGAAAGCTGGCTGCCTGAAGGATAAAGTAGAGTAAAAAAGAGGCACCGGAACAACGGTAGGCAGGAATGAGGGTATACTGCAACCCAGTATACTGCAACCCAGGCTGGTGCACATGACATTGGAAAAATTGAAGGGTGAGCAGGGATCCACCAAAACACCTGGAGGTGCCTTGGAGGTCTGATAGAGGAAGCCCGGCAATCTAATCTGATAGTACATGGTTTCAAGAACCACTGACACGCTTCATTCCAATGAAGAATCCTCAGCTTAGAAATGAGGGGTAAGAATACTTAGTAATAGTTACACTGATAGGATAAATCCCATGATTAGAAACAGGAACGAGGAAGGAATACAGTACATAAGTACTTGGCCAAGAATCAGACACAGAAAGGGAACCTATCTCCATCTCCTGGCGATCAGGTCCCACAAAGGCCTCCAAAAGTGTTCTAACCCCATAGTAGTTGGTACTTGCAGCAGGGTCCCAATCCAGAAAAGAACGGGGTCTTCCAGCAATACTTACTTCCTGCTATGCAGGAGACAAGCATCAAGCCATCACTCTGCAGTGTGTAGACCACCAGCCTTGTCTCTAAGGAGCAGCACACTCAGCGTCTTGCCTCAGAGACCAAAAGGAGACCATCTCACGTGATTAATAGGTTGAAGAGGTTTAAGCAGGAGCTTCTTACTCCAAGGAGACCATCAAGATATCTTGCTCAGAATCCAGGCTTCCAGACATAGATGGGGAGGCTGAAAAGGACAGAGTCAGCAATCTAAGGTGAGCCTATGTTGGGAGGGTATTCTTTCTATGATCTACAAGCCCTGAAAGGGAAGGAGAGAGAGTGCCCTACACATTTGTACAGACATCAGTCCCATGTGAGACACAAGCTAACATGCTTGTAATAAGCCATCACAACTAAAACACAAGATTACAGACATTTTCTCCAACTGCTCTATGAAATGGGGGTCTACCCCAGTGACAGAGATATCTTTTTGAGGGAATCTACTCATTCTAACAGTTTAACAGATTAAAGTTACCACCAACATAGGACAAAGAGTCATACCAGTTAATCCAAACTGGGATTTAAGGAGATAATAACTTTCTGTCATTGTTTGAGGTCTTTGTAGCCATATGAATGCACTTGCAACAACACAGTTGAGCACTGTCCATGAGTCCTGCTTAAACCTTAGAAGAAGAAAGTGGGTCTCAAAAGCTTGTCATCAAAATGTTACTCCACTGTACTGTCTTTCATTGATATCACAAATAAAAGCACACATTCCACCTGTTGTTTCGTTGATCACTGATGCATCTAAGGTAAAAACAGAGCAAAATTCCCTTACAAAAGGGAAAAAGTTCTAACACACTCTCAGGTGGGATCCAGGAACCTTCAAGGATGTTTCCAGTCAGAAACATCAGAAACCAGTCAAATAGAGAAATTATCCAAATAACAGGTGTAGCAAGATGGTGTTTAAAGATATAGGAGCTTTAAGACCCAAGGTCTAGAACAGCAGGCTGATGACCCAGATGCAAAGTATTGCATATTGCTTCAAAAAGCTGAGTCAACTTCAGGAGACTGTAGTATCGCAAAAACAATCACTCAAGCAATAGACTGTTTGGAATTTTACTGGAGAACAATAGCCACAGGCCTGGCTTATTTAGGAGTTCAGGAGGGTCAGAAAGACACTGCAGGGGATGGCACAGGAGTGTACTTAGAAACTTTGCGGGCTAAGTGTTCTGACACCTAAACACAAGCACTCAGGAAGTCCTGAGGGGACATGGAGGTTTATAGTGGACATGAGGTACTATAGATCTCTGCTACGCTTGATCTAGATGAAGTAGACTCTTAAGAGGACAACCCTATGTCAATAGGGGTCCCAGATTACGTGTGTAAGTTCCTTCTGTGAATACCAGATAAATGCCCCTAGAGGAGTATGAGCTGTGGAACTGTCCTCTGTACCTTAGCAAAGACATATTATGCCCACTCAGCGGTAATGCAACTAGGCCCAATATGAGGCAAGGCATTTAGTACGCACAAATGCAGGCACAGCTGGTGTTGGGAAGGGTTTCAAACAGCCAGAAGTGGCCAAACCGCTGTAAGAGGGCAGTGGAAAAAGACTAGAGAATGGAGATCCAAATGGTAAAGCAGGAGCAGCAGTGGGATGATGCGTACTCAAGGCTAAATGGTGAGAAAGAATGCATGCAGCACTCTGCTCAGCAGATGAGGTTAGCGCTCAAACCCTCAGCCTTAACCCTTACTGTGGTGAAAGAAAATTTGAAATGGCACCTAGCAGTACGGTAGCTCCCAATGCTTCAGCCCGACCAACCTTAGTCACTAAGTGAGTCTTCAGACAAAGGGTCACACCTGAGGTTGTGCCATGGCCCGGGACCCAAAAGTGCATTGTGGCTAACTAAACACAGATTGCAGAGCCTAGTGGCCAAAAGTCACATTGCAGGCTAGTCCCCCATGTCTAGTCTGGAGTCTAGTCTACAGCCTACAAAACTAGTGCTGAGGAAATGCCAATCCGGATAGCTGCTATGTTTAGACTAGCTCAAGCAGTGGTGCAGGAAGAAATCTTGATTGAACTCAACATGGAAAAAATATACGAATTGAGAAGGCTTGCAAGAATTTAAATTTTTACACAGAACTAAAGAAATGGCATCAAAGCTCCTAGGACACTGGAAAATAATGGAAGAAGTCTGGGTACAGGAGGTATTATACAATGGCTGGTTAAAAATGTTTGTTTGCCAAGGTCCCAAATTCCTGTGTGCCTCAATGGATGACAGAAAAAGGTTTCTTGCACACACTTATTCACAACAAGCATACAGTAAATTATACAACAGAAACAAAATTTATATCATTATGTTGATAAAGACGATACACTAAAAGTAATTACAAGTAATCTTGGGGAAAAAAAGGATAACAGAAAGCATGCATGCTTTGGAGTTTCAACATTTGCTTTCAGAAGCAGAGCTGAAACAGTAATCACATCGTTAACACAACCCTGGGCATTGGTTTTAAACATGATTCTGTACCTCTTTCTCTTTATCATTCAGCTTTTCTGTGCCAGGAAGACCTGTCAAGTCCAGAGGAGGAGCACTTCTTCTACCTATTGCATCCAAAAAATTATAATTTAAAGGATTTGAGAATACCAATGGTCTTTGAGAAAGATAATGGTCATGCAAAAACTCAGTTACTGTTTTGTGTACATATCAGCAAAATAAGAAATTCTCAAAATAAATAAAAAAGGCAAAATGTAAGTACAAGCGCTACTGCCCACAAAGGGAGTTGGACATACAAAAGTAAATGGCAAATGTTGACATTCTATGTTTTGCAAGCAGTGAGTGTTCCCAATATACTTTCTCACAAAGAACAAGCAGGTCCATTAAAAATACACAACTCTTACAAGAGTAAATAGGTTAGCTCCAATAACTGTAGAGAGAAACACATTTCATAGTAGCACATACTGTGAAGAGTTACAGGCTCACAATACAAAACAATACAGTTCCAAAAATAGGAGATAAATAACCATTTCTGTATTTAAAGTTCATCTGTCATGAGAGGAGTATGGGGGCTGTCATTGCTGGCTGGTTTCTAATAATGCTAGTTGCCTGGGTGTGTGTGATTTTAGGATATATGAATCACAGATCTAGAACAAGAATACTTTTTAAAAAGAGTGTCAGGGAAGCTTATCTTCATAACTCCTGTGGGTCAGAGATTTAAAAAGCACTAAGGCGAAACCATCAGTATGACAGCTAGATAACGAACATTCTCAAAAGCAGAGGTCAACAATGGTATTCTGCATAATGCTCTCATGACAGGTGTACATTATAGTGACTTTGTTACTTCCCCCCCCCCCCCCAAAATCTAAACAATGGGTCCCTGCAACAGAAGACTGTGAAGACGTACCTCCACTACAGGTGGCAAGAATGAACCCCCCCAGCCTTCAGCCCAGACCCCATTACTAGATAGTTCTGGGAGTGTTGAATGCCTACATCCTCCACCATATGCTGTGGTTCTCACTTTCACTGCATCACTATTGAGTCCTGTAGTGAGGCACAGATCTGAGGAAGGAACCATGGCATGCAGCAGATGATGCATGCATTTATCACTCACAGAAGTATTGAATGCGGATGACTTTGCTGGAGGCTTCAGTTCTGGAAGATAGAGGATATTGTGCTGCCCACTCACGGGAGAGGTAAGTACTAACAGTCTGTATAGATTACTTAATTTTCTTATAGAAACACAGAAGAATTCCTCTGAAACGTTGTAAGCTATACTGTGTGGGACACGAGCTGTAGAAGAACATCACGGTAGCTCCTCTTTTTGGCAGTCCCGTTTCCCCTGGGCATGCAACCTGAGAGGTTTGGCTGGTGGTTGAACAAGGGATCGTACAGTGTAGGTGACTGTTTTGATCATGGGGGTATACGCCCCCCCCCCCCCATTTCAAGGGAAGTCTGGAGATGCCTCCCACCTCGAATTTCCATTTGCAACAAATTTACCACTTTCTCAAACCTTTGAAGAAGGAAAGCTTTGATTTAGTGTGAACATTGTTTGAAAACAGATACATGCAGGGTGCTGCTCTGCGAGGGGGTGTCTCCATGTTATACAAACAGTTTGTTAACTCTACTATTGGATTATCTTACCAGGTAGCGTGGGAGAGGGATCTGTTCATAACCCCTGAGGTGGAGGATTGGCCAAAATGGAGTACACAAATTCATAAAGGTATTCTTAATGTTGCCTTGATTGAGGCAGGCTACAAAGTCCCCACCAGATGGTATTTAGTGCCGGAGCGCTTGTCAAAAATGTTCCCAGGCACCTCGGCTACCTGTTTCAGGGGTTGTGGACAGATAGCTGGTGGTCGTGCCCCAAGGTTAATCGTTTTTGGATGAGGGTTCACTAATTTATTTTCAGTCAGGATGGTCAATATCACCAAAGATGTGAGTACAGTAATCCCCCGCTCCATCGCGGTTCAGTTTTTGCGGTCCCGGTAATTCGCGTTTTTTTTTGTAATGTTATTTTACTATATAAATCATTAAAGATTAAATATTTTTGTGTTTTCCATAGCTCTTGCTCTGTCTCTCAGTATCTTTTATGTGTTTAAATGAGTTTCTATTGTTTTAAAAGTGTGTTTAAAGACCTTAAAATGCTTCTACACGTACAGTGACAGTAAAATAAACACACCTACAATGCATTTTAATAGGGTTTTTCTATTTCGCGGAATTTCACTTTTCGCGGCTGGGTCCGGAACGTAACCCCCGCAATGGAGGGGGGTTTACTGTATTGCCCTACTAAATAAGCCTGTTGAAAATATCCCGAGACATACTCTAACAATAATTTACTTCATATTTCTAGCAGCCAATATCGCTATAGCGACAGCGTGAAAAAGCCCTGTCATACACATTGCGATAGTAAAACAAAAACTCACACGGATCATGTTGGATAAAAAGACTGTGAGTGTCCTATGAGATAAACAAATCTATTTTAGACAAGATATGGTCCCCTTTGCTTGCCTACTCACAGGTCCTGGATGAACTAATCTAATCATACGAATAAGTCGATACAGGATACCCGGACGGATCCATTTCCTTTCCTCTTCTCTTCTACTTTTCTTATCTCTTTCATTGTTTCCCTGACTCCTGCCAGCCTTGGTATCACGCTCTATTAGCTTTCTTTCTCCCTATTTACGTTTTTGGGATTACATTTGGGGGCCCAGAGTCCCATATGTGGGACCGTTACAATGTTTGGAAATTGAGTAGAACTTTTTGTTAACCATGTTCACTGGATGTGGGCTTTCCAACCTGGTGGGCCTACCGCCGGTGCTTATATCTTGATCTTGGTCTCGATCTCAAAGTCTTGGGTTTTACTTTCCCATATGATGATTCAAGAGATGATCATATGGATGACCACCTCCCAGTGTTTATAATGTTCTTGTTGTTCTATATCCATGTTATCACACAAAACATGTTAATCCTGATCACTTTCTTTGGTGGCCAGATGCTCACCTGTGATCTTAGAGAAGACCTAACTCGATTGCCAAGATTCTCTGTTGTTCTATTTCCCCCCACTTATGTACCATTTCTTATTGTCTAAACAGAGCATGTAAGGATTGTTCGCTGCTTTACACAGTGCTCCTGTTATTCTTTCAAAATATTAATAACAATGATTGAAACAGAAATACAGAAGAAACCAATACTGCCTAAATCTTACAATCATGTACATTGTATTTTCTCTGTTGTCTTGATCAATTATGAAAATGACATGCTCTTTATTGTATATATCGTAATATTGTATTTACAGAGCCAGGGGACAGGCTGAACATGCTCAGTTTGGTGTGTATTGCTAGAGAGTTTTTTTTTTTTTCTTGGGAGTGCATGTGATCAGGACAGGGCAATCAGCACTTTCCAGACAGAGGGTCAGGGGTCCTGCATTCTCATAGGACAATCGTGGGAGAATGAAAACTCCTACAAGCTTTAACCAGACACTGAAAGAAGTCACAAAACTGCTCTAACTGCTGATGAAAAAGGTATTTAACAGTTTATATTTACAAAGATACTGTAATTGCATTTCTGTGTACTGTGGGAGACCAGATATAGTGAATGCATGGTCCTGAGCTTTAAGACTAAATTATCCTGGATAAGGATTCATGAAAGACTTTCTGCTATCTTGAATGATAAAATGACAGCCTTCGAAAAAACTAGGGACCTATGGATCAAATATACTTCAGGAAATGCCTAGCGGCCTTTTGGGTTTTTTTTTTTTTTTTTTTTTTTTTTTTAAACACCTTTGAGCAGTGTGGTTGCAAAATCACTTCTCTTTTCCTCTTTCATTCCTCTATTTTCTATGTTCCTTTTCCTTCTTAGAGATAAATGTTTGCTCGCATTGAAATCTATGGTGCCCTTTGGCTGGTGATCTTTACGAGATGGCATAATCCGGGACTCATTTACCTGATCTGTTCACTGTATTGCGTTGTGGATGTACCTTATGTATATTCTGTAATATTGTACATCAGTTTTTATATTGGCCAAAATACCTTTGCACTGTTATGGTAATATCCACAGCTATGTTCAAATGAGAGTTTGTAATTGTATAACGTGTTTTCATAAAAAAATAAAAATGATTGAAAAGGAAAGCACTGAAGCTTGCTGGCATTTTACCATAATGCAGGACAAAGTGAAGTACTGAAAGTGATTACGGATTGATACATTTTGGACAACACATTTTTGTTCAACCAGAGACCATTCAGCTTGTGAGAAACACAGAGTGATTCTTTTTAATACTGTGTGTACAAACAGGATACATAGCAAAACGACAACAATGACATAATATGAGTTATTATATCGACCTATATATCTAAAAGGTGGCTGTAAACAGTTTGGCCTTGTGAGTAGCCACAACTTCATTCTCCGGAGAAGAATTCCTGCACATACTGTTACAGATTATGAGCTAGGAAACATTCTGTCTACAAGGAACACAATGTTATTTTTACAACAGGAAACTACAAGCCATGATAAAATGCATCCAAATCCAAAAATGATAAAGATGTAATATAGTAAAAGGAGTTATGAATGAAACAATTTAAAGATTCATACCTGAACCTGAAACAACAGGTACAACTTGATATAAACCAGCGTCTCTAAAACACAAATAAAAAAAAAAAAAAAAAAAAGGTTAACATATGTAAACCTGCAGATGAATAAGCACTGCTCACAACCAAATTCTCTTACTATTTTTCTATTGTAATGGGGACACACATTTTTCATAGCCATTTAAGGCATTTTCAGAGAAATTAAAATGATTAGAAGAAATGACAGTCACATGACATTTCTGTAAAATTATAATAGCATACCGTGCATCTGGGTATTCACAGCGCTTCACTTTTTCCACATTTTGTAATGTTACAGCCTTATTCCAAAATGGATTAGTGCCCATTCACACTACCGCGACTTGTCAGGCGACTGGTCAGCCTGACAAGTTGTGGTCCATGCAGTGCTACGGGAACCGTTCTAATAGGAGCGACTCAAGTCGCTCCGACTTAGAAAATAGTTCCTATACTACTTCGGGGCGACATAGGAGCGACTTGCATTGACATTCATTATATGAAGCCCGTGCAAGTCGCGGTGCACGCGACTTCACAGGTCGGCCCCAAAGTCGTGCCGCGGTAGTGTGAACCGGCACTTAAATTCATTATTTTCTTAAAAATTCTACAAACAATACTCCATAATGACAACGTTATAAGAAGTTTGTTTAAATTGTTTGCAAATTTATTAAAAATAAAAAACAATTAAAAAAATTCCCATGTACATAAGTATTCACAGCCTTTGCTCAATAATTTGTTGATGCACCTCTGGCACCAATTACAGCCTCACGTCTTTTTGAGGATAATTCTACAAAGCTGGGCACAAATGTTTTTGGGCAGTTTATCCCATTCTTCTTTGCAGGACCTCTCAAGCTCCCTCAGGTTGGATGGGGAGCGTCGGTGCATAGCCATTTTCAGATCTCTCCAGAGATGTTCAATCTGGTTCAAGTCTGGGCTCTGGTTAGCCCACTCAAGGACATTCACAGAGCTGTCCCTTAGCCACTCCTTTGTTACCTTGGCTGTGTGCTTAGGGTCATTGTCCTGTTGGAAGATCACCCTTCGCCCCAGTCTGAGATCCAGAGAGCCCTGGAGCAGGTTTTCATCAAGGATGTCTTTGTACATTGCTGCATTCATCTTTACCTCCATCCTGAACAGTCTCCCAGTTCCTGCTGCTAAAAAACATCCCCACAGCATGATGCTGCCACCACTATGCTTGACTGTAGGGATGGTATTGGCCAGGTGATGAGCGGTGCCTGGTTTCCTCAAGACATGATGCTTGCCATTCAGTTCAATCTTTGTTTCATCAGACCAGAGAATTTTGTTTGTCATGGTCTGAGAGTCCTTCAGGTGCCTTTCGGCAAACTCCAGGCAGGCTGTAATGTGCCTTTTACTGAGGAGTGGCTTCCGTCTGGCCACTCTACCATACAGGCCTGATTAGTGAAGTGCTGCAGAGATGGTTGTTCTTCTGGAAGGTTCTCCTCCCTCCACAGAGAAACGCTGGAGCTCTGTCAGTGTGACCATTGGGTTCTTGGTCACCTCCCTGACTTAGGCCCTTCTCCCCCAATCACTCAGTTTGGCTGGGCAGCCTGCTCTAGGAAAAGTCCTGGTGGTTCCAAACTTCTTTCATTTATGGATGATGGAGGCCACTGTTCTCATTGAGACCTTCAATGCTGCAGAAATTTTTCCTACCCTTCCCCAGATCTGTGCCTCGATACAATCCTGTCTTGAAGGTCTACAGACAATTCCTTGGACATGCACTGTTAACTGTGCAGCCTTATATTTACAGGTTTGTGCCTTTTCAAATTATGTCCAATCAACTGAATTTATTACAGGTGGACTCCAATCAAATTGTAGAAATATCTTATGGAAGATCAGTGAAAACAGGATGCATCTGAGCTCAATTTTGAGTGTCAAGGCAAAGGCTGTGAATACGTATGCACGTGTGATTTTTTCATGTTTTATTTTTAAGAAATTTGCAAAGATTTCAAAACAAACTGACCTTATCTCAGACAAAAAAAACATACTAGAATTGTTTTTACAACTCACGGATGTGGATCCCATGTACATGGCTTCCCGCGTACATGGTTCAAACAGATTCCATTTTTCGTAATCTCATGTAGAAGGAGGCAATTCCAGAATTTGTTTGTCCATTTTGCAATTGACTCAAGACAGCAGAGGTCTTGCTGTCCCTCATGCAAGATTATAATTTCTTTGCTGCGCAACTTCAGCACTTTGCAGGGTGAGGAGTTCAAAATATGATTGACCCTAATCAAGTTATACTGCTCTCCCAAGATGCTATATACCCTCTCCTGGCTCAGTTAGAAGCGGGGGGTGGAGGGTTCAGGGACTCTTCACAATATCCCACATTGACATTGATGAATACGGTATGGGTCGAAATAAAAAGGATTATGGGATATGAGGGTGTATCTCATTATACCTCTGGGAGGGTTGACGTTTTGTGGAGTTGGGTAAACAAGGTTTTGATTTTTGGTATTGTCAAGGGGAGCAAATTTTCCATCAACTGTTTATGCAAGATCAATTACAATCTTTTCAGGACTTAAAATAGGAGTCTGAAATCTCTCCTCGTAGATTTTCAGTACCTCCAAGCCCTTTTTAGCACAGGCCAAATTGGCGAAACTGAAATTGATCCTCGCTCCTTTAATGGACTCTCTAGCTAGTAGCACAGATAGGAAAGGTACTATTTCCTCACTCTATAGTACGTTGCTAGTTAAGTTGCTGTTCAATCTTAATATCCCTGGCAGGATAGCGTGGGAAAAGGATCTTGGGGAACTCGTGTCTCAACTTTTTAGGATACACAGGGCATATAGAACGCCTATGAGGCTCCATCAATGAAGAAGTAGGGAGAGTCCAGATTGTCCAAAATGCTGTACTTCCCCTGTGGATTTCTTAGCTGGTCCGCTAATGGCAATTCATTATTGATACAATAAACCAGTCCTTTCAAGTAAAAATGAACAATGATTCACTTACATGTGTGTTAGAATTATACGAAGAAGAAGAATTCATACCACAAACTAGAACCCCAATTGCCAGATTGCTATTCTTAGCGTGTAAATGTATTGCTGCCAAGTGGTTATGCCCTTTCCCCCAACATTTGAGGAATGGCGTACACAGGTTAATTCTGCCCTCCTCAAAGAGTGTCCTATTTTACAACACAGAGGTACTCTCTGCAAATTTGATAAGCTGTGGAATCTATGGATACAGACCCCAGGGCTAGCTCCATTATCCCTCGTATCATTATGGATTTTTAAGTGTTTATCTTATACAAGTAAATTATATTGTTTATGGTTCTTTGGTTAAGTTTTCCTCTTTGTCACAAAACTAGATTTATCATTTTAATTGGTGCAGGTGCAGCAGAAGTGCAAGGAGAGAAGGTCTGGTGTTGGCTTTGCCTACTTTTTTTTTTTATGCCACACCTGTAATTCTCTCTTTTTTTTTTTTGTTAGGTACACCTGTTATTGACTTAGTATATTAAATATTGATGTTTATGACACCCTTGGAAAATAGATGGGAGTGACTGGCGCATTATTTACCACTTGGATTGCAAGCTAATACAGAGCTATGCAATCTTATTTTTGATGTGACTGTACGTATTTGATAAGCTATTGTTATTTCGTTTTTTATGCTGCACATGATAGGATAGTGGTGGAAGTGTATACTACAGATTCTTTAATGGACCGTTACCATTTTTTCATTTTTTTTTTTTTTATTGTGGGTTTGTCTTTTCGGTCTTGTGAAACTTAACAAAATGTAAATAAAAATCTATTTGATCCAAAAAAAAGTTGCAGACCGCATCAGTAAAAGCTGAAATGGTTATATCTCGCCTGCAATTTTTTTTTGCCAGTGTCCAATTCTCCTGTTGGCAGCAGTATAACCAGAAAAATGAATTGATTATAAATGATTTCCTGTGTCCCCCCCAAGGGGCAAGAAAAGGTATGGATTTCTGAAGCATTTCAAAGTTGAATTTAACCACTTAAGCCCCGGAAGATTTTACCCCCATTCCGACCAGGGGGTATTTTGCCATTCGGCACTGCGTGAATTTAACGGACAATTGCGCGGTCGTGCGACGCTGTACCTAAACAAATTTGGCGTCCTTTTTTTCCCACAAACAGAGCTTTCTTTTGGTGGTATTTGATCACCTGTGCGACTTTTTGATCACGCGCTATAAACAAAAAAAGAGCGTCAATTTTGCAAAAATAGCAATATTTTTCACATTTTTTTATATGAAATTCCCCCCCAAAAAAATGTAAAAATCAAAATTTTTTAACATTTTCGGCCAATTTGTTTTATGCTACCTATGTTTGGTAAAAATTAAAAAAAAAATCGCAAAAAGCGTATTTTGATTGGTTTGCGCAAAAGTTATTGCGTTTACTAACAAAGGGAAAGATTTTTGTCATTTTTGTTGTTTTTTTTTTTTTTTACGTGTAATGGCGGCGATCTGCGATTTTTTTTGCGGTACTGCGACATTGCGGCGGGCAGATCGGACCCTTGACTGACATTTTTGACACTTTTGGGGTTACCAGTGACATTTCTACAGTAATCAGTGCTATACATATGCACTGTTACTGTAAAAATACACTGGTAGTGAAGGGGTTAACTTTATTTGGGAGGGAGGGGCTGTGTGTGTCCCTAGGGGCGTGATTCTTACTGTGATTGGCTGTGGCTTGAGCTGTAAGGACACTGATCAACGGATCTACATAGTAGATCCGTGTGATCAGTGTCTTTACACCGAGGAGAATGACAGGTCGCTTGTTTACACAAGCTGCCTGCCTTTCTCCCTCTCCCCCGCCGATCGCCGAGTGACCGGCGGACATCGGGTCCGCTGGCCACACGCGCGGGGGGGGTCCGTGACCACGCGGGGGCGCGCGCTCGCTCCCTAGACCCTCACAAGCTAGTGACGTAGCCCTACGTCACTTTGCCTGTGAGGGGCTGACTGCCGACGTAGATCGGCCTTAGGCAGTCGGCAAGTGGTTAAACTGGCAAAAAAAAGTTGAAATCCATAATCAAACTTTTATGTTCATTTTACTAATAATATCTAGGTGGTATGTTAACATGTTTTAAGTTAATACAAAAATGTATGCAAGTATACAACCATTGTAAACTCACATAGCAGCTTGTCGCTTAAGCCACTGCTGACAGGCATTGCCATCATGAACATATTGTAGGACTTCAGAAAGCATTGTTCTCTTCAAACGCTCTTCTTCGCGAGTCTTTTTCAAACGATCGTATATTTTGGAACCTGTTTCAAAATATTCAAATGTTAAACTCATTGTAAACAAACTGTATAGGTTATAACTGACTAATTTGCTAGTGATGATCACATGTGGTATTTTTCCCCTTTTTGGTATTAACTGTAATTTCTTACATTGATAACAACATGTAACATATTAGGCAATTACTAAAATTGTGTCAGCCATTGTGTCATACTGGACTCGGACCAAAATAATGTATAGATGTAACAACATCAACTTTTACTCCTGCAATGACAAGTGGAAAAGTCAAGTCATACAACAAGTCACTGTATGTAATACATTTTTGCATAAGAGAATTAAAAACTTGGGTGCGCATCTTCTCCAACGGCTCACGCACATTTATAGTTACTAAAAGGGTTTTGAAATATACATATATTATATATACAGTATCTCACAAAAGTGAGTACACACCTCACATTTTTGTAAATCTTTCATTATATCTTTTTATGTGACAACACTGAAGAAATTACACTTTGCTACAATGTAAAGTAGTGAGTGTACAGCTTGTAAATTTGATGTCCCCTCAAAATAAAACAGACAGCAATTAATGTCTAAACCGCTGGCAACAAAAGTGAGTACACCCCTAAGTGGAAACATCCAAATTGGGCCCAATTAGTCATTTTCCCTCCCCGGTGTCATGTGACCCGTTAGTGTTACAAGGTCTCAGGTGTAAATAGGGAGCAGGTGTGTTAAATTTGGTGTTATCGCTCTCACTCTCTCATACTGGTCACTGGAAGTTCAACATGGCACCTCATGCCAACGAACTCTCTGAGGATCTGAAAAAATTGTTGCTCCACATAAAGATGGCCTAGGCTATAAAAAGATTGCCAAGACCCTGAAACTGAGCTGCAGCACGGTGGCCAAGACCATACAGCAGTTTAACAGGACAGGTTCCACTCAGAACAGGCCTCGCCATGGTCAACCAAAAGAGTGGAGTGCATATGCTCAGCGTCATATCTACAGGTTGTCTTTGGGAAATAGACGTATGAGTGCTGCCAGCATTGCTGCAGAGGTTGAAGGGGTTGGGGTTCAGCCTGTCAGTGCTCAGACCATACGCCACACACTGCATTAAATTGTTCTGCATGGCTGTCGTCCCAGAAGGTAGCCTCTTCTAAAGATGATGCATAAGAAAGCCCGAAAACAGTTTGCTGAAGACAAGCAGACTAAGAACATGGATTACTGAAACAATGTACTGTGGTCTGATGAGACCAAGATAAACGTATTTGATTCAGATGGTGTCAAGCGTGTGTGGTGGCAACCAGGTGAGGAGTACAAAGACAAGTATGTCTTGCCTACAGTCAAGCATGGTGGTGGGAGTGTCATGGTCTGGGGCTGAATGAGTGCTGCCAGTACTGGGGAGCTACAGTTCATTGAGAGAACCATGAATGCCAACATGAGGACCAGGTCCTCTTAGCAGCCTGCAAAACCTTACGGCCAAAGGAAGTATCTGCAGATGCCAACATATCCACTTTATAAAACTTTGTAAAAGTGTGCACCGATGACCAGGTGGCTGCCTTGCAAACCTGCGTCACTGACGCTTGATGAAAGAAGCTCCAGGAGGCACTAAGCACCCTAGTAGAGTGCGTCTTGACAGGGAAAGGAGGAACCTGACCTCTGATGCAATAGGCCAGAACCACTGTTGGTCTGATCCATCTGGAAATGGCCACAGAGAAAGCGGACAACCCTTTGCGAGGTCCATCCGTGAGCACAAATAGAGAGTCTGACTTTCTGAAAAACAATGTAGCTGCCAGGTACACCCAAATTTCCCGCACCACATCCAAGACATGCAAAGCAATTTCCTTTGAATGTTGAGGCCTGGGACGCAGAGAAGGCAACACAATGTCTTAATTAAAATGAAAGTCAGAGACCACCTTAGGAAGGAATGATGGACAGGGGCGAAGCACCACCATATCCTTGTGAATTACCAAATAAGGTGAGCGACAGGAGAATGCCACCAGTTCCGGACACCCTGCACGCAGAAGTGATAGCCACCAAAAAGGCCACCTTCTGGCACAGCGTAAGCAGGGGAATCTACCGAATATTTTAAAAGGGAGGCTTCTGTAGAGCTGAAAGCACCAAATTAAGATCCCAAGGCGGCAACAGAGCCCGCACTGGAGGAACCAAATGTGAGACATCCTGAAGAAAGGTACGCACCAGGGAGTGTGGTGCAAAATGTCATTGGAAAAAGACCGCCTAGGCCAAGACCTGGCCCTTAAAGTTACTTCAGGCCAAATTCTGTTCAACCTTCCGTTGAAGGAAGGTTAAGAAACAAGCCACCAAGAAGGAGCGAGGATGAACCCCAAGAGACACACACCACGCAATGTACGTCTTCCACTTACGATGGTAGATCTTCCTAGAGGTAGATTTCCTAGCTTTTAACAACCTAGGAATCACCGGCTCAGACAAACCTCTATCCTTTAGCACCTGGCGTTCAACAGCTAAGTTGTCAAAGCCAGCGACTGTAAAGCAGGATGGAAGATCGGTCCTTGGGACAGCAGATCCTCCCTGAGGAAGCTTCCAAGGAACGTTAGCGACTAGCCGCACTAAACAAGTGTACCAGGCCTGGCGAGGCCAGTCCGATGCCACTAGGATGACCAGAATCCTTTCTGCCTCAATCCTGCGTAGGAGTCTGGGCAGAAGCTTGAGAGGAGGGAAGGCGTAGATCAAATGATACTGACCCTACAGGCCCACCAGCACATCTGTGGCATCTGCCAGAGGATCAAATGACTGAGCCACAAACCTCTGCATCTTTCTGTTGAGCTGAGATGCCAACAGATCCATCTCAGGGGTACCTCACCGGAGACACAGCTGATGAAACACCTCCGGGATGAAGGGACCACTCCAGAGCCGCCAAAACAGAGACGAGCATTCAGGGGAGCCGCATCCAAAGAGGCATCACAGATATAAACTGCAGCCCCTAAACCAGCGGGTCCACCAGCTCAGCAAAGGAAGGAGGGAGCTGTTCTCCCTTCAGGTCATGACGTTAGAGCTTAGCCCACTCAGTCAGAGTTTGCGACACTAGGGCATTGGTAAATACCGGCCTCATTGCCGAACCAGCTAGAGTGTACATAACGCGGGCCACAGCCTCTGCCTTCCGGTCAGCCAGACCCTTAAGGCGGGGACTCTTCCACCGGAATCATGGTTGCTTTTTTTAATCTGGAAACCAGGGGGTCCAGCACTGGTGGTAAAGTCCACTTCTTAAGGAAGGACTCCTCATTGGGGCAAAGCGCTTAGGGACACCACAGGGACGCTTTGGTCGTTCCCACTCTTGTGCGGCAATTCTGTCAAAATAGGCAGGGAAAGGAAACCCCTTTGCCGCTCTGGAAGGCTTGTGAGTGCTTCACCTGCGTCCTCTATCTTTAGGGTCCCACGCATAGATACAATCAGTGCATCTAACAACGTCTTTTCGTGCATGGTCGCAAACGTGGAGGAATCATTCTCACCATCAGAGGATTTCAGGCACATGGTCGCAGACCCAGCAGGGTGACTAACATCAGCGGCGGCCAAATCAGATTCAGGATCTGCTGAGACAGATGAGGCAGGGGAAAGCGGAGAGCGTTTTTTGCTAGCCCGTCGTCCGCTAGCCGCCTTCACCCGGGACACAAGGGACTCCAGGACCCCAGTCAATGCATGGATGGATTGTTGGGACCCGGAGGGCCCCGCAGCCTCAGAGAGGGGATCAGAACGTGCTCCAAAGACTCCATGAGTCACCAGGGGGACCCCCACCACGCTTGCAGCACCACCAGGGCGCCAAGCACAAGGCACTGAGCGATCTTTAGCAGAGAGGGAGAGGACCCCACCAGACTCACCACCCGCCGACAAAGGCCCCTGCAATCATCAGGAGGATCTGCACTACACATGCGGCGATCAGGAAGCTAAATGATTCAGGAGTCAGCACCAGGGAATAAGGAGAGAGAGCCATTTTCTCCCAATTTTTAGCTATACAATACACTATCCCATATACTGACAACCCCAGGAATTCCTAAAACAAGGAAGTCCATGGTTCTGGAAAAGAAGCGAAGATGTCCTCCCACCCCAGAAACAGGTGAGAGCGCCCTTTCACGCCGACAAGGATTTTTCTGCAGATCCGGACTGGCCTGTCTTCGGTTTACCTGACCATGTCTTCTTGGAGCCCCCAGAAGACCTGAATGGCTTTCCTTTTTCCTGCGACCCGGAGGCACGAAAGGGCCGCCTATGAGCAGTAAAAGAAGGCCCCCGTCTAGTACGTGGTGCCTTGCCCTTAGAGGATTGAGGGAGAAGAGTACTATTCCCACCCGTAAGGCCTTTAATCAACTCATCCAGGGAGGATCCAAACAACCTCTCCCCCATAAAGTGAAGGTCAGAAAGAGCCTTTTTGGAAGCCTGGTCCGCAGACCAGCTCCTTAACCTCACAATGCGTCTAATAGCAATCCCTACCACAGACACTCTGGCCACCAGGGGAGCCGCATCCAGTGACGCATCAAATATATACAGCAGGGCTTGAGTCATTTGATCCATGAGCTCAAGCCACCCTGGAGAGAGCTGTTCTGTTTCCAAGTCAATTTTAAGTACCTTCACCCATTCTGTGATGGTCTGTGACACCAGGGTGGTCATAAATGTTGGTTTCAATATGGAGTCCGCTAACACACGTAAATGGCGTGACAGAGACTCAATCAGTCTATCTGCGGGGTCCATAAAGGCCTGGGATTCTTCCACTGGGACCACAGTAGACTTATTCAGTCTGGAAACCAGATGATCCACCTTTGGTGCCACGGTCCACTGAGTGGAAACTGCATCCGCAAAGGGATAACAGCATTTAAAGCGCTTGGGCACCACTAAAATGTGCTTGATGCGCCCCACTGTTCATTGACAATATTGTCAAAAAGATCCAGGTAGGGAAACACCTTGCCCGATTTCTGGGATTTGCGGACACCTTGCCCGATTTCTGGGATTTGCGGGTGCCAAAAGACACCTGCATTCCTGACGCTGTAGACTCATCCACTTTTTTTAAAGTTTCTTGCATTGAAACAATAAGTGCTTCCACCAATGCGCTTTCCCGTGTGGTGGCTGACGAGGACATGTCCTCTTCGCCAACAGAATGCAATGACACAGATCCACCAAGGTGGGGTGTGGCTGCCATATCTGCCTCCGAATCTGAAGATACTACAGAGGGAGGCGAAGGCAAAGGGCGTTTTACGGCTAGTGGCACTTTCTAACACTAAATCCAGTTTTGACACCAGGCTTTCCAAAAGGTCTGTAAAAGCAGACAGGGGCTGCGACTCAGGAGGTCCCGCGGCCGCAATGAGGGGGTCTGTAGGTGTAATTTTGTCCTGAGACTCCATTAACACTGAAAAAAAAAGATGTAGTGTCACTTTAAAAAAGTTGCAAAAACGCGATCACACCGCTGCACTAGTGGTATAGCAAGTCCCAGCCTAACACAGTCTGTCAACAGTGTGAGTAAGGAATACCTACAAGGGACCCCAAAAACATTATCAAACTGATCAGGAGGCTTTCAGGAAGGTTCTGTGCCGCAGAAAGAAACAATCTGACACAGGAAATAGAAAAGCACCTGGGTCATGCCTAGAGTCTTTAGTGTCTCCCTTTGCTGTCCAGCGATCGTGGACTACAAGAAAATGGCCGCCCCGTGCATTCCTTTGAGGAACTATCATAAAAAAAATGTCTGCTCATGCATTGCAATGAGGAAACATTTAACATTAATGCAGAGCAAAAAGTCTACAGCAAAATGGCACCCCCCCCCCCCGGTGCGCCATGCAGTCTCCAGGACCCCCAGGACCAGCAGGCAAAAAGGATTGGAGGGAGTTTCCCCTCCTAGGCAGGAAATCGAGTGATGGCAAGCTGGCCCCCACCTGACTATGGCTTTGGAGGACCGGAGCGACGTCATACGTCACTTCCTCCCAACGGCCTTAAAGGGCCCTGGGCCCTTTTTTTCCCATGATAAAAAAAAATTACTTTTTTTTCTGCTTTTTAGTGTAGATGTGAGATCTGGGGTCCTTTTTACTCCAGATCTCACATTAAAAAGAACCTGTCTTGCATATTTCTCTTACAAGGGATGTTTACATTCCTTGTAATAGGAAAAAAAGTGTTAAAAACGGAATTTTTGTAAAATCTTACCTGTAAAATTCCTTTCTCTGAGTCCTCCGACAGTCGCCGCCATCTTCATATTCGTCACAATGGGGTATTAGTCCCTGCTTCGTAGGAGTAGCTAGGCAACAGAATATGTCAATATTAAAGGTTTTAACATATTCCCACCCCCAGGGGGTGGTCCCCTCAGACAATACCCTCCCATTTCCTGTATCCATTCCTCAGTTTCAGTGGAATAGCAGTAGAGAGTACATCAAACCCCAAAAGAGGGGCGGGGGCGGCGACTGTCGGAGGACTCAGAGAAAGGAATTTTACAGGTAAGATTTTACAAAAATTCAGTTTTCTCTTACGTCCTCCGACAGTCGCCGCCATCTTCATATTCGTCACAATGGGGACGTCCCAAAGCAGTGCAAACATGAGGGGTGGGAAACGCAGTCGCGCCTAAAGGCAACGCCGTCTCCACATCAGAGAAGGGAACCTTATCAAAAGAAGGAACCCAGCTGGGCAACCTGAAAAAATTTGCTCAACAGGAGCAACAACCCAGGAAAACAAATAACCCAGGGATAAGAAACAAATCCCGAACAGATAAAGGGCCCAAAAACAAAGACCCTTACGGAACTGCCGCACTAGGAACCTTGCGGCCAAAGGAAGCATCTGCCGATGCCTGAACATCTACTCTGTAGAAGTGTGTGAAAGTGTGTACAGTCGACCAAGTCGCCACCCTACACACCTGGGCCACAGAAGCCCCATGACAACAGGCCCAAGACGTACTCCACGATCTGGTAGAGTGCGCCTTCACAGGCATAGGGGGAACTTTCCCCTTCAAAGCATAGGCCTGTTCAAAGGTCTGCCTGATCCATTCGGCGATGGTGGAACCCGACGCCGCCATGCCCTTCCGAGAACCATCCGGAAGTACAAACAAGGAATCCGTCTTGCGAAAAGAGTCGATTTCAGGCAAACCCTAATCGCCCGAACAACATCCAAGGAGTGTAACTGTACCACCTTCGGATGCTTAGGCTTCGCGCAGAGCGAAGGCAAGACAATGTCCACATTGAGATGAAAATCCGAAACGCACTTCGGAAGACAAGAAGGGTTAGGTCGTAAGACCACCGTATCCAAGTGAACGACCAGGTACGGAGACTTGCAGGACAAAGCCGTCATCCGACACTCTGCGAGCCGAAGTGATCGCCACCAAAAAAGCGACCTTCTTGGACAGCATAGACAACGAGATCTCCCTGATCTGCTCAAAAGGAGCACGTAGTAACACGGACAGAACAAGGTTCAAGTCCCAAGGAGGCAAAGGATCCCTCCTAGGAGGGACCAGATGTCGTACCCCTTGAACAAAGGGGCTAACCAAGGAGTTAGATGCCACAGGACGTTGAAAAAGAACGGCCAGCGCAGACACCTGACCCTTGATCGTAGCCAGCGCCAAGCGCTGGTCGACACCCGTCTAAAGGAAGGACAACACTCTAGACACCGAGTAGGTGCGAGGTGAGACCCTCCTGGACTCCCACCAGGCAAAATACGCCTTCCAAGCACGTGAATAGACCTTCCCTGAGGAAGATTTCCTCGCATTGATCTAAGTGTGAACGACCTCAGGAGAGAGACCTCTATCCTTCAGGATTTCTGTTTCAACAGCCAGGCCGTCAAAGCCAGCAACTGTAAAGCAGGATGGAATATCGGCCCTTGAGACAGAAGATCTACCCGAAGAGGCAGACGCCATGGAGCGTCGATCGCCAGATTCACGAGCTCTGCGTACCAGGACCGGCGGGGCCAGTCCGGTGCCACAAGAATCACTGTGTTTTGTTCCGAGTGCAACCTGCGAAGGAACCTGGACAGTAATTGAATCGGTGGAAACGCATACATCAGCCGATCCTGATGCAACGGGACTACCAACGCGTCTGACGCGTCTGCCCGAGGATCGCGCGTTCTTGCCACGAACCTTCTCACCTTGTTGTTTAAACGAGACGTGAACCGGTCGACCTCCGGAAGACCCCACTTCGCGCACAACATCTGGAAGACATCCGGGTGGAGGGACCATTCCCCCTGGTCCAGGGTCTGGAGGCTCAGATAATCCGCCTGCCAGTTCTCCACCCCCGGAATGTGAACCGCCGATCTCGCCGGGACGTGTGTCTCGGCCCAAGACAGAATGTCGGCCACTTCTCGAGCCGCTCGGGCACTCCTGGTGCCCCCTTGGCGATTGATGTAAGCCACCGCCGTGGCATTGTCCGTCCGCAACCGGAACCGGGCAGCCCTGCAGCCTGTCCGTCCAACGACGGAGGCAGAGATTTATCGCTCGCAATACTAGAATATTGATCGGAAGGGAGGATTCCTCCTCCGACCAAGTTCCCTGGGCGGACAGAACGCCCAGAACACCACCCCAGCCCGACAGGCTGGCATCCGTGGTGATCACCGTCCACGAAAGAGGACGAAAAGACTTGCCCCCCGACACCGACGGGGACTGGAGCCACCACAGAAGATCCCTTCTGGTGCGATGACTCAAGGAAATCTGGAGTTCCAGAGACTGTGGTCGCCCGTCCCACCTGGACAGGATCTCCGCCTGGAGCCCCCTCGTGTGAAACTGGGCGAAGGGAATCGCCTCGAAAGCCGAGACCATCAATCCCAGACACCGCATGCACGCCCGGAAGGACGAGCACGGAGCGTCCCTGAGGGACCTGACTTCTTCCTGAAGAGTCCCGAGTTTGTCGTCCGGTAGGAAGACCTTCGCCTGGACTGAGTCCAGGACCATTCTCAGGTAGGGAAGACGAACCGACGGACACAGCGTCGACTTTGGAACATTTATCGTCCACCCAAACTCCTGTAGAGTTTGCATTGTGACGGACAGGGCCTCCACCAGACCCTGGTTGGTCGCAGACCGAACCAGAATGTCGTCCAGATACCCCAGGACAGAGATGCCCTGGGCTCTCAACAAAGCCAGAACCGGTGCAAGCACCTTGGTGAACACCCGTGGGGCAGAGGCGAGACCAAAAGGCAACGCCACGAATTGGTAGTGATCCTCCGCAATGGCGAATCGAGGGTACCTCTGGTGACCCTCGTACGCATCCTTCAAGTCGATGGAGGCCATGAACTCCCCTGGAACCAGGGCAGCCACCACCGACCACAGTGAATCCATGCGGAACTTACGAACCCGCACAAAGCGGTTCAGGGCCTTCAAGTCCAGGATCGGACGAACTTTGCCCTCCTTTCTGGGCACAGTGAACAGATTGGAATAGAACCCCCGAAATCTGTCCCGGTGAGGTACCGGAAGCACCACTCCCTGAGCCCGCAGGTCCCGCACCGCCAGGTGCAGAGCCCGCAAAGGATCCGGAGACAGTTGAAGATTTGAGGGAAAAAATCTGCTCTCCGGCCGAGAGAGAAACTCGATCTTGTAGCCAGACCGAATGATTTCCTGAACCCACCTGTCCCGAACCCGGGCCAGCCAGGGCTGAAGAAAACCGAGCAAGCGACCCCCCACCCCAGAACTGGGTGAGGGCGCCCCTTCAGGCCGCATTGTTACGCGCAGCTTGTCCGGACTGCCCGGACTTCTGCTTACCAGACTTCTTATGGGAGCCTTGACCCTTGAAGGGCTTGTGGAAGTGGGGCAGGAGCGTGCTCTTGCCACCTGTGACCCCCTTTATCAGAGTATCCAAAGAGTCGCCAAAAAGGCGAGACCCATCATAAGGCAGATTGGCCAAGGTTTTGCGCGAAGATTGGTCCACAGACCAACACTTCAACCAAACCAAGCGGCGAGACAACACCGCCACACTGCGCACACGTGCAGCCAGCGGTACCATATCCAGGTCCGCATCACACAGATACATGACACCCTGATGGATTTGATCCACCATATCCAAAGTCGCCGGGGAGGCAGATTCAGCCACCAGAACGCGCCTAAGCACCTGCGTCCAATTCGGGACAGCCTGGGCTGTCATAAGTGAAGCAAATAAAGCTTTCAGCATAGACCCGGTAACAGAGTAAGTATGGTGGGCAAGAGACTCCAGTCTCCTGTCCGTGGCATCCCGGAACACCGGGGCGTCCTCTGAGGGAACCGCAGTGGACTTATTCAAAACCGCCACCGCGTGATCCACCGGAGGTGGCACACACCAACGTTCATCAGTAGCGGGTGTGAAGGGAGAACGCAGCCTGAACCTACTTGGTACAGCAAAAGGCTTGCATATATTGCGCCATTGCTCCTTAACAGCGCGCTGAAAATCATCCGTGCAGGGGAAAACCTGCGATGACTTGCGCCTTTTTTGTGTCCCTTAAGCCGCCAGAGCAGCAGGAGGACATGGTTCATCTTGTAAATGCAGCGTTTGCTTGATAGAAGCAATCAATTCATCCATGAGTGCAAGCTCTTCAGGTGAGCCAGGGGGAGAATTATCCACCCCTTCTACCTCAGCCTCCACCTCGGACCCCACAAGATCCAGGGAGGAACGGGACCCCGATAAGGAGACCCCAGCCATAGCAGCCCCATCACCATCATCCTCTGAATCAGAGGAAATTAAAACTCTGGGCCATTTTGTGGATTGAGCAGCCACCAGCATTTGCACCTGAGCAGCAAGATTAGCCACAACCGCAGCCAAATCCCCCCCTGGGGGGGAAACAGCAGTCCCTCATGAACCCACCAAAGTGGTAGGATATTTGCTTTCCTGAGAATCCATTGCCCCCAGATCAGACCGGAAAATAAAGGGTTAACAGCCCCTACAACAAGCGCGGCGAGCGCTGCCCACCGCACACACACACTAGCACAATCGAGACCCCCACAGGGATAAAGGCTAAACTTAGGCCAAGGACACAGGGATAGAGAGGATAAAACCTGTAAAGACCACCGCTGCTGCTGCTGCTCCGATCGGTGCGCCCAGGGAAAAGGATGTGATGTAATACAGGGCGCTTCTGTGCAAGCCTATGGAAGGCTACAAGAAAATGGCCGCCAGCAGTGTTACCATGCGGCCGGAGCGAGCGCTGAAAAAATGGCGTCGTTTGGCGCCGAAAACTCCGCTCCCTCACCTCAGAGAAATGCACAGTAAACATGGCGGACCGCCGCAGCGGTCTCAGTAATGTGCCCCAACACGATTCATGCATGTTTTACAGCACACAGTCTGACACACAAGCCCAGTCTGACACAGAAGTGCAGCACAGCCCCCCTCCTTGCAGCCCACAGCAAGCACCAGAGAGATAGGGAACATTTACAGTGTGACAGAGGCAGGGTAACACAGTCCCAGACTGACACCCCCCAGACAGACAGGTCCCCACATAGATTTACACTTACCTCATAGGTGGCGTGGGGAACCCGCACAGGCGAACAAGCCGCTGTACATGAGACAGGGAGAGTTGCATCCAGGACGCAGCAAAGGTGGGTTAAGAAACCGCACAGCGTCCAGTGAGGTAGCCACCTCACCATAGCATCCCTGCACCGAACAGGGATGGGTCGTTCAGAACGCCAGGAGCGGTACCTGACTGAACGCTCGATGGCGGGCTGAGAAGCCACTGACCCACAACCTGCGACCAGGGGGGTTAGCCCGAGACGCAGCCCGCATGATCCTCTTCATCAGAAGAACTAAACTGATGCTGGTAAAAATAACAGCTAAGTAAAGAAAGAGAAAAAAACTCAAATAAAATCAAAAAAGAAGAGAAAGGCTGAGACAAAAGCCCCAGCATAGAGACATGCAGCCACTCCTGACAAGCTAGACATTGAAACTGAGGAATGGATACAGGAAATGGGAGGGTATTGCCTGAGGGGGCCACCCCCTGGGGGTGGGAATATGTTAAAACCTTTAATATTGACATATTCTGTTGCCTAGCTACTCCTACGAAGCAGGGACTAATACCCCATTGTGACGAATATGAAGATGGCGGCGACTGTCGGAGGACGTAAGAGAAACATTTTTTTTTAAAAGGTAGAGTGTAAAAATAAAAGTAAAATAAAGAAGAAGAAAAAAAAAATTGAACGCGCCCGTCCCTCCGAGCTCGCTCGCAGAAGTGAACGCATACGCAAGTTGCGCCCATGGTGTTCAAACCATACATGTGAGGTATCCCTGCGATCATTAGAGCGAGAGCAATAATTCTAGCCCTAGACCTTCTCTGTAACTCTAAACTGGTAGCCTGTAGAAATTTTTAAAGCGTTGCCTGTGGAGACTTTTAAGTACCAATGTTTGTCGCCATTTCACGAGCGTGGGCAATTTTGAAGCATGAAATGTTGGGTATCTATTTACTCGGCGTAATATTATCATAGAACAAAATTGGGCTAACTTTACTGTTTTCTTATTTTTTAATTTCCAAAACAATTGCGTTTGTAAGACCGCTGCGCAAATACGGCGTGACAGGAGAAAAGGGCAGCTTGCACATCTGAAATGGCCCCAATAATGCTGAAAGATATATCCAGGTTTTAGAGTAGCATATGCTCAGGGAAGAATGGGACAACATTCCTATCCCAAAACTCCAGAAACCAGTCTCCTCAGATCCCAAACTTTTAGAGAGTTTTGTAAATGAGGAGAAAATGCTACAATGTGATAACTATGGCCCTGCCCCAACTTTTTGAAATTGGGGTTATAGAAACTCAAGAAGGTTCATGACAGTAGGTTAAAGTGGGAGAAACGAACAGGGAATATTCTTGTTACAAATCTTAAAGAGGTTGTAAAGAGGTTGTAAACTCGTTTGAGTTTTTTTTTTTTTTTTTACACCCTGCAAAAGAAAGACATAATGAGCTAGTATGCATCGCATATTAGCTCATTATGCAATACTTACCTCAGAACGAGCCCCCGCCGTGCCGCTCACTCACCTCTATGACGGGCGACATGTCTAGTCGCCCGTCTTCAGGGATCGCGGCATCCGGCCATCTGATTGGCCGGAGCCGCGGTGACGTCACTCCCGCGCACGCGCGCTAGAGCCGACAGTCACGGCACGGGGCTCTGAAGGAACGGCACGATCGGCCGTTCCTTCAGAGCGCATGCGCCAGTGACGTCACTGGCGACATGTAAGGTAAATATCTCCTAAACGGTACATGTTTAGGAGATATTTACAGTACCTATAGGTAAGCCTTATCATAGGCTTACCTATAGGTACAAGTTGTAGAGGAGGGTTTACTTCCTCTTTAAAACAGAACATATTTATTGAATACAAATGCAAAAAACTGTATTTCTTACTTTGAAATGTTTTAATTCCTGCTCTTCGGTATTCTTGTAGCCTTTTGATTTCCCTGCGCAGCTCAAATTCCACTGCAAATAAACAAACCTATATTAATTTTACTATTGGATAAATAATGTCCGGGTAGGAGCATCACTTTTAGTGAGTTTTAAAAACTGAGATTTCCCAACTTGTCCCCCTTTTTAATATGGGGGCTAGCGGAAATCCCTGCTGACAGCAGGGATGAGTCATGGATGTTAAGATGCTGGCAGGTCCCAGCTCCTTTGGGCGGTTAGCCCCGGTTCACATTAGTGCGATCGCGGAAATTGCATGCAATTAGGAGCGCACTGCTCCTAAATTACATGTGGATCTTATGTGCGGTGCAATTTTCAGCTGTACACTTTGTATGGCTGAATTTGCACCGCATCCGCAATAAACTCGCACATGAGGCTTTTTTTTATTCGCAGCAGAATCGGATCGCATAGTGGTTCACACTAGTGCGATCCGGTTCTGTGCGAACTTGCAGATCGCGCTGCGATATGCGATCTCAACTGGGGGTGTCGGTAACTTTTAATTGACACCCCCTGCGTATCGCATATGGCAGGGTGAACTGCCAGAGGTGCGGATGCGTGCTGGGATCACGCTGCATATTCGCAGCGTTCCCGCATCGCACAAATGTGAACCGGCATTAATAAAGGTTTAGAAAAAACCAAACAAACAAACCCTGCAAGGTAAAGGCATAATATGCTAGTATGCATTGCATACTAGCACATTATGAAAGACTTAACTTGAAACTAAGCACTCCAGAGGCTCACTGTAACTGCTGCAGAGGCTTCCATCTTGGCAGGTTGCAGCTGCTTGAATGGCCAAGGCGCGATGACGTCACTGTGGCGCATGCACGCGGGAGGCAGGTCTGCGGCACAGGGCTCTGAAGGAATGGCGCGGGTATGCCATTCCTTTAGAGCACATGCACCGGTGAAGTCACCGACTGCTGCTCCCTAGAATATCTATTAAACGGTGCATGTTTAGCAGATGTTCATTTAACCTATAAATAAGCTTTATTACCGTATATACTCGGGTATAAAAATATATTTTTTTGTGCTGAAAACGTCCCCCTCGGCTTATACTCGAGTCATAAAAAAAAAAAATTTTCCCGGCTGGCCCGACGTGCTCCGAGGCCCTTAGATTTAAAAAAGGGGCCGCCCGGCGCCAACATGTCACCGTGCATGCGCCGCCGCTGCTCAGGAAAGGCCGTACACGTTCGGGTATTCCCGGGAATAGCCAAACGTATACGAGCCTTCTCGAGCGGCCGCGGCGCAAGCGCAATGACGTGTTGGCGCCATTTTAAAATCTAAGGGGCCTCAGGAACAAGTGAAACTCCTCCACAGCCGCACTACCTGCCATTATGTGGGCATACTACAAGAGATGCAGTGCTGCGGGCATGGTACACCTGTACCATGCCCGCAGCACTGCATCTCCTGTAGTATGCCCGCAGCCCTGCATTCTCTTGTACTATGCACGCAGCCCTGCATTCTCCTGTACAATGCTCACAGCCCTGCATTCTCCTGTACAATGCCCACAGCCCTGCATTCTCCTGTACAATGCCCACAGCCCTGCATTCTCCTGTACAATGCCCACAGCCCTGCATTCTCATGTACAATGCCCACACCCCTGCATTCTCCTGTACAATGCCCACAGCCCTGCATTCTCCTATACAATGCCCACACCCCTGCATTCTCCTGTACCATGTCCGCAGCCCTGCATTCTCCTGTACAATTCCCATAGCCCTGCATTCTCCTGTACCATGCCCGCAGCCCTGCATCTCCTGTACCATGCTCACAGCCCTGCATTCTCCTGTACCATGCTCACAGCCCTGCATTCTCCTGTGCCATGCCCGCAGCCCCTGTTTTGGGTCTCGTGGTGGTACAATTGGGTCCAGTAGCTGCTGCATTTCCCACCCTAGGCTTATACTCCAGTCAATAATTTTTCCCATTTTTTTGTGGTAAAATTAGGGGCCTCGGCTTATATTCGGGTCGACTTATACTTGAGTATATATGGTATATTTTTACCTGTAGGTAGAAAAAAAAAGTTAGTAGTAGTTTACTACTATAACAACCAGCAGCCCTGAGCTAAACTGTCCTATTTAGCATTGGTAGGAATACCATTGCTAAATGTTTCACTTCCAGTTGTGTTAAAGTGCAAAAATACACATTAAATATGGCAAAAAAAAAAAAAAAAAATTAACTTGTGGTATTTAACATGCATTTGTTTGTGAATTACCATGTTCAGGAGTTAAATACCGCATGAGTTAATGTAACACAAAAACTCATGTGGTATTTAACTCTTAGTAAATTGTGTCACCATCCTCTGAAATATGCCCTTTAATTAGTACACTTGTTGATTAAATAGCAGAAAAAGTACAAATGTATGCAGTGGTGCATTTGCCATGTTGTTTTTTTTAAGCTCTTACAATGCATCACAGCAACGATAGAACAAAGGATACCTATTCTGAATTGTGCCTTACAGCAGCACTATCAGACAGCTAAAAACACAGTTGAAATACACACGTAAAGCATCAATGAGTCCCAACCAGAAAATGCCATGGTATCATTTTCAAATATCATTTTCACCTGAGCAGACTTCCCAATTATATATTCTAGGTTATGGAGGATCCTTGGCCATACAGTGCCCTGCAAAACTATTCACCCCCTGGCATTTTTTGTGTTTTGTTGCCTCACAACCTGGAATTAACATGGATTGTTTGAGGATTTGCATCATTTAATTTACAGAACATGCCCACAACTTTGAAGAAGTTTTTTTTTATTGTGAAGCAAACAACAAATAGGACAAAATAACAGAAAAAGTCAATGTGCATAACTGTTTACCCCCCTAAAGTCAATACTTTGTAAAGCCACCTTTTGCAGCACTCACAGCTCCAAGTCACATTGGATACGTCTCTATGAGCTTGCCACATCTTACCACTGGGATTTTTTCCCATTCCTCCTTGCAAAACTGCTCCAGCTCCTTCAAGCTGGATGGTTTGCGCTTGTGAACAGAAATCTTTAAGTCTGATCACAGATTTTCTATTGGATTGAGGTCTGGGCTTTGACTAGGCCATTCCAACGCATTTACGTTTCCCCTTAAACCCCTTAAGTGTTGCTTTATAGCAGTGTGTTTGGGGTCATTGTCCTGCTGGAAGGTGAACCTCCCTTCTAGCCTCAAATCACGCACAGAGTGGTACAGGTTTTTGAAGAATATCCCTCTATTTAGCACCATCTATCTTTCCCTGAACTCTGACCAGTTTCCCAGTCCCGGCTGCTGAAAAACATCCCACAGCATGATGCTGCCACCACCATGTTTCACTGTGGGGATGGTGTTCTTTGGGTGATGTGATGGATTTGCGACAGACATAGCATTTTCTTTGATGGCCGAAAAGTTAAATTTTAGTCTCATCAGACCAGAGCACCTTCCACCATACATTTTGGGAGTCTCCCACGTGCCTTTTCGCAAACTCAAAACGTGCCATTTTGTTTTTTGCTGAAAGTAATGGCTTTCTTCTGGCCACTCTGCCATAAAGTCAAACTCTATGGAGCGTACGGCTTATTGTCGTCCTATGTACAGATACTCCAATCTCTGCTGTGGAACTCTGCAGCTCCTCCAGGGTTACCTTAGGTCTCTGTGCTGCCTCTCTGATTAATGCCCTCCTTGCCCGGTCCATGAGTTTTGGTGGGCGGCCGTCTCTTGGCAGGTTTGCTGTTGTGCCATGTTCTTTCCATTTGGTTATGATAGATTTAATGGTGATCCTGGGGATCAAAGATTTGGATATTTTTTTTATAACCTAACCCTGACTTGTACTTCTCAACAACATTGTCCATTACTTGTTTGGAGAGTTCCTTGGTCTTCATGGCAGTGTTTGGTTAGTGGTGACTCTTGCTTAGGTGTTGCAGCCTCTGGAGCCTTTCAAAAAAGGTGTGTATATGTAATGACAGTTCATGTGACATTTAGATGTACACAGGTGGACATCATTTCACTAATTTTGTGACTTCTGAAGGTAATTGGTTGCACCAGAGCTTTTTATGGGCGTCATAACACAGGGGGTGAATACATACGCACATGCCAATTTTCTGTTTTCTATTTCTAAAAAACAGTTTTATGTATATATTTTTCTCATTTCGCTTCACCAACTTAGACTATTGTGTTCTGATCCATCACATAAAATTCAGATTAACAAAACATTGAACTTAAGGCTGTAATGTAACAAAATAGGTAAAAAGTCAAGGTGGGGGGGAATACTTTTGCAAGGCACTGTAGCATACAACAATAATTTGTTTTCTTAAGGGGCGTGGTTGATGATCGAAAAGGGTAAAATTAAATGGAGATTAGCATTATTACCATTTCTGTAGTGAAATTCTAAATGTTAAAAAATACACAGAAAGCTAAATTTCTATAAAATAACAAATAAATATTATAAATCCAACAAACGTTTTGTCATCAAAATGCTTTGCATGAAACTTACATGCATGGCTTTCTAAAAATCGATCATGGTTTGTTGCTCCTAAAATCCTGGCAAATCTTCTCATAGTTTCATACAGCTCTTGTATATCTTTAGAATATCTTCGTTCCAAAACTAAACAAAGCCAGAAAATGTATTTAAAGAATCTGTATTGTCACTAGAATAATGACACTGTGCAGTAGTAGCAGCTGCAGTTATGGCAAACACTGGAGTGTAAACAAAGACACTGCTTACTTTGAAACTTCCTCAGATTTATAAGGCCATGTTCTCTTATAATCCTAGAATGAATAAAAAAAAAAAAAAGTCAAAAATGTCACAGAAAAAAAAAAAAAAAAAAAAAAAAGTACAAACCAGTAAAACTTTCTTCAAGCCATAAGAGAGCATACAATAAAGGCTTCTTCTGGGCTGTCATTTTATATAACTTGATAGATATGCTTGCATTATTTTTGTTTTAGGATAATTTGAGGTTATTTCAAACAGAGTCCATACATTTTAATATTTTGTAAAGAATTCTTTTTGCACCAACAGCAGCGTTGAGTGTTTGCAAGGTAAAACATTTATCAGCTTTGCACAGAATGTTTACTGTTGATACTGTGAGGGATGCTGGTGCCAAACTGTGCATCCTCAGCAACCTATATTTAGCTTTGCACATCATTTTAACCACTTGACCTCCGGAAGATTTACTCCCCTTCATGACCAGGCCATTTTTTGCGATACAGCACTGCTTTAATTTAACGGACAATTGCATCGTCCTGCGACACTGTACCCAAATACAATGTATGTCCTTTTTTCCCCCACAAATAGAACTTTATTTTGCTGGTATCTGATCACATCTGCGGTTTTTATTTTTTGCGCTATAAACAAAAAAAGACCGAAAATTTGGGGGAAATAAAAAAACAAAATTATTTTACTTTCTGCTATAAAACGCATTCAATAAAAAATGTAAATCTAATTTCTTCATCGATTTAGGCAAATATGTATTGTGCTACATGTTTTTGTTAAAAAAAAAAAAAAAAAAAAAAAAAAAAAAAAAGAATCCCAGTAAGCATATGATTGGTTTGCACAAAAGTTATAGCATCTACAAACTATGGGATAAATTTATGGAATTTTTATTTATTTTTTACTAGCAATAGCGGTGATCAGCAACTTCTAGTGGGACTGCGATATTGCGTCAGACAAATCTGACACTAAATTACACCTTTTGGGGGACCAGTGACACTAATACAGTGATCAGTGCTAGAAATATGCACTGTATCTGTACTAATGACACTGGCTGGGAAGGGGAGTGTGCCTAACAATGTGTTTTCTCACTGTGGGGGAGGTGCTTTTGCTATGGGAAGGCATTGATACATGTTCCTGCTTTGCAGGAACACAGGATCAATGCCTTCTCTACTGACAGAACAGCAATCTGCCTTGTTTAAATAGGCAGATCGCTGTTCTGGCTCTCTGCCCAACGATTGTCGGGTACCGCGGACATTGAGTCCACGGTACCTGCAGATCAGCTCTTGCACGCCCCATACCTGGAAGTGCAGGATCACATAGTAGGTACGTACTAGGTATTTGCTGCCATATATGTACAGTTTGCGGTTGGCAAGCGGGTAATGCAAGTTTAACCTATTCTTCCATGAAGTTTTGCTACGGGTTAGCTGGATAAGGCCTGTGTGCCACAATTTTCAAACACTGCTATACTGTGAAAGAAGTAAATATCCAAGTGTTTGCATGTTTAAGGCGGCAATGATGGTTAAACCAACAAAGCAGACCCTACCTCACCATAATAACCATACAAAATTTTGGCTGGAGTTTGTCAAAAAAAATATAAAAGTGACCTGGTTTTGTTGTGAGAAATGGTTTTGCGATTTGATAAGACAAAGCTTTTTGGTTTTAAAAGCGTAAAAGGAGACAGGCAAATGTATTATAGCTCATTTATTAACTACTTCAATACTGGCCACTTTTATCTCCTTCCTGCCCAGGCCAATTTTCAGCTTACAGCGCTGTCACACTTTGAATGACAATTGCACGGTCATGCAACACTGTACCCATAAGAAATTTTATCATTTTTTTTTTCACACAATTAGAGCTTTTTTATGGTACTTAACTGCTATATACGGCAGCAAAGCGGCTCTCCTGTGCAGAATCAGCTACCTGTACGTGAATTTGCACTTCAGGGTTTGGGGCGCACAAGCTGTGATTGGACACAGCAGGAACCAATCAGCAGGTCTGGCGGACTCAATGTCCGCCAGGACCCGCCGATCGTTCCCGAGAGAAGCAGAATGGCGGTCTGCCTGTGTAAACAAGGCAGATAGCCGTTCTGTGAGAAGGGGAGGTAATGATCCTGTGTTTCTGCTAAACAGGAACACAAGTCTCTGTCTTCCCATAGTAAAAGAACATCCCCCCCAGTTAGTAAGCACTAGGAACACATTTAACCCTTTGATCGCCCCTGATATTAACCCCTTCCCTGCCAATGTCATTAGTACAGTGACAGTGCAGATTTTAACACCAATAACTGTATTGGTGTCACTGGTTCTCTAAAAAAAAGTGTCAAAAGTGTCACTAAGGGGTTTATTTACTAAAGCTAGAGAGGGCAAAATTAGTCACAAGTCTGCAGAGAAACCAAACAGCTTTTAGGTTTTATTGCTAAAGCTTAAAGGAGTCATAAAGTCATAAGATTTTTTATCTTAATGCATTCTATGCATTAAGATAAAAAGCCTTCTGTGTGTGGCAGCCTCCCCAGCACTCCATCAAACTTACCTGAAACCACATCTCTGTGTAGCAATGTCCACGAGTCCCTCGGCCGTCCGGGACTTTCCCTCACAATTGGCTGAGACATAGCAGTGGCGCAATCGGCTACTGCCGCTGTCAATCAAAGTGAGGCAATCAGGAGAGAGAGGGGGCGGGACGGAATGTCAGCTCCATTTCTGAATGGACACACGGAGCTACAGCTCGGCTCGGGTGCTCCCGTAGCAAGCTGCTTGCTGTGGGGGCATTTGACTGAAGGGAGGGGCTAGGAGCAGCAAAGAGGGACCGGAGAAGAGGAGGATCCAGGCTGCTCAGGGCAAAACCACTTCACAGCGCAGGTAAGTACAACATGTATGTTATTTTTTATTTTTTTTTAAAAACAAGACTTTACAATCACTTTAATTAAACAAGCTGAGATTAAAAGGTGTTCGGTTTTGCTAAATAAATATTGGTAGTTTTTAAATCACGCCTTTTTGCAAAATGGTGAAAATTGAACGTATGCAAAAGTGTAAAGAATCACATTTCTCTAAAAATCTGAAGGTTTTCCTTGTTCCCTTTCAGCTTTCAGAGTTTGTTAAAGAGCCCTCAAACCATATATTTTCTGAAAACATAGGACCAGTAGAATAAAAGGAAGGTGCTAATGATTTTTAAATGCCCACGATATTTGCACAAATGTTTACCAAATTAATATTTTCGCTAAAAATGCACTAAAATCATTATTAGCGGATACAAAACACAGCACATTTTACAAAATCCCTGCTAAGTTCCTTTTAAATATAAAAGCTAAACCTGTATTGAGTTAATAACAAATATTTGTACATTTTAAATTGAGCCTTTTTTGAGAAATAGTGAAAATCGGACGTTAAAGCTAAAGGGTTAAAGCTTTGATCTCAATCCAATTACAAACCCACTGAGAATACATTTACAATTATTTAGGTTATTAGAAGAAAAAAAAAAAATTCCCAGTAGGACTCTAATTACCAGACATAAGTTCTTAGTGACCTTAAGAATGTGATATATATAGAGATATATATATATATATATATATATATCTATATATTATATATATCTATCTATATCATGCAGTCACATTACCTTTTCCTTCTCTGTCGCTCCTTCAGTCTTGAGTGATAAATATCCACAACAGCAATTTTCAAAGCTAGCAGTTAAAAGAGAAAATAGTAAAAATAAATATATAATTCAAATAATATAACAAATATGAGAAAAAAAAACTGAAGCTACTTTTTCAGAAATCTTCTATTTTAAAGTTGTCACTTTCAAGAAACTACACTTTTTTTAAATAAAAAAGAATATCTCTTCAGGGCTGCTCAGTTTCAGTAAAAGAGCAAAGGAAAGAAAAGTGGTACTACCTCCCCCATAACCACTCCTTCCTTTCCTTCAGTCCTACACAATATTTAAAGTGAATCTTTTAAACTATAAGAGCAAATACCTGGTATTACATTTACTAGCCTACTCTATGCCCCTTGCGGATTTAGCTTCACTTTGTTACAATAGTCTCACTTCATGGCTATTTATAAAGGTTTTAAGATTCACACTACATTTATTTGGGATGTAAACATTTTCCGGTTAAATCCAATTATAAAAATGTGCGAATATTGGGTGAAAGTTGTGTAAAAAAAAAGTGAATAGACTCCTAAGTGTCACTTTCTGCCATCCCACTGTCTATTGAGCCTCAGTAACCAAACTGTTTTAAATAGACGATGTAGCCTTGGCTGAATAGCAATAAGCAGGCATGGCGAGACAAAATTTTAATCATCTGATAATTTACTGAGCACAGCTGCAGTCTGTAATATTCAAGACGGATGCCTTTTTTTTTTTTTTTTCAGAAAGCCCAAAAAAAAAAAAAAAAAAAAACAGAACACTGCAATCTCTTGTAGAAAAAATGCTTACCATGCAAAACTTCTGAATCATCTTCAACAAAATCAATATCTCTTAAATCCCACTCAGCATAATTATCAAACTCCTGTTGGGCATAAAATAGAAAACTTTAATTAAAGAATATGAATGCTGTCAGCAGCTTCCAGTTTCTTACACAAAACTTTATCACTGCCAACAAGACACCCACAGAAATGCAATTATAGTATAGATGAGAATACATTAATGAATTCATGAGAATATATTGATGAAGTGATGAATACAGACATGAATTGCTCTGCACATTTACAAGAAGTATTTAGCGCTTTTTAACATAGTTTTATTGTTTATTATGGTCAGCACTATAATAAGATAGAAAAAAAACATTAAAAATATTTTTAGACCATTTGAGCCAGCAGGTGGAGCTTGTGGCTCTCTTTTTCATGCTATACAGGGTCACGATTTACTTATTTGATGGGAGAATCATCTTGTTTACAGAACTTAAATGCATTATAAACCTTCCTACCTGCAAAGGATGTGCATTGATCATGTAGTTTCATGGTGTTATTTGTTACCCTGTACGCACACCCTATAGTAGAGTAAATCTTCACATTACTTTCTGTTTGTGTTCAATCATGAGGTATGTGGCATGACACTGCACAGATTAATGCACAACCTCTGTCTGTAGCCTGAGAACATTTCCTGTGAGGAGACCATTATCGCACAATCCTTGACTCTCAGGCCAGAGATCTGCAGGTGAGAGCTAGGTACACATCAATTAGATCTACCAGCCACAAGCAGGCAGAGCATTTTTTAGTGTCCATTCACACTACCGCGACTTGTCAGGCGACTGGTCAGCCTGACGAGTCGCGGTCCATTGTGTGCTACAGGAACCATTCTAATAGGAGCGACACAAGTCGCTCCGACTTAGAAAAAGGTTCCTGTACTACTTCGGGGCAACTTGGAGCGACTTGCATAGACATTCATTATATGAACTCCGCACTCACAGGTCGCCCCCGAAGTTGTGCCGCGTTAGTGTGAACCGGCACTACAGACACAGATAGCTCATTGACACAGCTGGAAGATTTTTTTTTTAATCACTTTAGCACTCTCGCGTTTAAAATGTGCAACAAAGACAGTGACGAGGTATACATTAGATGCTGTGACATGGAAAAGAAAGCTGTCTTGCCCTTTAGTGGTTGGAGACAGTCTGTAGCAAAACATTAATATAGAGGAATCAATCAGCCATGACACTACAAACTTCAGCCATAACATGTGAGCCCATCAATACAAGGTGAAGCAAACAAACAGTACAGGGAATGTAACTACACTAATAGCTAGTTAACACAATGAAAACATTTGAAAGAGTAAAATTCCTTTAAAAAAAAAAAAGAAAATATCACAAGAAGTTTTGAAGTCTTGTCGAATCACCCAGATGGCCAAGTGCACATACCACTTGATCCCACTCATATCTGCCCAGTGGCTGCAATGCAGTGTGTTTAGACAGCTTTCACCACTGCAATCAGACCTTGCTGAACAAAAAGGAGAGGGCTCTATTGTTGCCTCTCGAATGCCCAGGTATATAGAGTCATATAGCAATACACAAATTTGAGATAAGCAGCACTGAGGAAGCACAAGGTGATCTGCAGAAATGTACACCAAATTACCATTTTACCATACATAACAAGGTATATATTGGTATGGATTAGTTTGGGGACATTTTGCTGGCATCAGCTTACAATGCTAATTAGTTACAGTTACCTCTATGAAATCTGCTCTTGCTGGCATATATCCTGCCATATCTCTCGAAAGCAATGAATCGAATGTGGGCCTTGGTGGGTCATCAGAAGCTAAAATAGAAAAAACAAAAACAATACTACAATAAAATAACTTTTTTTCCACTTGTATATATAATCCTTACTGCATTGTTTATTTGTTGCATGACACTAAAGTAATGTAATTACCAGCTGGGTTGTACAGTAAATGCTTTTATACTACTTGACACCTAAACAAATGCATTACTCACCTCTTCAAGAAGCCATCAATTTCTGCTAGAAAATTACCGGTACTTACTCAGAACCCCCAAACACACACATTATATATATATATATATATATATATATATATATATATATATATATATATATGTAAATAAATAAATAAAATGGCAGTCCTTGCAACTTTTTATAATGAATTTTCATACAAAAAACCCCCCACAATATATAACCCCATTTTTTGGTAAAATATAAAAAAAAGATGATGTTTCACTGAGTAAATAGATACCTAACATTTCACGCTTTAAAATTGTGCACGCTCCTGGAATGGCAACAAACTTGTTAAGATACTTAAAAATCTCCATAGACGGCACTTTAAAAATGTTTACAGTTTAGAGTTATAAAGGAGGTATAGAGCTAGAATTATTGCTCTCGCTATAACGTTCACAGTGATAACTCACGTGTGGTACGAACACCGTTTACATATATGTGTGTGACCTACGTATGTCTTCTCTTCTGCACGTGAGCCCAGGGGGAGAGGGCGCTTTAAACATTTTTTTAAACATCAACAATAAAACAGCATTAACAGTATATCAGCTTGAAAATAAAGTGCAAAAGTGACAGTCCACTCAGATGGTATTGGCTTATTCCTCTGTACAGTGTATTGGCACACATGGTCTCTTCCCAAAAGACAGTCCACTGCTGGTCTATATCCACACACACGTGCTCTCTTCACAGAATGAACAAAATCACTGTCTTACATGATGAAACACGTCAGAGGGCAGAGCCATGTCACGCAAGCATGCCCAAAAGTCGGCAATTGGCCATTTTAACTTCTCCACTGGATGAATGTTTTAACTTAAGATGGCAATGTCCTAATATATTGTAACAAGCATCTGTATTTATTGCACTGGATTGGAGAGTGAAGTCTACCTGTGAGTACTTAGTAATTTTTTATTTTTTTTGATCAATATACACAAAGCAGATTTTTTTTTTCTGATCCGGATGTCTGTGAAGCATCTCCTGGAGTTGCCCTGCAGTGGTTACACCCACGTCACTGACGTCATCTGGCGCGGCTGCTCCAGAGGACGTCAGATTGACAAAACACGTACAGCAGGGCTTAAGGTAATTGCAATATTTTCAGTACAGGTCTGTGGAACGCAGAGAGTTCCGGACTTCCTGCTTGCCTTGGACCATATATGTGTTATTTCATATGTCAATATAAGTGAATATATTTTATTAATAAAGTACACTACGGTTTTACACTATGGAGTATATCATTTTTGTTCCATTTAACCATAAAGAGGACACAATCACACAGAGACTACGAGGGTGAGCTCAAGGGAGGACCTCGGAGGGAAAAGAAAAAGCATTTTTTTTCCAACCAAAGGCGATATGCCCCTGTTGCAAGGGTGTAGCTCTCTGGTGAGTGCACTCCTGGTCGGGGTCACTGGAGGATTCGGGAGTCACTGCATGTTTGGGACTTTTTATTGTGCTGGGTTAGCACTGATGCGTGGATTTATTGGTGTCACTACAAGAACCAGCAACCCATATGAACATTTTTAAATGAAGTGCATGTATCTTTGAAGGACATTACTACACCGATAACATATTAGCACTTTGTATATTATTAGCACTTGCACTTTTTGCGGATATCATATTATGTTTTTGCACAGTATTGTATGTAATCAAATTTACTTATTTTATATAT
Source organism: Pelophylax lessonae (assembly GCF_965119305.1). Lineage (NCBI taxonomy): Eukaryota > Metazoa > Chordata > Amphibia > Anura > Ranidae > Pelophylax > Pelophylax lessonae. Next base: position 305,185,114 of record NC_138769.1, on the reverse strand, counting down.
TTATTTGAGAATATTTGAACTTATAGCACTTTGTCTGAGAGAAGCAGCGCCATACCCAAATTCTATAAATTTCTCCTATTAGTAGGGTTTTTTGGGGGCTGCAGCTTATTTTTATTTTTTTATTTTCCACGTTGATCATTTTTTTTTTCTACATTTTGGTAATTACACCCATATTTATTTAATAAGTTTATCTATACTGCAGAATTTGGTTTCTCTTTAGAAACCACTTTAGGCAAGAAAGATGGATGAGGACGCAAAATCACACTATATGAAGCAAGACCAAGAACGGCTCCTTACATGAAAGAGCCACCAGCTCTGACACTCTTCTTGCCGAAGTAATAGTAACCAAAGAAGCCACCTTTCGAGTCAAAAGAGTTTCTCTTCCTGGTTCAAAAAGGTGGCTTCTGCAAGTACAGCCAAGACCAAGTTCAAGTCCCAAGGACACAAGGGTGGCCTAACAGATGGGGCTGTCTGCATTACACCCTGCATAAAGCACGAATCAAGGAGTGAGAACCAACAGTCCCTGGAAAAAAAAATAGATAGAGAAGAAAACTGACCCTTAATGTTACTTGAGGCCAATTTAATTTCCCCTAACGATTGGTGAAAGGAAAAATCTCCCATTGACATATTTCCACAGGTGCCACTTCCTGGCTTCACCCAAGGCATATATGATTTCCAAGTCCTGTAATGGAAGCTCCCTGAAGCCGGCTTCCTGGCGCTCAAAAGTGCAGAAATAACAGAAACCAAGACCATAGCTCTGGCTGGACAGGAAGTGTTCAAGGAGCATCCCCCCTGAAGATTCACTGTCAGTGTACGAAGTCCTCCTGGGCTAGGCTGGCTAACACCAATATCGGTAATACCACCTTCCGCATTCTTCGCAAAAGACGCAGCAGTCGTTAAATTAGAGGGAAGGCATCGATTATAGAGAACTGGTCCTGAAGGTTTTACCAGTGCATCTACTAATATTGCCAGTGGGACTTTCATCCCGGACACCACCTATCCAACTTGTTACAGAACCTGTAATCTAGTAGATCCACCTGCAGAGTTCCCCCAACGCTGGCAGTTTGCAAGAGAATGTCTCAGGATGCAGGGACCCACTACCACTTTTCTATACCTGGAAGATGTACTGGTTACAGAGACGGCACATACCGTTCTGCCCCAGACAGAAAGTGGTTTACTTTCCTGAGCCGCACGACTCCTGGTGCCACCCTGATGGTTGATATATGCCACTGAAGTGGCAATATTGGACTGAACACTGACCACAAACCTGTGCAACTTGGTCATCCAATAATCCAAAGCAAGGTGTACTGCCCGAAGTTCCAAGATATTGACGGCAATATTCTCTCCCGTGGAGACCAAACCCCCTGAACTGTAGCCACCTCCAAATAAGCCCTCCAACCAGAGAGACTTGCATCAGTGGTTATTATCCTCCATATCACTGCAAGGAAAAATTTCTCCTTTCCAGATTACGAACAATCAACCACTAATTTGAGGTCTGCAATACCCCCGAGACAGAGCCCTCTGGCAATCCAATGCTTGGACCTTCATGTTCCAGAGAGAATATTTCTCTACCAAAGACCTGGAGTAAAACTGCACGTAGGGAACCGCTTCAACATAGAAACAATTTCCTCCTGCTGAGAGGTATCAAAGAATACCCCTTGCTTCTTACATTTCATTTGAAATCTGGAATCGACGGCTCCCCGAGCAAGATTATTGAGATATACGAAGAATGACACCCCCTGCGTCTTCAGTGCGTCTTCAGCAAGTCCAGCACTGGGGCTATGAGCCTTGTGAACCCTCAGGGGGTTGTGGCCAGCACGAAAGGCAGAGTTGTCTTTGGGAAATAGACGTATGAGTGCTGCCAGCATTGCTGCAGTGGTTGAAGGGGGGGGGGGGGGGGGGTCAGCCTGTCAGTGCTCAGACAATATTCCCGCACACTGCATCATATTGGTCTGCGTGGCTGTCGTCCCAGAAGGAAGCCTCTTCTAAAGATGATGCACAAGGAAGCCAGCAAACAGTTTGCTGAAGACAAGCAGACTAAGGACATGGATTACTGGAACCATGCCCTGTGGTCTGATGAGATCAAGATAAACTTATTTGGTTCAGATGGTGTCAAGCGTGTGTGGTGGCATCCAGATGAGGAGTACAAAGACAACAGTCAACCATGGTGGTGGGAGTGTCATGGTCTGGGGCTGCATGAGTGCTGCCGGCGCTGGGGAGTTACAGTTCATTGAGAGAACCATGAATGCCAACATGTACTGGGACATACTGAAGCAGAGCATGATTCCCCTCCCTTCAGAGACTGGGCCGCAGGGCAGTATTCCAACATGATAACGACCCCAAACATCTTTAGGTCATCCTCAAACAGAATGACTGTGTTTAGAGTTATTTTGAATGGACAGCAAATTTACACTGTTATACAAGCTGTACACTCACTACTTTACGTTGTAGCAAAGTGTAATTTCTTCAGTGTTGTCACATGAAAAGATATAATAAAATATTTACAAAAATGTCGGGGGTGTACGAACATTACATCCGACTTACAAACGGGGGGGGGGGGGGGGGGGTCAACAGGAAATTAGGAGAAATCTACCCCTAGAAAGGGAAATTCACTCCTGTAAGAGTTCTCATGGGAAAAAGGTGTCTCCACTGAAGCTTTATCACCAATCCTTGTTTCCACAACAACCCCAAATTTTCAAAATCCAGTTGTCATAGGCAACTGCAGGGTCCAGGAGTGTAAGGCTGCATTAAAGACAAACCTAGAGGATTCTTCTCCTTATCCAGCAAGGCTCGGGTACCATTCATTTTGGCTGACAGCTTTTCGAATGAATCCGACTGAAGTCCATGATTCTCTCCAAACAGTTCTGGGCCTGCAGGTATGCTCCAACAGCCCATGCAGCACATCAGTGACCATCACCTTACAGACACAGGTGAAAAACTGAAGTTCTTCCTGTATAGGAGGGGTTATATAGGGGAGGACTTCCTGTTTAATTGATCTGCCAGTGTCCATACACCTATAACCCACAGAGTAATGATTATAGCCTGCTCAGTGTCCTGTGGTGTGCGATAAAGAAATGTAAACATCCTTTGTGATAATAAAAAAGCATGACAGGTCCTCTTTATGGAGACATCTGGGGTCTATAGGACCCCAGATCTCTCCTCTACCCTTGAAAGCATCAGATCAAAAAAAAAAAAAAAAGAAACATTGATTGGATACTTTCCGAAAAATAAAAATAAAATTGTTTACATCCACACGAAACCAGAAGTCCCGTCATGACATCACTCCCTGCCTCCATAGATCATAGAGGAGACGACCCCTCCTGCTGCTTCTAAAATCAGCCGCTCAGTTTGCTTTTAGTAAAAAGAGAATCGCCATCTGAAAATTTTTATAGTGGGGTTATGGCTGACAGCTACAGCCAAAGCCCCAGTAAACTGCTGCAAACCCGTAACGTTAATGTACTTTAGGGGTCTTGAAGTGGTTAATTAAAAACGTACAAATGTATACATACATATGTAAATATCGACATGTCTAATCCTAATTATAAAAACGTATGCAATGCACAAATAGTTTTTAAGTTACAACTACATAGCTATTTAGCAAACACGTTACCAGTACTATAGACCCTCACATCACAAACTCACTGTCCTTCATTTGTTTTTACCAACTTTCTGTAATTTAAAATAAATAAACCCAAAAGGAAAATTCCAATCAAGCAATTAAAATCAAGTACAAAGAGCCTGCTGCTAAGAAACCCCAAAGGTATAAGAATTCAATAAATTTGTGGTCTGTTCACACCTTACATGGGTGGTGTTGTGGAGAAAAACTCAGCTCAACAGACATGGGCTGAAAAAGCCCATTCATCTCACAGATCAATAAGTATGGTACTAATAAGCACTGTTTTATTACCTTGAAAAGGAACAGCTGTATCCACATTCTTTTCCTCTTCACTTTGTTTATTCAGTAAAGTGCTTGCAAAGAGTGGGTTATTAATGAAATGTTTCATGTAGTGATTTTCACAATCCTCTTTAGTCTTTGTGCGCATTTGATTAGCTACTTCTTGCCTGCAAAGCAAAATAGATAGATTATCAACACTTGAACCTAAGTTGGCCTTAGGTGCATATCCAAAGTTGGTTTTAGGTATGTATGAATGCATATGTACTCCACTTGCCTAACTGCAGTGTAACTGGAGCTCTTCATACAAATTTGTTGGCCTTGTACATGCCGTAGTCTTTTATATAACTAAGCATGGTTTAAAGTGCACAGTTGTGACATGTGATGTCAGCAAGGGGAGGCATGTCCCTCCTTGACCCTAACTTCTGGAGCTTATATGCTTCAGTGCATATTTATACATAGTGCAATACAAAGGCTGAAAAAAACTTATCAGCTAAAATAAGTTTTATGTATGGGAATGCAGCTCATGGGTACACGAATGAAGAGTTACAGTGCCTTGCGAAAGTATTTGGCCCCCTTGAACTTTTCGACCTTTTGCCACATTTTAGGCTTCAAAACATAAAGATATAAAACTAATATTTTGTGAAGAATCAACAACAAGTGGGACACAATCATGAAGTGGAACGAAATTTATTGGACATTTTAAACTTTGTTAACAAATAAAAAACTGAAAAATTGGGCGTGCAAAATTGTTCAGCCCCTTTACTTTCAGTGCAGCAAACTCTCTCCAGAAGTTCAGTGAGGATCTCTGAATGATGCGATGTTGACCTAAATCACTAATGATGATAAATAAAATCCACCTGTGTGTAATCAAGTCTCCGTATAAATGCACCTGCACTGTGATAGTCTCAGAGGTCCGTTTAAAGCGCAGAGAGCATCATGAAGAACAAGGAACACACCAGGCAGGTCCGAGATACTGTTGTGGAGAAGTTTAAAGCTGGATTTGGATACAAAAATATTTCCCAAGCTTTAAACATCCCAAGGAGCACTGTGCAAGCGATAATATTGAAATGGAAGGAGTATCAGACCACTGCAAATCTACGAAGACCTGGCTGTGCCTCTAAACTTTCAGCCCATACAAGGAGAAGACTGATCAGAGATGCAGCCAAGAGGCCCATGATCACTCTGGATGAACTGCAGAGATCTACAGCTGAGGTGGGAGACTCTGTCCATAGGACAACAATCAGTCGTATACTGCACAAACCTGGCCTTTATGGAAGAGTGGCAAGAAGAAAGCCATTTCTTAAAGATATCCATAAAAAGTGTCATTTAAAGTTTGCCACAAACCACCTGGGAGACACATCAAACATGTGGAAGAAGGTGCTCTGGTCAGATGAAACCAAAATCAAACTTTTTGGCAACAATGCAAAACATTATGTTTGGCGTAAAAGCAACACAGCTCATCACCCTGAACACACCATCCCCACTGTCAAACATGGTGGTGGCAGCATCATGGTTTGGGCCTGCTTTTCTTCAGCAGGGACAGGGAAGATGGTTAAAATTGATGGGAAGATGGATGGAGCCAAATACAGGACCATTCTGGAAGAAAACCTGATGGAGTCTGCAAAAGACCTGAGACTGGGACGGAGATTTGTTTTCCAACAAGACAATGATCCAAAACATAAAGCAAAATCTACAATGGAATGGTTCACAAATAAACATATCCAGGTGTTAGAATGGCCAAGTCAAAGTCCAGACCTGAATCCAATCGAGAATCTGTGGAAAGAACTGAAAACTGTTGTTCACAAACGCTCTCCATCCAACCTCACTGAGCTCGAGCTGTTTTGCAAGGAGGAATGGGCAAAAATTTCAGTCTCTCGATGTGCAAAACTGATAGAGACATACCCCAAGTGACTTACAGCTGTAATCGCAGCAAAAGGTGGCTCTACAAAGTATTAACTTAAGGGTGCTGAATAATATTGCACGCCCAATTTTTCAGTTTTTTTATTTGTTAAAAAAGTTTGAAATATCCAATAAATTTTGTTCCACTTCATGATTGTGTCCCACTTGTTGTTGATTCTTCACAAAAATTACAGTTTTATATCTTTATGTTTGAAGCCTGAAATGTGGCAAAAGGTTGCAAAGTTCAAGGGGGCCGAATACTTTCGCAAGGCACTGTATATAAAAGAACCACATTGTACAGCTACTTTGGCTGTTGAGTTAAGTAGCAGCTCTGTTCGGGACATGATCTTAAACAAAAAGATGCTGAAATAATGCAGGGTTATATTTATGAGCAATAAATGTGACATTCACAAACCGTCACTATTTTATTAACATGCCCTTTTATTTAACCAAACACATTATAAGGCAAAGCTTGCATTACACAATGGAAACTAAACTTCTTTATAGTTCAAACCTGATTAGCCATTCACCAGCCAGTCACCTTTTTAATGGTGAGGATGCAAAGGAAAAAATGTTCATAGCCAAAGCTCAGTTCTCCCCTATGCTCTGAGCAGAGAGCTGTTAACTGTCAGTCACCTGCTCTCTGCTCTGCCCCTCCAGCACTCACTGCTCTGGGCCGTGCAGGGGCCAGGAACGGCTGGTAGAAGCTTTCAGCAGAGTGCTGAAAGGCTGAGCCAGCTGCCAGTCCAGGCATCTGGGTGGAACCTGACTGTAAAGTCGGGATCGATTCAGAGCCTGGATTGGCTGAGTGACGTCAGCCAAAAGTAAGCTTTAGCCCACTGCCAGCTAAAAATGGGTCACAGGAGTGCAGAACAAACTGCACTGTGATCCATAGGAGAAGGGCCAAAAAAGCTTTGGCCATACACTTCTCCTTTCAGTTTTGGATAGAATTGGAAAAAGTTACGTTAGAACTTGTGTTAGGTTTTACTGCTCTCCGCAACTGTTAGCGAGATTTCCCCTAAAGCTCACAAAGGACACACATTACAATCTGATTGTACAAGTTCCTTCAGATCTACCAACAGCTATATAATGCAAGGGTCTGTCTGACTAGATACAGTTTAATTAGATTAGGTGGTACTTGTATTACATAAATCTAATCATAAAATCATAGCATTGATTGTAAAAACATGATATGGTCAGATTGTAAGGTGACCCTAACTTTCTGTTTTAGGATTTTTTTACCAGACAGAAAGTGAGGAAAAATCTACAACAGAGAAACAGAGAACAATAAAAGGCTGACAGAGGACCTCTCATAGTGTGGTATATCAAATAATATTATTTTATTAAAACGTTTTAAATGCACTTACGTATTCACTTACAGTTGTGTCTGACTCCATCAAGGATCATGTGACCCCTTATGACATCAGAAGCAATTGACTAAATGCGTAGGGAGGAGCTTATGAGGCATGTTACTTCCGGCATTTGAGGAGCAGGTGAAGCACACGGTGTCAGTAGCAATTTCGGTTTCCATTTTCACCTTCTATATCTAGAGATGACTGTTTTTATCGTGGAATATGCAAGTGTATTTTAAAACATTTTAATAAAATACTAATTTGATATACTACACTATGAGAGGTCCTTCTATCCTTATCCCTAGCGAGGGAGTTTCTTACAGAAAGCCTTAAGGCCCCTTTCACACTTGTGCGACTTGTCATGCAATTTGGGACTGCAAAGTCACATGACAAGTCGTACTCCATGATTTCCAAGGAGTATCGTTCATATCTGTACAACTTCAAGGCGCAACAACTTCAAAGTAGTCCCTGCACTACTTTGGGACGATTTTAATGCATTTTGAGGTCCAAAGACATAGGCTTTGCTTCAAGTCCAGTCAAAATCGCATCAAAATCGCGCAACTTTTAGGTTGCATAAGTGTGAAAGTGGCCTAAAGGTGCAGGAGCACAGTTATCCATATAGAGAGTAATAATTATCCTGGAACGAGGACAGTCAGGGGACATACCAGTGAAATTATACAGGAGAGATTTTTGACCTTACTTTGAAAGAAGGGGGTCAAATCCTTCTGGTGAGTGCAATTTGAATTTGGTGTTGGAGAGGAATCACTATCCTTCTTTAGTGGCATATTTTTCTATCACCATATGGATGAATAAAAAGACACAGAGCACATCATTTATGGACTATAAATTTATTTGTATCACTTATTTTATTGGAGATATAGGTTTATGAAGGTTATGTTTGTTATGTATGGATTCAGTTTTTTAGCGCGCGGTCCTTTTTTTTTCTTTTTTTAGAAGGATTATAAATCAATTCAGGTAAAATAGTTCACAAACAGGTATATGTACTTCTAGGAAATTGAATGTAAAAATATACAGGCTAAAGTTACCATCAACAATATCCATATCTCAAACGCTTCAGTAGATTTTGAGGTATAAGCAGATGAAGATTTGTGCTAGTTTCAACTACTCCCGGAAACCTTGAGTTGGATCATGCATCCACAAGCCTCATATTAGTTTTTTCTAGTGTTACCAATTAAAAATGCTTACCAGTTTCCAAATCCACAGTCCATCACAGCTTCCAGCAGAGCCATTTCTTCCTGAGCTGTCCAGCTGGGATCCAGTACTGGAAAATCGGAGGTCTATTTAAAAAGAATTCCCAAGTTTAAAAAAAAAAAAAAAAGAAGGAAAGCTTAAAAAACAGTAACATTGCATATGTTTTTTTTATTTATCAGATCATATCAAGAGCCCATTCAGACTAGCGCGACACGACTTTGGGGGGCGACCTGTGAAGTCGCGTGCACCGCGACTTCGGCGCGACTTGCAGAGACTTCACTTAATGGAAGTCTATGCAAGTCGCTCCGAGGTCGCACCAAAGTAGTACAGGACCCTTTTTCTAAGTCAGAGCGACTTGTGTCGCTCCTATTAGAACGGGTCCTGTACTACTCAATGGACCGCGACCGAGCGCGACTTGTCAGGCTGACAAGTCGCCTGACAAGTCGCGCTAGTCTGAATGGGCTCTAAATAAGAATGATAGCCTTCATTTTTTTCTCAATACAAAAACAGACTTCCTTTGTGAAATCTATACTGAAACTTTACAAAAGACATGTGGAAGAAAACGTTGACATCAGTTTACTGCTAAACACAACATACACCAAATTATACAAAGTGTTAACATAAGTGAGAATACTTCTAAAGTTTAAATGGCATCTAATGTAGCAGTTCCATTGTGTGTTTTTTAAAAAAAATAAAAATAAACTAATCTAGTGTTGTATTTACTGAAATCTTAATGTCACAAATAGCTAAAGAACATCACTCAAATTTGTAAGGGCCACAGATAGGCAACAATTTAAACAGCCTTGTAGTATAAGGGATGGAAGGCCGCCACTCCACTCTCACAGAAGCTGGCATGCGCTTGAAAACCCAGAAGCTGTGGCCCAGATGTCACTTCATCAAAGAATCGGGAGTGGTGGCTGCAGTCCCGCCTCAACTCGTCCTCAGGAAGCTCCTGGGTTTAGGAACAAGGCTGTTTATATTGGTGCCCATCTGTGGCACTTGAGTGATTTGCTTTACCTATGATTTCAATAAATACTACATACGTTTCTCTTTGGCATATGCATTTTCTTATACTTAAGGGGGAAGGAAAGCCCACAGACTACTCAGAGTATCCAGAAAAACAGTGATCTTGGGCAAGTAGACACCGCTCCAGGTGAGGCATTTTAGCTTAATCCCCTTTCTGAAGCAAAGGATGCAGGTCCAGTCCATGACCTGAACATTCCAAATGAATGCATTATTTGGAATATATATGGGAGCATAGACCCACAAAGCACTTTTTGACCTTCCTGTAAAAAGGGGTCAAAAATATTTGGTGAGTTTAAACTCTTCACACATGTGGTGATACTTTCCTGTCTGTGTTCACGGTGAAGAGGAATGAAGAGGAATGTTAAGGTAGGGAAAGTTTTTCCTGGTGGTGTGGGGAGACTTATTGGATGGCAATTATTGAACTCACTATATGCATGGACTATTTGAATTTATAGTGCACAATTGTTTATAACATGTGAAGCGCCTTATTGTCTTTTTGCACTTCTTAGTTCATAAGTGCTCATTAGGGCAGTTACACCATAAATTAGCAATTTCTGTTTTTTTGTCTATGGAATCCACAGCACACTATCATTTAGTACACGTGAAGCATCTTTTTGTATTATGCAAGTATGCTGTAGGGTCAATGTACACCTGAATGTACACCTAAACATGGTTCCCGAAGGTTATGTAGACATCACTGTAATACTATAGTCAATTCAACCATGGAAAATCTTGGTCATTCCCCAAAGATAAACCAGCAAAGTATAAATTACACTGAATGAAAATGATGCTAGAATAAATAGGTACTGTTAATGATAGTTTTTTTAAGCTACAGGATAATGTCATATCAAATTAAAATTTTCTACCATGATCTCATAACTGTGATCACTCTGGTGCTTCTTGTACTCAAATCCTCTTGAGAAACACTAAAAAAAACAAAAAAACAGAGACAGTTTTAAAATAAAAAACAATATACAAAATTGAGCAATGGGGGGAATGCAAGATTTGAAACATATGTCTGATTTGAAGTGAATGTAAAGTCAAAAATTTTATTTTTAAATAAGAAAAACATGACATACCTACCTGCTCTGTGCAATAAAATTTCTCAGAGCAGTCCGGATCCTCCTCTTAGGTCCTGTTAGCGCTCCTGGCTCTTCCTCTTCTCGGTGTGCCACCATAAGAACCCCCTTCCTATAGTGGCACACCTGTGGAATTGATCCCGAGTCGTACTGCCTGTGTCCATAGACACAGACACCGTGGCTCAGCCCAGCTCCCCCCCCCCTCACAGGATTTGACTGACAGTAACGGGAGCCAATAACTCCCGCTGCCTCAGGAAAGCCTGGGAGAGCAAGAAGAGCCATTATAGGAAGGCACTAGGCTCGTGTGGGGGCATAGATAAGTACAGAGGAATGAGAGGAAGAAACTGTTTACCTGCATTAAGGTAAAAAATGTTTAGTTAAGTACTGCTCACTTGAACTAATCACTACTTTTACAGCTGTAGGAGCCAGCTAACTGGTTTCTGCATTATAATATCCCTGCAACAACAAAAATTCAAGCTTTTAAACCCTTTTAGTAAAAGTAGAATAACAGAAGTGTCTGTGTTGAACATAGTTAAGGCAGTTCCATCTAGACTTCAGTATTACAATTGCTATTACTGTAGCCCCAGGTACCAAGACTAAAAAAATTCAAAGTAATCCAACTTCTTTTCAAGGAAAAGGCCCGCAGTCTCAGTACAGAAAGGGATTTTCACTGTTCCTTGTGAAATTCCCGATCTCCAGTGAACAGCTCTGTCCAATGGCAGCTCGATCTCTGGGACACATGGGGCCAAAGTACAGCTTTCATTGTTAGATTTAAAATGGGGTTCAGGAAAATGCAAATGTTTCCCTGCAACAGTGTAAGGCCTCTTGCACGCGATACTCCTGTTTGAGTATCTACTTTTCCTTTCGTACATCAAGGGACACAGAGCCATGAATCATAACATATGGGTTATATAGCCATCTTTAGGTGAAGGACACTGGCAACCAATCAGAAAGATGTCCCCCTATATAACCCCTCCCACACAGGAAGTACCTCCGTTCTTTCGCCAGGGTCTAAAGGTGATTGGTCACTGTGGAGAGTCTCGCCACATTTTTCTAATTTTCACTTCAAATGAAGACAGAAGAATATGCTATTTACCCCAATCAAAGATCATTGAATCTAAAGGGTTAGCTATCAGATCCATCCTAAACAGTCAATGGACTAAAAAGATGGTACCTGAGCCTCGGGAAGTAGATACAAGGTTTTGCCTGTAATGCTGTCCTTTTTAGATGCTGGACCCTGGGATTCGGACCCTTGGAATACCAAACCCCAAAAGCGCTCCTTGCAGGGTGCTCTACAGGTCCAAGGCCGTGGCCCCTCTAAAATAAGGGGACCCAGTCCTTGAAGGTCGCCAAGACAAAGCTAGCCGTGACGGGTTCCTGTTTCAAAGCAGAATCCTGCAGCAGGACTGGTGAGTCCAGTGTAAAATATTTACTTATTCAGCAAACTTTGAAGGTAAAAATTGCTGGCATAATTGCAAATTGTAAATATTTTATGCACTGTTCCTTTTAAAAAGATAACAGAGACCATGTGCCATATGTATCCCTCTATGAGACTAGGGATGTTATGCTTGCAAGTTACATCCTTTTGAGGCAGTTGTGGGATTGTTGCAAAGCTTGATTTAAATCATTATTTCTTTGACTATTGTTATCACATTGTGATTTTACCTTGAGCTGATCACCTGAAAAAGGTATCAGCTGTGACAAACAAGATTCAGCTCAAGCTGCTCTCACCCCATATGGTTGTTGTTTTAGCCTTGGCGCCTAAGCGCCTGCATGTCCGTCTCTGCCTTGATGGCGTGTCTTTGGCGTAGACCTATTTGCGCGCGGGAATCTTCACCTTAAAGTACAGGCGTACACCGCATGGAGGGCGTGTTCTAATGCAGTTGGCGTGCACGTGGACGCCACGTACAGCATGCGCTATACAGCATTAATGGGCGCATTCTGCAAGGAACTGGTTCCAACACATTAGCCTCTTTCAGAGGCTGAAGGGGACACAGAGCAGCAGCAGCTGGGTTGTGTGAGTCACTCTGGGTGTAGGTTACTGGCACAAACAGGTCCTGCATCTTGGGATAATCAGTGCTGTGTGCATTAGACTGTATAAGCTTGGCACTAGCCTTGGGTACACTTAAGATAGTACCTTAAGTTTGTCTTGCTTTAAAGCAATGTCTGCCCAAGGGGGGGCACAGTTGGAAAAGGCACTGTAATGCCACCGTCATGCCTTGAAGGTCCTTGCCATGTTTCCACTGTGTCTACTCCTCCTGAAGAGCCAGAGGCAATTTGCCAATCTGAGCCATTACGGTTGTCAGGCATAGTAGCTACTCCTAGTACTTTTGCTGCAACCTACGTCACTAAGGACAATTTGGCTGTGGCATTGGCCAGCTTGAGGGTAGGATTGCTGGTATCATTGCAGCATCTCAAGGGAGAAAACATGATAGATCTCCCTCACCTGAGCTACCCCCTGAGTCAGTTCAGGATTGGGCAAAGGATGTGAAAGAAGTAGCTGATAGTGACTCTATGGTCAAGCTGAGGTTTCTACTTCTGGGGAGTCAGAGGAGTCTATCTACCTCTCAGACCCAGAGATTGTTTATTCAGTCTCTTACTGAAATGGTCCTGTCTGAATACAAATTTCCTCCCCTAGAGACAGCTGAAGTCTCTTTTTCCTCTCTAGGCTCATTGCGCCCTACTCATAGTCCTCTGACATTTCCCATACATCCGTTCTTGGAGCAAGAAATGTATAAAGATTGGGACCATCCTGATAGGATTTCTGTTCCTCCTAAAAGGTTTTCATTATTGTATCCTATGGAGGAAAAAGTTTACTAAGAAATGGAATATACCCACTGTGGATGCTGCCATTTCTGCAGTTAACAAGAGTTTAACCTGTCCTGTGGATAATGCCCAGGTTTTTAAGATAAAAAGTTGGAATCTTTATTGAAAGCCTTCTTTGCGGTTGCAGGTTCTGTAATACAACCAACAGTAGTGGCCATAGGAGTTTGTCAGTCTTTAAAAGACTGTATAAAGCGAGTGTCCAAGACAGTTCCTTCTCAAGGAGAGTCTATGGAAGGATGGTCAGATCTACCTCGCACTTTATGTTTTGCAGTGGATGCTCTTACGGACTCCATAAGGCTAATATCATGATTTGCTATGATAACAGTGCATATGCGATGCACATAACCAGTGCTTTGGTTAAAGAATTGGTCTGCGGAATTGCCATGTAAAAAGTTACTGGCTGGCTTCCCTTTTCAGGGAGAATGCCTTTTTTGGTGATTATCTGGATAAGTATCTCCAAAAGATCTCAGGAAGGGGGGGGGGGGGGGTATGTTGCTACCTGTGAAAAGGAAGAGCAAACATCCTTCCTTTAATATCCCCAGAACTCATACTACCAGTGCTTCTACTTCCAGACAGTGGCGATGGCCTCAACCATCTGGATCCGGAACCAGGCTTTCAGGGCAGGGTCAGAAAAAGCCCTGGGCCCAGAAATCCGCCAAGTCTTCCGCTAAGCCCACTATGTTAAGGGGCGCCCCCACTCAAGAGGGTGGGGGGGCTTTGGCAGTTCTCAAAAGGTTTGAGTGGAATCAATCCAAGACAACTAGGTTACCTCCACCATTTCACAGGGGTACAAACTGGAATTTCGGGTCTTCCCGTATCCCTGGTTTATAAGGTCAGGTATACAGAGAATTCCCTAAAATAAAAGGTCTCTCTTTCTAGCATTGAACTAGCTGAAGGCTCAAAAAGTGATAATAGAGGTTCCGGAGAACGAAAAGTTCAAGGGTTTTTACTCAAACCTGTTTGTAGTCCCCAAACGAGGATGCGAGACCTATTCTGGATCTCAATGCTTTAAACCAGTTTCAGAACATTCGTACTTTCCGTATGGAGTCAATTTGTTCAGTCGTAGCCTCCCTGCAGGGAAAGGAATTTCTAGCATCCATAGACACCAAGGATGCATATTTTCATGTGCCTATATTCCAGGCTCATCAGAAGTTTCCTACGCTTTGCAATAGAAAACCGTCATTTTCAGTTTGTGGCCCTGCCCTTCGGGTTAGCCACAGCTCCAAGAGTTTTCACAAAGATCCTAGCTCCTGTATTGGCTGTTCTAAGGTCCAGAGGGATATCTATAATAGGATATCTGGACGATCTGTTAGAGCTTTGGCTCTAAGCCGAAATGTCCGCCAGATAGTGCAGTTCCTAGAACGTCTGGGTTGGATACTGAACTTGGCAAAGTCAGCATTGCAGCCGGTCCAGCATCTGGAATATCTGGGTCTTCTAGTGCAGTGGTCCTCAACCCTGGTCCTCAGGGCCCACTAACAGGCCAGGTTTGCAAGATAACTGAAATACATCCCAGGTGATTTAATTTGCTGCTCAGTGATTGCAGTACTCCAGTCTGCATCTCCCTAAGGTAATACTTAAAATCTGGCCTGTTAGTGGGCCCTGAGGACCGGAGTTGAGGACCACTGTTCTAGTGGACACAGCACAGGCAAAGATATTCTTGCCAGCAAGAAATGTCACAGACCTGAAGGATCTGGTTGGGTCCGTAGTAAGGCTGAGATATCCTTCTATACGTCCTTGCATGAAGTTATTGGGGGAAGATGGTGTCCACATTGTAGGCAATTCCCTATGATCAATTCCATGGCAGACCCTTACAGAAAGATTCAGTCTCTGGATCAGTCCATGTCTCTGGTACCAAGAGTACCGTCAGAGTCTAAATTGGTGGTTGTTGACTGGAAATCTGGAGAAAGGGAAATCCTTTCTTCCTGGAAATTGGAGACTACAGATGCCAGTCTCTCCGGCTGGGGAGCAGTTCTGGAGGAAGCCACTGTCCAGGGGAAATGATCTTGGGTGGAGAAAAGTCTCCCCATCAACGTCTTGGAAATCCAAGCAGTCAGTCGGGCTTTGAAATTCTGGACGTCCAGGCTTCGGGGTCACCCTGTCAGGGTACAATCCGCCAATGCCACGGCTGTGGCTTATATTAACCATCAAAGGAGGAACAAAGAGTCGGTCAGCCCAGAAAGAGGTAGATTTCATCTGGTCTTGGGCAGAGAAGTTTGTGCCACGCCTGACAGCAGTTTGTATTAATAGGGAAAAGAGAACTGGCATGCAGACTTTTTGAGTCGTCAACAGATGTTTCCGGGGGAATGGTCCTTACACCCTGAGATTTTTCAATCAATCTGGCTACGCTGCCAATATCCTTGAGTCAAACCAGGACGCGATGCGCTCCACGGACCCAAACCAGAAGTGGCGCAATGACGCTGGGCTCCGCCCTACACGTTTTGTCAAACTGCCGTTATCGGGAGCCTAGCGTCATTGCGCCACGGTTTGGGTTCGTGGAGCGCATTGCGTCCCAGACTTCCTGGTTTGACATGAGCAGATTGATTTTGAACTAAGTGTACTACTATGATTTCTTAATAAAACCATTTGTACGGATTTACAGTAGGGGGTCTATTTTTGCCATTTCTATGTACAACTTATACTGCGGGGAATTGGAAGGAGAGCTCGTCAGAAGCATACAGCCGTGTGTAGCTGTAAAGGCTGGATACCCCTGTTGCAAGGGGAGAGACATCTGCTGAGTGAAGTAGCAGGAGGGGGGCAGGAGTGGAAACACCGGACACTCTACATGTGGTTGCACATCCCCCTGGCTGTAATATCATGAAATATTGCTTCTTTTATTGATACCACCAAAAGGACCAGCAAGGAGAACTGGAGAGTTTCGACTAACTAATGAGATGCTGCATAAGATTTATGGACTGTTCACTTTAAACACAGATCACCTTGTGTTAGCCCACGGTTCATGTATAAACTGTTTAGTGAAATTGGATGTGCACATCACTTTTATTTAGCACATGCACTTTAACAATCATTTTTTGCACATAGCGTTTGCATATGTTGCACAATATTCTTTTTTAGGTTTTCTGTTTTTTGGTTTATGATATACTATACTAGTAGTACATTGCACACAGAGCAGCGCCAAAACCCAATTTTTACATAGGTTTCACAACAGACACTACTTTGATAGCAGTCTAAAGGGGGCACACGTAGCACTTTATTACACATTGGTGTTTATGCATAGCACGGATTATGCACAATTTAGTCACAAGGCCTAAATTACTGACCAAAAATGCAGATTTTTCTATTTTTTTTTTTTACTGAAAAATTGCACGGCGCTTGTTTACACGCCTGTATGCATAGGCACATTACAATTAATGGGCTGTATTTTAGCTCAGTAGAAAAAAAAACTGTAGTGAGCTTTTTCAAGCTGCGGTGTGCAAGAGGCATAAAGGCATTAGTATACTGTACCTGCAAACAAAGTAGAAACTCTGGAGGTCCACATTCAGCACATTTGATATATGGCTCCATAAGGTAGGAGGAACAGCCTCGGCAAGGTGGTTTATCAAAGGCATCTCCTAAAGGGTATAACAAATAGGCATACATTGAATAAAATAAAAAATCAATAACAGAAAATTAGGAATTAAACTGCCAGTAGCTGGCCCTCTACAGTGCTTGCAAAAGTATTCACCCCCCTGGCATTTTTCATGTATTGTTGCCTCACAACCTGGGATTAACATGGATTGTTTGAGGATTTGCATCATTTAATTTACAGAACATGCCCTAATATTTAGAAGATATATTTTTTTTTTTATTGTGAAGCAAACAACAAATCGGACAAAATAACAGAAAAAGTAAAAGTGCATAACTATTTATCCCCCTAAAGTCAAAACTTTGTAGAGCCACATTTTGCAGGAATCACAGCTCCAAGTCGCTTTGGATAAGTCTCTATGAGCGTGCCACATCTTACCACTGGGATTTTTGCCCATTTCTCCTTGCAAAACTGCTCCAGCTCCTTCAAGTTGGATGGTTTGCACTTGTGAACAGCAATCTTTAAGTCTGACCACAGATTTTCTATTGGATTGAGGTCTGGGCTTTGACTAGGCCATTCCAACACATTTACATGTTTCCCCCTTAACCACTCAAGTGTTGCTTTAGCAGTGTGTTTGGGGTCATTGTCCTGCTGGAAGGTGAACCTCCATCCTGGCCTCAAATCATGCACAGTAGTGCAGGTTTTGCTCAAGAATATCCCCGTATTTAGCACCATCCATCTTTCCCTCAACTCTGACCAGTTTTCCAGTCTCGGCTGCTGAAAAACATCCCCACAGCATGATGCTGCCACCACTATGTTTCACTGTGGGGATGGTGTTCTTTCGGTGATGTGATGTGTTGGATTTTGTAACGCTCCTGCGTTTTTGTTATAGGCTGGATTTACAGCTGCAAAATCTCCACTCAGTAGTCATGTAGAGATGTGTTGAATACCAGATCCAACTCTCCAGGACTCATCACCGTGGGCCTGTCAGCTTCAACATACAGATATATACACACTCAATGAGATGTTCCTGGAGTGATAGGATGTATATGATAGTATGAAGGTGATGTGCT